>NC_071116.1:6695000-7010000 GCF_024256425.1 Clarias gariepinus | reverse complement strand
GTAAGTTTACCGATATCCAGGAGTCATTCCATTCAAATGATGACCTTTACATGCGGTGGAATTCCCAGAGCTTATCTGGTTTGTTATTTCTTGCAGGCTTTGACCTATTTCTTGCACCCTTAGATTCTTCCTTTTGTTTGTTTTTTTATATTTACATGATTACCGCCAGACTGACATTGACATGTCCTATTTAAATAATTCAGCAAGCAATGCTTCACAGATAAAGATTATTATTGTTGTTTATATTATTGCTTGTGTCTTTCAGTACCTGTGATTTACAGTTTCTTTGATGTCAGACTGCAGGTTTACAAATTTCCATGAGTGACACCAATCTGATGCAGGAGATCTGATCCAGGTTAAGGCAAAGGCTGTGGGAGCCTCCAAGGTTTTGATCATATCATCATTCTTGTCTGATTTTAATTTAAGCAAAGCAACAGTACAAGGTTATTTCTTTTTGTCCCAGATTTTTGTATTGTTGACAGCTCACAATTCCACAAGGCCTGTCTACTTGTCTTTGTAAGGCTGGACAATAGATTTCTCAGGTGGTTTGGCTTTTCTTTTAACCTTTCTTAGTTTTGTCTTACCAGACATACATTTTGCCTACTCCAAAGTGTGTGTGTGTGTGTGTGTGTGTGTGTGTGTGTGTGTGTGTGTGTGTGTGTGTGTGTGCGCGCGCACACGCATAATTAATTACAACTGCTTAAAAAATAAATAGACATTTTAAAAAATTAATGGAGATTACACTCATTACCAAAACCCACTATGAAAACCAGTTATAACTAATAATGAGGTTATTAATTATAACTGGTTATAACTAAGTGAAGTAATCATTTTGTACAAAAATGTACACTGTACTTCATCATTTAGTAATCATTTAAGTTATGCAACAGTCTGTTCCAAACGAGTAATCTGTTTGGACGAAATGCTTTCTAGAGTGCTGATATAGAGCATAACAGTACTGGGCCGTTTACCTATATGTACCACTCCAAATCACAGATAACCATTATTTGCAATAACTGTTGTTCACAGCCTGGGTGAAAGTAGATTGTAATGGTCCAAAGTACTGGAAAGAGGGGAGAGCAACTGCCTACTAAAACCCATATTTGGTGTCAGTCATGGAAGCACTTTCAGCAAGAAAACACATCTGAAAAAATTATGTCATCTTAAACAACACTTTAAACAAACAAGTCAGTCTGAACTGCCTCAGAACTCATTCAGGCTGAACTGCCCCGTGTTCACGGCTAACATGAGATACAAGGATAAGTAGCTTTTAACACAAGGCTGAATCCCAAATCCCTCAATAACCCCTTATATAGGGTAGAAAGTGTGTGCTACAAGGGATTGTACACCCTAGCGCACTAGCTCTACATTTGATGGTATTTGGTAAATATATGGTACAACATCAAAACCCAGAAATTAGCTGACATTCTGAAGCAGATTAGGTGTAAATATAAAGAGAAACTTTTTTATTATACTTATACTCAGTTTATTCTATTAATCTTTTGGATACATGGTACCAGTAAGATTTTAAAACTAGTTTTATTACACTACCTGTTGGTTGCCAGCTCAACGCTAGTTCCGCAGTAAGAATATGTGTCTTCTTTGTCTTTCAGCTGTTCCCTTTCAGGGGTCGCCACAGCGAATCATCTGCCTCCATCTAACCTTATCCTCTGCATCCTCTTCTCTCACACCAACTAACTTCATGTCCTCCCTCACTGCATCCATAAATCTCCTCTTTGGTCTTCCTCTAGACCTCCTGCCTGGCAGTTCCAACCTCAGCATCCTTCTACCGATATATTCGCAATCTCTCCTCTGAACATGTCCAAACCACCTCAATCTGGCCTCTCTGACTTTATCTCCAGAACATCTAACATGGGTTGTCCCTCTAATGAACTCATTCTTGATCCTATCCATCCTTGTCACTCCCAAGGAGAACCTCAACATCTTTAGCTCTGCTACCTCCAACTCTGCCTCCTGTCTTTTCTTCAGTGCCACTGTCTCTAAGCCGTAGAGCATCGCTGGTCTCACCACTGTCCTGTACACCTTTCCTTTCATTCTCACTCAATAACCCTCTAATACTCTTTTATTGCACAACACACCTCAAACTTTTCTCCACCCATTCCCACCTGCCTGTACTGTACCCGCCTCTTCACCTCCTTTCCACACTCTCCGTTGCTCTGGACCATTGACCCTAAGTACTTTAAGTCCTGCACCTTCTTTACCTCTGCTCTCTGTATCCTCACCGTTCCTCTTGGGTTCCTCTCATTCACACTAATGTATTCCGTCTTACTGCGAAAACTGTGTAAACTGTGGTTGTGTAACTAGTTAAATAAACAAAACATAATCTGTTGATAATAAATGCCATTTGTAGCGCATCATAGCTCTGCTGATATTCAGTACAACAGCACATCCGCTTGTGTAATTAGCTGTCTCATGACTATATAGATGATCTTACTTCTCCAGTGCACTTCTCCATGTTTAACTTCAGTTTATGATTCCCGACTCTGATTTCTTATTTCTTTTTATAATTGACACGCCAGAAGCCACCACCTAACATAATAATAATAGTATTATGATAATAGTAAAGTGAGGCTGAAGGTATTCAAATGCATGACAACCCACAGAGATTTTGATCTGAAATTGATTTCATGTAATGTAGATTAGTATTTTTCTTCTACATGTTGTTCATTCAGTCTGATTAAGCTAACAAAAAAAAAAAAAAAAGAAATATTAAAAACCATGGAAGGACAAACAAATTCATTTGAAAATCTAAGATGCAAAAACATCTCATATTAAAATGCTAATTATGTTTCAATTTAGCCTGTAAAAAACTATTAGTAATAGTAATTTCGTACCATTCTGTGGATTTTTATGTGATTATAAAGAATCATTTCCAGTGTATATTAGTTGTAATATTTAACCCAGTGTAATCTGTGTGCATCATTTATTTATGCCACTAAATTAAGCATGGTTAGTTAGGCCTGCATTTGCAGAAAATGCATTATGGGAAAAAAGTTGACTTTAACTTTCCAGCCAAATCTGAAGCATTCTTCACAGGCCTTAGGGCCAGCTATTATTTATTACCTATGGTCGTCCGTAATTAACCTTAACTATATGACTAAGACCTTCAGTTGTACTATTTTTAACAATGTGTAAGCAAGCTGGTTCAGGATCCCAATTATTCCTTACAGGCAACAAATATGCTTTAAAGGAAGGACTTTAACTTTGTCATTTTTCTTCCATGCACATGTAAAGCTAAGTGCACAATGCTTTTTTCAGGGGTAAAGAGTTTTATTTGTATATCTCGTTGTACTTTTTTTGATCAGTTTTATGTTTGTGTTTTATGTTCTTTCGCTTGAATTTTGTCTTTATTCTGTTGAATTGCACAGACTTTAAAGTCACGGGTGATTGGGTTACAAATTACACATTTATAAGACTTTGCATTTTCTATGTGCCTGAATCATTCTTTGTTTCAATATTAAACAAACCTAACATTTCTATGCACCAAAGATGGTGTAATACAGTTTAAATAAAAGAAGGACGAGACTTTTTAAATGGTTTCTTTGCATCATCAGACTCACTTTTACTACACTGCCGCTTATAGCATCTTATTTCAGCTACACATAGCCCACACATAGCCCCGAATCTTGGTTATATTACCACAGAGAACATTCTGTCATTCACCATTTAATGACTATGACTAATTCCATGCACTCTTATATAAGCATTATTACATAATCAACAGTAAGCCCAATATAGCCACCTGACACCAGACCTATAAGGAACTGCATCTCAATGACTACCATTACTAAGGCAATGCGCATGGCTCTTGGCTCTAATGTATCTGAAAGTAGGAATCGCTCAGAACAGCAGCCATTCTGCACATCCATCTACATATTTTAACATAGGGACTAACTTATTAAATGACTACTGCTTAGTGTAAAATAAGGCAATCACTGACTTTATTAAGAGCAGATTAGTAAAATGTGGTTAACATGCAGCATTCCCTGCAAAGCCACAGTGTGTTAGTTCTCAATGGAAAACAATTTAACATAAAGCCTATTTATTAAGTTAAATGTATTTAGTATTTCCTATTATAAGATAACAATAAACCAGACATAGTCTGGAAATATAGCATAACATATACATCCGTTACTATTTCTTAATTTTGCAATTTATTGTTCAGTTTACATATTTGCTTGTTTCTAGAAAAAATGCTTAAAATTAGCGTAATTATCTGCCAATTGAGGAATACAAAACAATTATGCTGAATATGTGTAATCTTGTAATGAACAAAAAGAAGTGGATACATTTGATTTAAAATATTTTTTAAGCTAAGGTAGATTGACTGACCTAACACAATAAACATAAGAATATTAAGTCATCATCTACATCAGTCTCAGTCTAATCCACCTGATGTAAAAACTGCTTGCACTCTGCACTAAATATACAGTACATTCACTTTTAACATTATGTGATGGTGCTCTGTTTTTGGTTGGAGATCTCATTGCATGGACGCTCCATGTGGTCTGATGTGACACATGTGTGGACTGGGGACAGTTCCATTTTACCATGAAGACGGTTCTACATCTGTCCAATGGTCCTGAAATTTCCTACATCTAGCCAAAAACTGGACTTAAAGACATGTTTACTTAAAGACATCATCTGTTATATTGAACTTCCGCCTGCCTAACACACTGTATGACTGCAAAACAATCCCTGCTGTACATATTCACCCAAATGAGGATTGGTTCCCATTTGAGTCTGGTTCCTCTCAAGGTTTCTTCCTATTGCCATATCATGGAGATTTTCCTTGCCACCGTCACCCTCGGGTTAAAGTCTGTTTTAAATTAAAACAGAGGTATTGGTCATGAAAAATTACCCTGCTCTCAACACCAACCATGATGCATGTCACTTGGAACATGAGTACGAACTAAGTATTGGGGCCAAATTCCACCAAATCTTAAAGTCCAGCTGAGACTCATATGATGCTTATGCTATCCCACTGAGCTAAATCTTTTCTATTTCTAGTTCAAGTTAAACATGAAACTAATTCTGGTTATCATTGTCACACACACCCGTTCCGCGACCGGCACTAGGACCCGGAAGTAGTACGGTCGCGAAACAGGAAGCATAAAAGGAGCCAAGATGGCGCCTCACACTCGCTCAGTCATTGAGTTTCGCCCATGTTGGTCCAGATTGTCCGTCAGCCAAATCGTGAGTACTCATTTTCTTGGGTTTGCTTTCTGATCCGAGTGTGTGTTTATAGGACGTGGGTTAAATTTGTGTTTTTCCCTTGCTCCCCTTGTGTGATAGTCCTTAGATAAAATCGCGTGGTTATCCTGCCTATTCGCTTACTTCCGCGTTTGGGTTTACCATCCACGCTACAAAGGGCTAACTGCTAGTGCTAAAGTCTTCCGATCATCCAGGTTAGTTCGTGACAGAATGACTGAGCCACAAGCGGTAAACCCAGCGGATTATGCGCGCATCTGCGACGTGGTAGATCAGCACGCCGCGCTGATCAATCAGCTGAACGGAGAGCTCGCTACTCTGCGCCGGAGCGTCCAAGACGTCGCGGCCTTGCGCCGCGAGGTGGCGGAGCTTCGGCGGGAGAATGCAGCTCTTCGCGAGGCGGTTGCTAGCGCGGCTACCCGGCCTCCCGTCGCGGCAGCCGCAGCTCCGCCCCCCCCCCCTTCTCCACCCTCTGATGTTTTCCTTGCTTTACCGGACAAGTGGGATGGCACAGACGGGAGATGCAGTGTGTTTCTAACTGCCCTCGATCTCGTGTTTGAGTTTAATGCCACCAAATACTCCACGGATCGAATGCGCATTGCTCTTCTCGTCTCACTGCTATCAGGGCAGGCAGCTGAGTGGGCCACGGCAGTTCTTCGTTCCGATTCAGATACCGCCCATTCATACAATGAGTTCACTCGCCAGTTAAAGCTTACTTTTGAACACCCTGCGGGCGAGGTGGAGACCGACGCGAAACTGTACCATCTGCGGCAGGGTGGATTGTCCGTGAGCCGTTACACCGCGGATTTCCGTACTCTGGCAGTGCAAACCTCCTGGGGAGACGCCGCGCTCCGGACATCTTACTACGAGGGACTGGCTCATAGGATTAAAGACGAGGTAGCCGGACGAGAGCTCCCCGCTACACTGGAGGGATTGATTCAGCTCGCCCTCCGGATCGACCAGCGCCTACTCTCTCGCCCGAAGCCAGCCCCCAGAACCCTGCCGCCAACACCCACCTTCGCCCACGCCACTGCACGACCACCGACCACCTTCACTTACACCACCCACGGGGATGTCGGATCTCCACCTCCTGCCGTGGTTGACACCGGAGCCGGGGAACCCATGCAAGTAGGACGCGCCTCCCTAACCGTGGCCGAGCGTGAACGCCGTTTTCGGGAAAGACTGTGCGCCTATTGTGGGTCGGCGGCGCACCACCGAGCAATCTGTCCTCTTCGCCCGGGAAACGCGCAGGCCCGGTGAGGAGGGAGAAAGACTCACCGGGCCCCCTCCAACTCTCCTCCACGACCACTGACACCATCCCTCGTCTCACGGTTAAGGTAATCCTCCAATTTGGTCACAAACGGGTCAGAAGTACCGCGTTCATTGATTCTGGTGCCGCTGGTAACTTCATTGACTCTACCTATGCCAAAGAAATGGGGGTAAAGACCGAGGCGTTATCCCAGCCCGTTCGGATCACCTCCGTAGACGGTCGCCCCCTTTCCTCCAGTCCCATCACCACTCAGACTCAGCCTATCACCCTAATCATCGACCGACACCAAGAGCAAGTCCAGTTTCATCTCACCTCCATCTCGTCACCTCCTCTCATCCTCGGACACCCTTGGCTACTTCAACACGACCCCCTCATCTCCTGGACACAGAACCGGATCTTACAATGGGGGCCGACCTGTACCGAACTGTGCTTACAGGCATCGGCTGGGACATGTTCTAGGGAGTCCGAGGCCCCCGACGTCGACATCAACGCCATCCCCACCACCTACCGGGACCTGGCTGAAGTGTTCTGTAAGAAGCGCGCCACACACCTACCTCCTCACCGCTCCTACGACCTCGCCATAGACCTTCAGCCGGGCGCCGTTCCCCCCCGCGGCCATCTTTACTCTTTATCTTCCACCGAGACGCAGGCGATGGAGGAGTATGTAGCCAATGCACTGCGTCAGGGTACCATCCGACCCTCCTCCTCGCCTGCTGCCGCGGGTTTTTTCTTCGTGAAGAAAAAAGGCGGGGAACTTCGCCCCTGTGTCGACTATCGGGGGCTCAACAACATCACCATAAAGAATCGTTATCCCTTGCCTCTTACCAACTCAGCCCTGGACGCCCTCTCTGGTGCCACCATTTTCACTAAGTTGGACCTTCGGAGCGCCTACAACTTGGTGCGCATCAGAGAGGGTGATGAGTGGAAGACGGCCTTTATCACCCCCAACGGACACTACGAGAGCTTGGTGATCCCTTTCGGCCTCTGCAACGCCCCCGCCGCCTTCCAACACTTCATCAACGATGTTCTCCGGGACATGTTGGGGCGGTGGGTGTTTGTCTACTTGGATGACATCCTAATCTATTCACGCACCGTCGACGAGCACGTCCAACACGTCAGGGCAGTTCTTAAGAGATTGCTCGCTCACCAGCTGTACTGTAAGTTGGAGAAGTGCGCTTTTCACGAGCGCTCCACCACGTTCCTGGGTTTCGTCATCTCGCCCCAGGGTGTGGCCATGGACCCGCAGAAACTGGAGGCTGTGCGTCATTGGCCCCTACCCAAGACCCTCAAGCAGCTTCAACGGTTTCTCGGGTTTGCGAACTTCTACCGTCGCTTCATCCGGGACTACAGTACAGTTGCAGCACCCCTAACTGCCTTGACCCGTCCATCTTCCCATCACTTCACCCTCAACTCCACCGCCATCTCTGCTTTCCAGAAACTCTGCCACTGATTCACCACCGCACCAATTCTTCTCCATCCAGATGCCAGCCAACCTTTCGTTGTTGAGGTGGACGCCTCGGATGTGGGCGCCGGGGCTGTTCTCTCGCAGCGAGGTCCAGACCAGAAACTACACCCATGTAGTTTCTTCTCCAAAAAGTTTGACCCCACTCAGCAGCGATACGGGGTAGGGGACCGCGAGCTGTTGGCCATAAAGTGGGCTTTGGAGGAATGGCGTCACTGGCTCCAGGGCGCCAGGGAGCCGTTCATTGTCTGGACCGATCACCAGAACCTTATCACCATCCGAAACATGAAACAACTCAACCCCAGACAGGCGCGGTGGGCCTTATTTTTTGAACAATTTGATTTCCACCTTTCCTACCGCCCGGGGTCCAAGAACACCAAGGCCGACGCCCTCTCCCGACAACACGAGGAAGACGTTCCCCGGGCGGATCCCGCGCCTGTCCTCCCAGCATCCAAAATCATCGCTCCGCTCCACTGGGATTTGGAAACGAGAGTCCGCCAGGCACAGGCCGAAGAGACCACACCGGCAGGTGTGCCGCCTGGACGACTATACGTACCACACTCCAGGAGAGTGGAGGTTCTTCAGTGGGGACATTCATCTCCACTCTCGGGTCACCCGGGCGCCCACCGCACCCTTTAGTTCATTCAGCGCGCGTTCTGGTGGCCATCTATAAGAAAGGACGTCGCCGAATTCGTCCAGGCGTGCCCTGTGTGTGCCAGGGCAAAGGATAACAACCAGCCGACGCCGGGGGAACTCCAACCACTACCTGTCCCACGTCGCCCCTGGACACACATAGCCGTCGATTTCATCACGGGCCTGCCGGTCTCCGAAGGGAAGAACACCATCATGACAATCGTGGATCGATTCTCCAAGGCCGTGCACCTGGTGGCTCTCGCCGGACTCCCATCAGCCAAAACAACAGCCGAGCTGATACTAGAACATGTAGTCCGCCTGCATGGGTTCCCGAAGGACATCGTCTCGGACAGGGGGCCCCAGTTCACTGCCCGGTTCTGGAAGGCCTTCTGCCGTCTGATCGATTCAACCTGCAGTCTATCTTCTGGATACCATCCTCAGACTAACGGTCAGACGGAGCGGACCAACCAACAACTGGAGCTACCTGAGATGTTTCATTGCCGATCGCCAGCGCTCCTGGGCCCGCTACCTCATCTGGGCAGAGCTGTCTCACAATCTCCATGTCTCGTCAGCTACCAACCTGAGTCCATTTGAGGTATGCCACGGTTTCCAACCTTCCATGTTCGAACACCAGGAACCGGAGGTTGACGTACCGTCGGCCCAACAGTTGGTCCGCCGGTTTCGACGGCTGTGGCGCCAAGCCAACCACGCCATCCAACAGGCCAACGCTCGCTACACCACCCAACATCGCCGCCGACACCCTCCGGCACGATTGTACAATGTAGGTGACAAGGTATGGCTGTCAACGAAAAATCTTCATCTCCACACAGAGGCACGGAAACTTTCACCCCGATTCATCGGCCCATATCGCATTACCCTCCGGATCAATCCTGTCACCTACCGGCTCCAGCTGCCTGCGGCGCTCCGAATCCATCCGGTCTTCCACACCTCACAACTGAAACCCTTCACCACTTCACCTATGATTCCACCCTCCCCCCCTGCTCCTCCTCCCCGAATCATTGACGGTGGCCCTGCCTACACCGTGCGCCAGATCCTCGATTCGCGACCAAGGGGCCGGGGCACCCAGTACCTGGTTGACTGGGAAGGCTACGGTCCCGAGGAGCGATCGTGGGTTCCGGCCCGGTTCATCCTCGACCCAGAGCTCATTAGGGATTACCGTCGTCGGGTATCCTCCACCCCAGGACCGTCGGGAGTCGGTCCTGGACAGGGGGGTACTGTCACACACACCCGTTCCGCGACCGGCACTAGGACCCGGAAGTAGTACGGTCGCGAAACAGGAAGCATAAAAGGAGCCAAGATGGCGCCTCACACTCGCTCAGTCATTGAGTTTCGCCCATGTTGGTCCAGATTGTCCGTCAGCCAAATCGTGAGTACTCATTTTCTTGGGTTTGCTTTCTGATCCGAGTGTGTGTTTATAGGACGCGGGTTAAATTTGTGTTTTTCCCTTGCTCCCCTTGTGTGAGAGTCCTTAGATAAAATCGCGTGGTTATCCTGCCTATTCGCTTACTTCCGCGTTTGGGTTTACCATCCACGCTACAAAGGGCTAACTGCTAGTGCTAAAGTCTTCCGATCATCCAGGTTAGTTCGTGACAATCATGGCTAGATTCAGTTAGCCATTTGGCTGGTTCCAGTTACTAATATGTCTAGTTCCTGAGACGGAAAAGAGTTTAATTTGTGCAAAATACACTGTAACTTTGTAAGACACTAACTCGATTTTGTTCAGTGTAAATGGAAATAAGTACATATACTTTGTTACAGTACTTTAAATAGATATTGCATGTATCTGTACCTTACTTGATTAGCTTTATTAGAGGACACTCTTTACTTTTACTGTGTTCAAAGGTACAGCAAATGTCTGTACTAGGATGGCCAACTATGTGAATTTGATTTTTTTTAGGGCTACTCAAGTCCTGGGTTCATTTAAACACCCTCATATATCATTTTGTCATTTTATTATATATCTTTAGTACCAGTAAAAAAAAAAAAAAAAAAAAAAGAAAGAAACTTCTAATTCAGTGTTTTTGCATAGTTTTAATTAAATTTCTACAATCTAGAACAATACTGGAGATTTCAAAACTATAAGATAGCAACATATGAAATCATGTAATTAAGTAACAACAACTATAGTTAGTTGTTTTTTCAAGACATAAAGGTCAGCTGTTCTGGAGTAGTTCTTGCAAGAACAGTATTGTCGAGTGCATTTGAAAAACCCATCAAGCACCATGATGAAACTGACTCTCATGAAGACCTTCCCAGGAAAGCAAGACCAAAACGTACCTCTGCTGCAGAGGAGACGTTCATTTAGAGTCACCAGCCTCATAAATCATACCAGCCGTTTCTCCTTTTCTCTCCTTTTTTTCTAAACTGTGACCTTTATAGCTTTGATGTTCTGTTCTCATATTTATTTATTTATTTATTTATTTATTTATATTCAACTTACATCAGGACATTACACATTTTTTAATTCTCAATATCCTGAATAATTTCACGCAAAGCAGTAGAATGAAATCTGTCCATGAAGCTAAACAGTACTGAATAAAAAAAGAAACTAAATGATCTGTGGTTTATTTGGTGGAATTTCGTAATGTGAGTTATTTTACTAACTAAGTGGCTGTACAAAGTTAGGCGTGTGCTTTTTTCCTGCTCCCCAGTGTCGCCAGATACTCAAAACCAAATAACTGTACAGAAACCCAGAATAATTGGAGCAAATTATCCTACATTAAACATTTGATTTCAGCACCATCAGAACAATTTGCAACACATGTAACTAAAACAAACTGCAATAGATACGATTGCAAAGAAAGATGTTTTTGAGGATTGATTATTATGCCTTGCTGATATTCCCCTAATCCCCACCACACACACACACACGTACACACAGACAGTCTTACAATAAGAATGTGTAAGGGTTATGTTTTTCTACAGTGCAGCATGTCCCTCTCTAACCCAGAAAACACCACAAACACTTATTTATATTAACAAATGACCAAATCACTTAAGCCTATTTGAGCATAAACAAAAATCAGTCCAAACACTTTGAGTAAGATCTACACACAACAATTTGAAAACTGTAAGAGTACACAAAGTGATTATAAAGCCAAGATGCATGAATGTTTGATTCCACTCTATATTACCAGAAGAAAAATTTTCTGCAGAAACATTAATAATTACTGCATATAAATAACAAATAGTTTGGCCTCGGTGAGATCTATGAATCGCACACAACCACACACACACACACACACACACACAGAGTCAGGTAATAGTCCTCGTGTATGCCCATCTCCGGTTCGTTCTGTTTGTTAATGCCTTGACTTGACTCTCGTCCATACTCATTTACCACTTAAGAGTATCCTGTAAGTTTTCAATCTTTTGAAATAATTCCTTATCACAAAGATCTTCCTCTTAAAACATTTTTTATTTGTGAGCACCACGAGATTTCTTCTTGCCTGACATTTTGACCTAGCTAGACACAAACTTCGCCTGCTTCTCTTATTTGAATACATCACATGCCAGAACTGTTCCTCTACATTCTGATAGGCTGCTGTGTCCTGGTGCTGATGTGGGTCACTTGTAAATTGGACCAGACAGCAGCCACAAACCCGAGTATAAAATTATAAACAACAAATGTGCAAATCACAGAACAATGTGTTTTTATTATTAGTCCATGATAGGCCCATGGTGTTCCTAGGCTTTGGGGCTTTAGCTCAGGTAAGCCAGTGCATTAAGACTTAAGTATATATATGATGTAAAATATTTGACCAGCCAGCACCACTGACAGACAGATACGAGACAAGGTCTTACAGAAGAATTGAGCTTTATTAGGAATAATGGGGAAAGGAAGGGATTTTACAGAGGGATGAAGGAAAGAATTAAGGACTTTGCACCTGCGGGTGCCGAGGCAGTGCCCAGCTGGCAGAGGGGCACTACACCACCGTGCCACCTATGTGAGCTAATAAAAGGCCTGTACTTTTGATACATGAAGATTAGAACCTGTGTACTTTTACTCAATTACACAAGTACACTGAGGACTTATGTAATATTTACCCTAGAGAATCGATACATTTTTTATTTAAGATTTCTCGCATGTCATGTTGAAGGCTTAGGTTCAATTCCCAGCCAATGCCCTGGATGCGGTACTGGATGCAGTGCCGGTCCCAAGCCGGGATAAAATGGCGTTGTGTCAGGAAGGGCATCCGGCGTAAAAACCTGTGCCAAGCTTGTGTGCGGACCAGGTGGTCCGCTGTAGCCGAAAGACCAACAACAACTCAAGTATAGGATCTGTGTACTTTGCTTACCTCTAGTTCCAGGTGACAAACATCACGGCCAGTGTGCAAACTAGCAATTTTTTATTTTTTTACCAAGGCCTATGGTAATGTGATTATATGTACCTTGATTTTTAATTGAAACAGAACTATCCCTTTAAGAACAGATGTGGTCATATATCTATGAGCGGAACCCTGCATGATATCAACTTAGAGATTCACTACATAATAAGGTGTTCATTTTATGACACATTACTCCATTCCTTTTTTTAATTGAAGGCTGAGGGTAAAAACCTGGCATCCTGATTTCTAAGCTTTTAAGCAGTATGAAGAAAGTGCACTGTCAATCATAGTGAAAGTAGCTCATTACGGAGGAAAGAGTCAGTCGTCTCCTGGTGCATGGTCGATGATTCTTCAGCTGTCATTTATTGGGTCAGATTTCCTAACAAAATTGGCATCGATAATTAGAGCAGACAGTTGATGCCTTAAGACGTAAGATGAGTGTACGTGTCCTATTCATCCCTTGGTAAGGTTAGAAAGCTCTATTCTACTTATTTATTCTAGATCTATTCTCAAGTACTTTAAATGTACCATTCATTAGCTTCTATCTATCTATCTATCTATCTATCTATCTATATATATATATATATATATATATATATATATATATATATATATATATCATAAGCTATGAATCTCCTATTCCACCACATCTGGGGAGGGAACCCATTCCATTGTGCTTTATGACACATTTTATTGTGCAGTCTGTGGCATACAAATGATGCTTAATTGTGATAAACATGCCAAATCTGTAACCCTTTTCACACCATTACACCCCCTCCTCCAGCCTGAACTGCTGACCCCCGATCAAGTTAGCTACTTGGATTCACCCTGATGATGCATAAATTCTGATATTGAGATTCAACAGTTCCACTGTAGCATGAGTTTCCTGTTCTTGGCTGGAAGGACTGGAACCCAGTACTCCCATCTGCTGCGTTTCAACAGGATTTCTTTGGTGTTTTGTGATTTAATCCAATTTAGTTTTAGTTCTCTAGTACTTTTAACAATAGACATTGTCAAAAAGTAGCTTTACAGGACTGATAAATGTTGTCATTAATTGTTTTTTTAGATCAACGGGGTTATAAAACAGCGGCTATTTGAACCATTCAGATGAGTTTTTTGTTTTTTTCTGATCTTGCTTTTTAAAAAGATTCTGCTGATCTTGCTCATCTAAAACAATAAATATGAGTTAATATCTACATGCATTGTGCTTGTTTGCATTACATTATTACCATATAAAATTTTCTTCAAAGCATGTATTATAGCACATTTTTCATAATAGTAATATAAAACTTGGGATTGTATTTATTGTACAGTATTTTGTAATATGGAGATATTATTATTGTTGTTGTTGTTGTTGTTGTTGTTTTTTTATTTTTTTTTATATTATATATTTTTTATTTTAGTGGTAGAGTTTTTGTTTTCTGGCATTGTTCTTGCGATTTCATCATCTAACAATGTGTCCAGGGGGATAAAATAACAAGCATTACCACTTGTACTTGCTAAAATGTCAGTGAATGTTACCCTATAAATAAATTTCTGGCAGCTAGTTAAACTAATTAAACAAAGAATGACGTGGCAGACAGGACGTGTGGACCAATTAGGAGGCAGGGGGCTGTTTTTGTGATTCTTGACAGAAGTGAAAGTTCATGTGGTGTGGAGGTGCTGTTGCATTTATGTACAGTATTTCTGGTTCATAAATGCAACTGGTTATATAAGACAGACGTTGGTTGAAAGCAAACATGATTTGTGAGTGTGTAATCTGAAAGGCTGTAAAAACTGCATCTACTGCTTACTGTATATAGGTCCACATATATGCTGGATGTTTGTTTAAATAAAGGATCTGCCAATCATGCGATTTTATTTTCCTGACCCTAAGATACCTTTATCTTTACGATGAAAGAAATTTTAGTCAAAGATATAGACTAAAAAGTCTTAAACCTTCCTTTTATTTGTATGAGCGCTGATCAAATGACATGTGATCGATTCTGTTCTTCCTCTGGTTGAACAATTATATTGACATTCATTTAAAAAAAAAATTAGTTTTATAGAAAGCTTCGTCTGCTGAGATTCAACGCGGAACAAATTTTTAGATCCGAGACTTCTTCCACGCTATAATTACCCCCGTATGCTTCTGACAGGAAACATGACAGCCCGTCAAACACAAGCGCACCTGAGAGCAGGCTGAATACTGTACATCGCCTCTCAATTCGATCTATTTCTGTCACAAAGCCCCAAGCCAGTCACTCAGTAAAGACACTGGGGCTGCAGAGATACATCCCTGACCTTGGATTATGAGAACAAGATGCATCGCTTCTGATCAATTACCAAACTCGATTCCCCATCATTCATCATCCCAGCTATGCCCTGAATTTTACCATCAGTAATTAAGGCCGATCCTCTCTCTGTCAAAAGCACAAAATAGACTGATTGGACCCTCCTTCGCTTTTTACTGTCTTGTGGATTAGCCAGGCCTGCCCCATCTGGCTGCGTTCATAATAGCGCAATCATGAACATAATTCAGAACCATTAATTAATTGCAGTTTGTTTTAAATAGCACATATAAATCTTCCTATTTTGACACCACTGACTGAAACACTGCAGCCTTTGAAGATCAGCAACTAGTCAAAAATAAATAAATGAAGCTGCTTTTAAATCCTTAAAAAATAAAAAAATTATCTATAAAAGCAATATACAGTAGGGGAAAGCACAGTCATCATGCATCAAGTGATGCCTGTTGCATTATTGGATATTTTAAATTTTTTTTTAGAGAGATTGTCTTATCAGATCTGTCCTCCAAAATGCTTTCTTGACTTTCCAAATGGTCCAGACAGGAGCATAAAAACTGGGTTAGGGTAAATTGATATATTAGTCAATGGAGCAACAGGTAGAGTGTAAAGAGTAAATACAAAGGCGACTTTATAAAAACAAAATTGTGAAAAAAAATATGTATTAATTTGATCATTTAAAAAATATGTTATATTGGTTCTACATATACAATTTACACATTTTAAAAATAATTATATAATTGCATGTTTCTACATGCATCCAATGCACTGAGTTTTAATTGTATAATTTCAAGAGACTTGAGTTTGGGTTCAGCCTTTCTGAAATAGTTCTTGCAAGAACAGAGTGCGTTTGCATAACCCAGCATGCATCATGATGAAACTGGCTCTCATAAAGACCATCCCATGAAAGCAAAACTTACCTCTGCTGCAGAGAAGTTCGTTTAGAGTTACCTGCCTCAGAAATCACCATTTAACAAATAGCACCTCAGATTAGAGCCGTTACAGAGTAGCAGATGCATCTCAACATTAACTGTTAAGGAGATTATTGCATATTTTGGAAAATAAAAGGGCTATTATTTGCTAGCCCTGATGTAATGTTTAGCATTATAATGTTCCAATCTGTGTATATAAGGCGAGAAATGGTCTGTAATAGGAACCACAAATTCCCCTATGCAAATTCCTTAACTTTCATCTGCTCAGCTAATACACCGCATTGTGCCTCTTTGGTAAGCTGTTTTTATTATTATTATAATTATAATTATAATTATTATTATTATGTCTATATTATTATTATTATTATTATTATTATTATTATTATTAATAATAATAATAATAATAATAATAATAATAATATAATAATAATAATAATAATAATAATAATAATAATAATAATATAATTATAATAATAATAATAATAATACATTTAAATAAGAAGTAAGAGTCAAACATTTTGATACAAGTTTGTGTCTATTTTATACATTATAGACAAATCCTGGATTTTTTCAAAAACTATGGAATAACACAAATGGAACTAGGTATTTACGTAACAACAACAAGAACAACAAGAAGTTTTTATTTTAAGACACGCAGCTGTTCTGTTCTGGAACAGTTCTTGCAAGAGCAGTATTGTCATGTGCATTTGCGAAACCCATTAAGAACCATGAAGAAACTGGCTCTTATGAAGACCAGCCCAGGAAAGCAAGACCAAAACTGCAGAGAAGTTCATTTAGAGTTAACATCCTTAAAAATTACCAATTAACAAACAGCATCTCAGATTAGAACAGTTATAAAGACTTTACAGAGCTTAAATAGCAGACACATCTCAATTTTAACTGTTCAAATGAGATTATTGCATATTTTGGACGCTTTCAGCATTGTTTTATAATGTAGAAAGAAATACAAATAAGGAAAGATAACGGAATAAGGAGGACGGAGGACTTCACTAAACTTACCTCTTCCTGTTTAGTGAAGTTGCTCTCTCTCTCTCTCTCTCTCTCTCTCTATATATATATATATATATATATATATATATATATATATATATATACAGCAGGAGGAAGTAAGTTTAGTGAAGTCACAGATTTAAACAACAGGGTCGGGCCCGGGTTCGATTCCTAGCCAGTGCCCAAACCCCAGCCATTGGATGCAGTGCTGGTCCCAAGCCCAGATAAAATGGGGGGGGGTGCATCAGGAAGGGCATCCGGTTTAAAGTCTGTGCCAAGTTGTACTGCGGACTTGGTATTCCGCCGACCCCATGCCGGGAACAGCTGAAAGACCAACAACATATATATATATAGATATATAGATAGACAGATTAAAAAAACATGTTATTCTGCTTAAAGCGAATGAAAGTGACTAGATAATCATAATAACATTCATTTCTTTAGATTGGGTCTATGTTACTGATGATGCTTTTAATTAACAAATAGCAGAAATGACTGTGTCGTGAAACCATTCCTGGTGACAATTAGAGGAATGCAATGAATTTTAACGACTTTAAAAGCGAAATTCTCCCCACAGCGGTGTTTCGCTGCGAAATGAGAAATGCATCGACCCAAGACACATAATTTGCATTTAATTTCTTTTGCAGAAAGGGTTCATTTTCAGTCCCAGCTGAAATTGCGACCAATTAAAGAGATTTGAAACACAGCAAGCCATGGATAAAAAAGGAAGGAATTAAAGATGGCGAAAGGGGAAAAAAACATGCCAAACATCATTTTGCAGACGACTCTTTTATTTGGCGATCCTATTTATTCCGCGGTGTGGAGCAAAAATAAGTGACTATGTTTAAACAGTTTGGACATAAGCAAACAGAAAGATTACATGTTGTATTCATATAAGGGCAGGAGTTTAAATGAATGTGCTTTATAATAATATGCTAGAGTACTGTCTTTGTAGAGTCCTCATTTCCTCGATAATATATAAGATAGCGATTAAAAGATGCTTTCTGGTAAGAAATACAGGTGTTTAAGCCAAGCATCAGGTTAAAGAAAATTAACTATAAAATCTCACTACAGCTCATTACATTACATCCACTGTGGGGAACTGCACACTCCATGCACACAGACCTAAGGCGGGAATTGAACCCAGACCCTGGAGGTCCCAGGCCACCATACTGCCGGTATGATTGGTGGTAATTGTTAAAAAAAAATGCAGCAAAAATATAAAATTAGAATAGATTATTTTAATTACAAATCTGGCAAAAAGGTAGGCTTTATTCATTGGTCCGCAGTTTATATAGGTATATGATTTGTGGACTTGAGGCCAGTTCACAATGGCCTGGGCTAGGTAATAAAAACTCTGAGATGCTGACTGTGATATTGGCATAATCATTAAATTACAGGAAGCTGATCAGTATATATATATATTTAAGCAAATTGTATAAATGATAATGCCGGACCATAAAGCTTAATCTCAGTAAAACCAAACAGCCGTTTATCCCAGATGATTTATCCCCCTGTCCGGATCTTATGATCACCCTGGACAACAATCAGTTCACTCCTTCAGTCACTGCCCGCAGTGTTGGGGTAGCACTGAACAAATAAACTGTCATTTTCCCCTCACACTGCTAACCTTACTCATCCTTGTCAATTTCGTTTTTTAAACCATCAGAAGAATTTGTCCATTTCTATCCACAAAGGCCATTCAGGTGCTTGTTCAGTCCCTTGTTATTTCAAGTCTGCAATTCACTCCTGGCAGGTCGGTCTCTGTCCACCATTCCACCATCTGTCATCCCTCCACTGGCTTCCTGTAGCTGCCCGCACCTAATTTAAAGCACTGATGCCTGCCGACAAAGCAAAAAAAAATTAGCACATTTTGCACACCATGGAACTTTGACTTTGGATATTATTCTGTACATTCTGCACATTGTCTTGCTCATGACTGGACATGGTTTCTATATCACAATTCCATTTCAATTTCAATTCTGAAATTGATGTAAATGTAAATGTTACATATTTTACAGCTAGAAATTTTTCTATATTTTTCTTTATGTCTATTTTGTAAAAAAAAATCTTATTTCATACTTTATATTCTTATTTAAAAACTCTTATTGCAATTTTTTTTATGTCGTCAGCAGTCATATCATAAACATTTTACTTCATATCATACTGTGTATGTGACAAATAAAATGTGAATTTGAGTTCGGATTTAAAATTGGCTGAGTA
Source organism: Clarias gariepinus (assembly GCF_024256425.1). NCBI lineage: Eukaryota > Metazoa > Chordata > Actinopteri > Siluriformes > Clariidae > Clarias > Clarias gariepinus. Next base: position 6,990,603 of record NC_071116.1, on the reverse strand, counting down.
CCCACTTACTTCAAAGCACCTATTACACCCTGCATTGCATTATGCATTGCATCTAGACAGTTTTTTTGTCCTGGCTAATTGGTGGTAGAATGAACTATTGTATACGTAGATGGATGGATGGATGGATGGATGGATGGATAGATAGATAGATAGATAGATAGATAGATAGATAGATAGATAGATAGATAGATAGATAGATAGATAGATAGACACACAGAGGAAAAACCCTTACCAACAGTGTTTGACTGGTGGAACTTCTAGTTAGTAACCTACTGGACCAGCGTAAGGATATATTTATTGATGAAACTTCAAAGCACTTTTGTAAGTCTCTCTGGATAAGAGCGTCTGTGAAATGCCTAAATTTAAATGTAAAGCACTGCTGCATCACCCTGTTTATGTAGAGAAGATAACCTACTTCCATTATTGGAAATGCAGGAAACAAGTAAAAATATACCAATAGGAAATAAAAAAAAAAAAATTTGAAAATTTATTTTTAATGCATCACATACTGAGGGGGGAAAAGGATCAGAAAACAAGGTAACTTAGCAACTAGGAGATCAGAGCCATAGTGAAAACTAAGAAACCAGAATCTAAAGAACCTTCAAATTATAGCAAAAGGGTTTGTATTTTCTTTGTATGCATGGCTAGTTGGGGAGACACAATGCAAACAAAAAGGGGATAAAAACACTGACAATTACAGGTGTGAATAGTTAACAGGGGGTGTGGTCAAGGTGGGGCAGAAAGTAAACAGAAAAGCTCTTCAATACCAATTTCAATTCTGCAACAACAGTAAACATCCCTGAATTTAAGTTAATGTAAGGACATTTACAGTTTTAACAGTGTTTGCTGTAAAGTTAATGAGGACATGACATTTTGGGCCACTAGGTGGTATGTTCTGGCACTAAAATTTTGTATATGTAGTAAAAAAAAAAAATCTATCACAAATAATCCATGGGGGAAAATAAACTGCTTAAACTCTACACTCTGGAGAACTTGTTGTTGTTAATTGGAAGAAAGTGGATAGAATCCTTTGACGTTTAATGCCAACACTTCCATATTAACACCACAATTTGATAGCAACACAATAAACTGTTTTTTTTTTTCTTCTGCACATTGGAACAACTCACTTGAAAACATAGTTGCAGTAGCAGGCTAAACTCCAAAATTTAATCACATGTCTGGTGTTTCTGGCTCATTTGGCATTTCATCCCATCACCATGCGATCTCTCATTCAGAGAGCTTGAAGTCTGAGTGCTTAAAATGACTCCGTATGATAAATGACAATGCAAGAAAATTAAGTGTGCATGGAAAGTTTTGCAGAAAACTAGTAGAGAAGTGACAGTCTATTCACTCAGTCTCCCAAAGTTTTTGCCAACACCACCATTATTATTGTTAAAATAAAATTTTAAAAAAATCCTAAATATCTTATGCTGAAATAAATACAATGTATTGTTAATTGTTATGTATAACTCTTTGTTGTTGTGAGTTTAATAATGCATAAATATGTTGATGGAATTAAATCTGCATAATTTTCTGTATGTATATTTGTATTACACAGGATGCGCATAAACTTATTTACTATTATACTGTGATATACAACACATATTTATGCATTTATATTTTACACAATTATATATTTATTCTCTAATTTCATTTTGTTTACATTCCTGACATGTTTATTAGCATTCTTTTTTCAGAATCTAATGTTCTCTCAGTCTATTTCATATTAACCCATGTATCCAAACTATTGTATTACTTCATTATTTAAAAAAAGTATATTGTCGTTATCGTCTATACCCTTTTATCGTGCAGAGCCACGGGGGGCTGGGAGCCTATCCCAGGGGACAGGGTGGGGTGCACCCTGGGGTGGGGGGCACACATATACTCAGACTTTTGGAACGCCAATTAGCCTAATTTGCATGTCTTTGGACTGTGGGAAGAAACCAGATTACCCGGAGGAAACCCACCAAGCAGGTAGAGAACTAACATTCTACATATGCAGTATCTGCTTCAAACTGTACACTGTATATAACTGCAGAAAGAACATTGTTCATATCACACCCCCGGTGTTTATAAAAAATTATAATCACACTCTCCAGTGTCACCAAAATAAGGATTGATTCCTTTTTCGACTCTGGTTCCTCTTAAGGTTTCTCCTTTATACCATCTAAGGGAGTTTTTCTTTGTTGGGGGCTAAATGAATACAAAGCAGACACATTACTTTATGCAAGTATATTCAAAGTGTGTGAAAATCACCTGGCTGCCATCTTTCAAACCGGTGTCCTGAGTGAACTCTGATTAACACCAGTTTGGTGCCACTTTATGTCTTTAATTATTATTATTATTATTATGTCAGCATTTTATTGACAAGAATAATAAATCCAAATATAGCTCATACAGGACGCTTTATGTTGCTTCTTTGCAGGATTGTGTGTCTTTCTTTTCCACTAAAGTTCAGCCATGTTTCTTCTTAAATGCTTATCAGGTCACGTGACTAACCACGTCTTCCGGAAACGTTCGGAATTTTCGCGAAACTTTCCACGCTAATAATAACTTTTTACACGTTTTAATGCAGGTATTTTGGGAGGGATTTGTCATGGTCGTCTAATTGTTTTAAAACATTTTAATCTTCGTTAAAACATGTTAAAGTTGTCTTTTTTCAAACCTAGTCGTTTTTAATACATATTTAATTATTTCTGAAAAGCATACTAGATCCTTTCTTTTCTTTTTTTTTTTTTCTTCAGGCATTTCACGCTTAACAGGCGGAAAAGTGTGATCTTCATACATGACTATGAGCCAAAGGGGGCGGGACTTACAGGTGCTAACTGCGCTGAGAGAATGCACGAGCTCACAGTGAGCGCTTGAGATTGGTCGAACCCGACGACGAGCGACCAATCAGAATTAAAAGCGGGGGGGCGGGGGGGGTATCTGGGTTAGAACTGATCAGCTGTAGTAAAGTTAACATAGTTAACAAGGATATTATGATGTTTGTATGAAATCACTAGCAGCTGAGTTTTGCTCTAGGAACAAAGTTGCCACAGTAGGGTTTTACCTTCGTTTTTATTTTGACTTTTTCCAAACCTGGAGATAAGAATGAGGAATTTACTGCTCAGGTAATTATGTGTTTCTAGTTTGCTTAGTGAAAAATTATCTGTATGCCAACATTAACCTTAAGTGTGTAAGTTACATATTGTACATATAGTGTTGTTTTGTACTTTAGTAAATTGTTTAAATTGTAGCATAGTTCTTGAAATAGTAATTGTTTGGACTAGTTAAGTTTGGTATTTTACAGTAGTTTGATGTTTGGATCATTTGGATGCAACAGTATTACAGTAACATTGTAACTTTGGACAATTTGGGCATACGTTTCACTAGGGACCACCTTGTACGATATTATCACGATACCCATGTGTCGATTTAAATTTATTGCAATTTTCGATGTAACAATTTTATAAATACCACAATTATATATAATTTATATATTTTTTATTATTTCACATTTTGTCACCTATATTAAATGAATAATAATAAAAAACATAACCCCCAGCCCCCCCATCTAATCTATTTAGAATAGGATTGTATAGTCTGGAGTAGGTATCAGTTTTGTTACAGTAGTATGTGCTATGGATGAAGTAAAAACATTATTATTTGTGAGGAAACAGTATATTACAGTATGCTATCATACTATTTTGTCATACATTTAAGTGTGGTACAGTGTAAGAAGTCTTAGAGTAGTGTGTTATTTTGGTCATATTTACACAGTTAATGTACACATTATTCTGACCCCCCCATTGAATCAGTTAGAGGGTTAAATTTCTATACTACAGTAAATGTTCTAAGCTAGTATCACGTCTGCCGATGTGTTTAGTACAGCAGTAGAGTAAAACAAAAAGCATTTGAATTTGCCTCTAAGAGATTTCCTGTACCTCTACAGACTCCTGCTGTCTGCAGCTTTCGCTTGCCAAACACTCACACTTCAGTCAGGTAATGTATCTCCATGTCATTTCCATTTCCACATTGTTTGTTTCAATACAGCAGGGTGTCTGCTTTATACAAAACTCTAACATGGCTGTACATTTCTCTTTTTTTTTTTCCCCCCTCATCCAGGTTGTGAAGGTGTAGGATGCGGGAGCACTAAGGCATCAGGAAAGCGTGATCAACATAGCGAACAGCTGAACCGGTTTAACGAAATGAACGCGCAGTCTGCAGCTGGTCAGCACCGGAGCTCTGGGGCCGTGTTACCTTTTATTGGACTGACTGGAAGTAAGTGATAAGCCATGCGCTATTTATGATATTTTCAGAAGCACCCCCAAGTCTTATTTTTTGTGTTCAAAGTCCGAGCACAGTTTAGTGATTCCCTGCTGGTTTGGAACTAATGAGCTGTATCAAGCCAAGAAATCTTCAAATTCTGCAGGGCTCAGGACTTCTTCTTTTTTTTTAGCAATGTGCTTTTATACTCGAGGGAGAGATGCATTCAAATCTATTTTGGTTTATCTCTTTCCTGCAGTTTCCATAACATTATCATATTAGTTCTTATGTTTTTGTTTTGCTATTTGTTTACATGTATCATGAGATGCTTCTGCCACATTGCACATCCTAATTAGGAACTGAAGTAGAGCTCAAAATCTGGATTGCTTTGGTGCCCCTGAGGATTTTAGAATCAAGTGTGTCGGGGAATTAAAATATTCTTCAGGTTTTTTTTAAATAATAAAGTAAAAAAAAAAAGAAAAACATGTTTGACTGTGGACTGTTAAATATCTCCATGTATTAATGCACCATTTAACATGATTTTTAAACAATGCCTTTTTCTGCGCAAATCTACCAGGTGGGAAAGAAAAAAATGCATACACTTTATTTATTTATTTCTGTTATTAAAGGTGCTACACAGAGTAGAAACTGCTGTAAGAACGGGGGTACTTGCATTCTGGGGAGTTTTTGCGCTTGTCCAAAGCACTTCACCGGACGGAGCTGCGAGTACGATGAACGTGTCAGGTAATCATCTTACCCTCACACACACACACACACAGTTACGATTCGTAATCCCATGACACATGAAATCTAACAGTTTGGTTCGGCTTGTCTTTTAACAGGGACTGTGGAGTTATTCCTCATGGAGAATGGGTTCAAAAAGGCTGCTCATACTGCAGATGTGGATATGGAATGTTGCACTGCTTCCCTCAGGTCTTCCATAATGACTGCGGTAAGCACAATGATCGCACTGATCTCACTTTATTTGGGTGTGGTTGTGCTTGGAACTATACCACAAAGTAAACCAACCTAGGTTTAAATGTCTAAAACAATATACTGCTCTAAGCATACTACCACAAGATTTACTATTTAGTAGTAAAGAGTATCCCAAAATAATATAGTAACTTTTTGGCTGTATCTAAATCATCAAAGTGTTGTACCAAGTGGTATAGTAAAAGGAACTACAAGATTTTAACAACATACTACTCTAACAAAATGTCTACCCTGGGATTTAATGCTTGGTGCACAAAATACTCTCACAATAGTTGCTGCACACTGTGATGCCAATCACTGATATAAGAAATGCTTGTATAAGGTCATGTATGTTTTGCCTCATTTCACAGGACTGGGAATTCATTCATGTATATTTTAAGCTCTTACTGTCCACCTCAAAGCTCTCCATGTCAGACATTTATCTCGCTCATTAATATCAGGATAAGCAAGAGAGTCGTCCACGGAGCCAAACCACTCTTTATCAGTAGTGATAGCCTGGAACAGGAATAAGCTGCAAAAGAAAAAAAAAGAAAAGGTCTTCACACCTCATTCACTGGCCAAATAGAGCTGCGAATCCCCACTGGCTGGCGCTTAATTCCAGAGACCCCTTACAGGATTAGTCAGCGGGGGCTTGTTTTTCAGGTCTAAGCATGTGTTAATGGTCCCATTTCCCCCCGACATGAATTTCAAATGCTCAGGGTATGCGTGTGCATGCACTAATTTCGTGTCTCTTTATTCCTTTCTGGTTTACAGACGATTCTCAGGAAGTGCGCTGGTTTCGTTCGAATGCCCAGAGAACACTATTGACCGACAGTCTCATGTGTCTGGTGCTGCTTCTTTCATTTCTGCTTTGAAGATGACTCCAGGACTTGTTTTGATATTCCGCTTAGTCTTTCGAGCTCAGATGTTTTTTAGGAAGGAAGGATGAGAAGCAGACCATACAAGAAGAAAGATGTTTTTATGAATTTATATATCTCTTTGTTGTTGTTGTTGTTTTTATGCAGCATTTAATGGCAGCACTGATAATTTTTTTTTACTTCCAGTGGAAGCTAAGTTTTAAAGTGAAGGATTTATATAGAAAATCTATTGTACTTGTGGCAGTGTGAATTTTGCCCATAGAGATGTATATGTTTATGATGTTTTTTGTGCAATGAAAGTCCTGTCTTTATATGTAGTTCGGATTGTTTGTTTGGCACCACTCTTGATTGGGAGAGAGTATGATAACGCTAAGATAACCTCAGATTGTTGACCTTTCCATTATTTTTTTTCTTCCCTTATCTTAGAAAAACAAATGCTCTGGCCAATCAATCACACCGGCCACTTTGACCTATCGAGTTGACCTGATAGATTATGGAAAACATGAACTGTATCTGTCATTGTTATTAAAGCAATGAAATTGTCTCACAGAGTTAATTGTCTTATTATAACCTCAGATGGCACATTGTTTGCTGTTTATTGCTTACTAATTTACCTGGAAAGCACAAAATGATCATTTTCATATAGGGGCATGAATTCAAGATGTACAGGGAACAGAAATAATGAATGCCATGTGCAAATAAAGAAGAATGTGATTCTTATGCTTTTGTATATTGTCATGGTTGTATTCATTCTTCTGTCTGTCATGATTCAAGGTTGTAAATGTTACTGTATTTGAAATACCTATTTAACATAAAGTCTTCTTTTAAAAAAACATTCTTGTTAAAAGTCAGCCGCAAAGTTCTCATTAGTGTGGGCTGTATTTCAAATCAGAGGTTTATAATGACATACCCAGTTGTTTCTATTGTACAACACTTACTCAGGCTCTTCAAAATGGTATGTTGGACTAATATTAAAGACATTTGAAGAAAATGTACGTCACACCTCAGATACCGGATAATTAATGACCTTAATGTCCATATAATGACACCATTGTCTCCCAACTACATTGTCTTATACTGTATATGCTTGTAGTCATCAAATTAAGTGTTATCTCAAATATTTTCCTGTTGTTTAAGATCAGGTGGTAAAAAAGAGAAATAGTGAGGAGGAATTGCAGTGAACACAACAGCAGAGTCAGGGTCTCAGGAGATTAAGGCAGAATGCTCAAGTGTCAGCAATTTGTAACAATGATTTTTTTTTTCAGCAGGATTCTTTCTGAGCAACTTGACAAGCTGTCTTTTTTATTATTAACATTACCATTAAGGAAAAAAAGATTGTAAAGAATATTTCATCATTTAACAGCAGCCGTAACATATGTCATAACTTATTTTTGTTTTTACTAACCTGTTTTGCAGATGATCCACACCATATGTAGTCACAATTACTGATAAAAATTACTGTTAGTCTTGAAATAATTAAAAAACATATTGTAGTTGCAAATTGTAGTGATGTGAGCAGAATAAATCTTTTCACTTTGTGTTGAGCCACATCACACCACTCTAGTTATCGATTATTTTTCTATAACACTGATTCCCATGTATTTCAATTATTTCTCAATTTTCTTACGGTACACTTTTACAGCCTGACTTTGCTATACGATCAGCAGCGTTTTGGTGCTCTATTAATATCCGATTAGCCGAGGGACAGCTACGGCTCCCACACACCATATTTTCACCTTTCTATTTTTTTATATATTGTATACCTCACAGTTTACGATCACATTTTGTACATCTGTAAATCTTGTGTAATTTGTTATGTAATATATAACTTTTGTAAATTTGTATATTGAACCTAAATTTACATTTTAGTCTTTAATGTAATGTACTGTCGAGTCCAATTGCTTAACATTGTAGTGAAATGTCCATCTCTCTCTCTCTCTCTCTCTCTCTCTATTTTAGGTCACAGACAGTTGTATAAGCATTTCACTGCATATCATATTGTGTATCATGTTGTGTACGGGACGAATAAAATTATTTAAATCATCTAAATGTTACAATATGATTGCTTGTTTGATATTTGAATTTTTAGTTAATGAGTTTTTAAACTCATTAACTAAAAGAGATGGCCAGAGCAAGGTTTTTTTTTTTTTTTGCTCGATATACCTACAGCTTAAAGAAGGAATTGTTTACGCAATATTTTCTTTATACTCTTCCATCTAATGTCTGGCAGTGAGATTATTTATTCTGTTTCATACAATAATGTGCAATATTATATGTTTAAGATAAGAATTAAAAAAGTCTATAAAGCATTAAATGGACGATGCCACATTTAGATACATTTAAATGTAATGTTAAATAAACTGGTTCAAACTCACCTTATATACTTATATACTTATAATGATTTTATAGCCTTTTAAAAATCTTATTTTTCATTTATCATAAGCATTAACCACAATGTACAGTAGGTTTAATTATTATTATTATTTTTTTTGCTTATTCCTTATGAATGGGGTTTGCATGCTAAACCTCAGTACAAAGTCTCTAAAGTCTGTCTTCCTGCTAAAGACTGGATAATGTGTAGCCCAGTGGTGAGCACTCTGCTCCTATTGAAATGCAGTCAGCCTCTTTTATTCTGATAACAAGGGCAGGGTGGGGTAAAGTGCTCAGCACATTTTCAAGTCCTGCAACTTCCCCATCACTATCAGCACTCACAATGGTCTCTCTCTGGCTCTCTCTCTCTCTCTCTAACTTTTTTATTTTACATCACAGTGGTTTGCGAATGAGTCAGTCCTTTACCTAGGGAGCCTTATTAATGTTAAATGACTAAGCTTAGAGAAATCACGATGCGTCAATGGCGGAACGTGTCCTATGTCCTTTTGCTGCTCCCATTCATGGTCGCTACAGGGCATCGCCAGGTCTGCATATTTGATTTGCCGCATGTTTTATGCCGAATGCCCTTGCTGATGCAACCTTCCACAATTTATCTGGCCTCTGGAACAGCAACCAAGCCAACTTGTTTGATCCCCAATGCATAGGTTTTTTAACTGTAAAACATGTTCTGTTGGATTTTTACTAGCAAGTAAACTCGACTGTTCTGTTGAAACTGAGACACAGGATTGACATTTTCGGTTATCTTAGCACGACAGGTAATTATGTACCAAATTGTTTAATCTCTTAAGCAGAAATGCCTTTTCTCAATAGTTTTGGTTCACCTCGAAACCTCCAGGCACCTTAATCCCCAGAACAATCCTTCTTTTCCTTTTTTTTTTTTTTTGGCTAAGAAAGTTTTTCTTCAGCTCTCCTTAACCTCCTTAAGCTTCTGTAATGTCTTTAGTGAACAAAGCCATTTCTTTGGACGCTCTAGGGACAGATGCGAATACAAATCATTATTCAGAAGAAATAGATAACACGTTCTAAACAAATACAAACATGAGCGAATAGAAGGTTTAGTATTTGGACTGAGCTCTCACAGGACACGAACGTGAGTTTTGTTTTGTTTTTTGCTTACACACTGTCAGATAGGAAGCTTGTTGAAAAATTAACCATATTAATTAATTAATGTAGCCTGAGTCACTATGTAATGCATTCATTAGTTGAATGGTTTGTTTATATATGGGGAAGTTCAACCAAAAGTGCTCAAAAATATTGAAGGGAGGTACAAACTAAAATACAATAAGCACAAGCAGAATTTAAAAAGAGTTCTTGATTAATGTCAGAACTCAAATTTGAGAGGTTTATTTTTCCTCCAGGGGCATTTGGGTTTAAGCAACACCTACTTTGGGTTTAAATTTAACACCTGATATAGATATGAACAGTTTGAGCATTAAAAACGAGCTTCTAAAGTTCTCAAAATCCATGGAGATTCTCAGTCATGCTTTTCCCAACGGTGCTGTTCAATGGCAATTGGATCTGCTTAAAGTTCTTGAAGTTTCAAGAACTTAAAGTAAGTCTAATTGCCAATGAGCAACACCATTGGGAAATGTTGAGAAGCTCACGATCACTCTGGAAAGAAATGAAAGTTCACAAAATGAAGGAAGAAAAAAAACAGGATTCATTAGTGAGTTGAGAAACTAATACTCTAAGGATCTATAGTAACTCCCATTTGCCCTCCTCCCACCATTAGCCGATCCTCTTATCCTAGTGCTCCCTATGCGACCCTTTCAACATAGCCAGTTCATATGCACAGGCCCTATCAAATCCCTTTGATAGAAAACCCGGCATGTGGGTTCCGCTGGGCTAAACCGACACGGCAGGTTACACTGAAATGAAAAGCTCGGATGTCAGGGATTACACACAGGAAATCTGCCACTCTTTTGTTCAAAAGGAGTGGACATCTCACTCCAAGAGAGCCACAATCACCTCATCTGTAAAGTCCGTCTCCAATTAGACTCACTCGGATCAGCTTTGTCAGTCAACTCAACTTTTATCTGGATCACCTTGGCAGGGGAAAAGGAAACGATAATGCAAACATGGTATGCAGGGAAAAAAAATCATAATAATAATAAAGCTCAGGAGATTCCAAGCGAGATCCATTTCCTCTCTCTGCGGGTGTTCTTTGTTGTCCATGTCCCTCTTTAAGAAGGTTTCATTCAGGTTTAATGCTAATGCTGACAGCTGTAGATTTGCAACTCAATCTTAGCATAATGAAACTGCTGGGAAAAAACAGAGATTTTATCCAGTTGTTGTCTGTTTGTGATAGAGCCATTTTTTTTCTTTATTTGTAGGCAAAATAAGTGCAGCCTGGTACTTCTTTCAATATCATTCAGTATCATAACAAATTCTATTTCATGGTGTATTTAATTTTCAAACAAATTACAGGCAGTCGTTTGACTACTACAGTAAGTGCTCATCTTAGGATCTCCATTAGTTTTGGTTACACCACTTCAAAAACGTTCATCTTTTCCAGCCATTCTGCTGTGGACCTGCCTTAGTATTTTGAATCATAGCCCCCTTTTATGATCAAAAAAAGCTTCCATTTCAGCTCCACCTTATGAAAGATATGATCAGATATTCCCTTTTATAATATTTTCTGACATCGAACAGAATTTATTGGTACTCCGGTTCCACATGCCGTCTTCTCGTTTAGCACCGAGAGCTATTTTAGAAATAGATGCTTGACTGGAGCCAAAGAATTTAATTTGCTGAGTGCGCACTGAGGATCAATACTTTGTAGTTATTAATCTTTCCGCATATGAACATTAGAGATGAGGTTTGATAGCTGAGAATAGGAAGGAGATGTAATTAGAGTGGCTGTGTTTGGCTGAGCGAGAGGTTTTGATTTTAAAACGCACACTTTGAGTCCTTTTTGATTGAACATAGGGCTGAAATCAGAAAAAAAAAAAAAAACATGTGGATCTTTAAAGTCAGCAACCAGATTCAGAGGTCATATGACAAAGTATGGGTCTGTGAATGAAATATTAATGGAAATGTTTAAATATGTTATAGTTTCTATAGTAACACCTCGTTCAGAGGGAGTTCAAAGGGAACTGTGATGCACCACATAATCAATAAATAAATAGACAAATAAAACCGAATAATCATTGCTATGGCGAGGTTTTTTTTTGACAGGAGATCTTCGAAGAACTATGGAAGGAGACTCCAGTGTAAGTGTTTTGTTCTTGCTGCTTTTTTTGCCATAGGAAAATGTCCAAGAATTAATTCTTTATTTCATTATGTTTTTTTTCATTTATCTTCTATACAGCTTATCCAGTGTACTGGATTAAGGAGACTTTGGGCACGAGGATGGGTACAGCCTGATCCATCATAGAGCACACACACCCTACGGGCCATTTAAGGATACCAGTTGGCCTAATCTCCATGTCTTTGAACTGTGGGAGGAAACCAGCGTACCCAGAGGAAAGCCACTAATATGGATTTTTTTTTTGTTAAAATCAAGAAAGAGAAAACAAATGAATGTGATTAAATGACTTTAAAGCTGGTGAAAGCAATACCATGAACTTGTTTGCTTTGCGGATGTTTCAAGGCATACAATATAATGTATCCAGAAAAATATTTTTAAAAGTATGTCGTTCTTGGATGAATAAATAAATGCAATTACGTTTTTTTTTTTTTTTGCTTTAGTTTAGACATGTTTTCCAACATAAATAAATCCACAACGTCTACAAAGCATTTTCCCAATAGACACTAAACCAAAACTGTAAGGGACAAATCAAGACAAATCATTCTTGATGAGTTCCTTACGGATAACACCACATTCTGTCTTCTTGCTCTCCCATGGTGCGCATTTTTTCGTCCATTTCTGAAGGAACAGTCACAAGCACTAAACTTAATGGAAGCAAAAGAAGTCTTGTGAAGAAATTTTGCTGAAGTGACCTCTGGCAAAAGTCTCGAGAAGATTCACTGCCCACTTCAATTGTTTTCCTTCGGGAGACTGTGGTTTAGTGTAATCGTGGGACTTAGAAATGGTGCTGTTGCCCTTTCCAGCCTGATAGTTATCATATTATAGGCCACTCTGGGATTTTTTTTTTATTGAGGTGTAATGTGTGGAATTTCGGCTGCTGGTGAAACTGGTAAGTGTGAAAATCCGTGAGGTGTCCATTGAGCAGAGCTGGCTGTAATCAAGCCAGGCTGTGTTCGGTCAGCCGACTCTAATGGTCTCTTTAATTGGGTTGATTTAGCATGCCGACAATCAGTTTGGGGTTAATTGATGTTGGACAAAATTGCTAACTAATTAAATAAAAAAAATCTGACATTTGTTCACTTAAGGTTTTCTTATTATAATTCCTTATTTAAATTCTTACTTTCTAAATTTCCATGAGTAAATAAAATTTCAAAGTATTATAAATCCTGATCTTTTATGCAGCATTTTATACACTATAGTGTATAGAACACCAGACCTACAGTACAGGACAACAATGTTAATCTCACATCTTTCTTTTTTGTCCTGTTGCTCCGTCTCCTCCGTTCTCTGGACTGCAGCACCAGAATGCATTTCAGCAGTGGCAAATGCCTCTTCTCTGTGGCAGTAAACAATACTGGATGTGGTAAACAAACCCCAGTGACCTGCTCTAACAGGGTTGGAATGGAAGGTTAGCAGGAAAGTGTTGTCTGACTTACACTCACACAAAGAGAAATACCATATATCACACCAGAGAGAGACATATTTACCCTTAACAAGCATGCGGGGGAAGGAATTGGAGATTCATCGACTAGACGTAGCACTGAAAGCCTGCTGGTGTTGGACGGATTCGTTAACTGATGCAATCAATTCAATAATGGAAATAAGTGTATTAATTCAAATAATTGAGATAAATAAAACGGTTATGTTATAAGGTTTCGCTGCCAATATTTGCCAGTTAATTACTGGCATTCTTACAAGTACTTTTTTGCATTACTGTTGTTTTTACAAAATGTTCAACCAGGTATCCAAATGAGACTCTGTCTGATTGATTATGCACACATTTACATGATTAATAAAACAAAACAAAGTCTCTTTTCTGAAAGAAGGACGATCATTTATTTTTATAAAGACAACTTCATTGTAAAATTTTATCTAAAAAATTAAACAATTTCTTTATTGAGAAGCAAAAAAAAAAAAAGCTTGGTTTGTAGAATTTCCACAATCACAAATTAGAAATTTTTCCAAATATTGATATTGTCACTAAAAAACTAACTCTGAAAAATAATTTTACTGAAACGTTTGCAGTAACATTTCTTTATTTTTATTTTTTTAATAAATACAAGTAAATATTGAAAGGTTTTTTTTTGTCAAGTGACATTCTTCATGATATCAGCTTCTGGAGCCTGTAGGAATTGTGGAAATGTTAGTAGCCAATAAAAGCAGTACAGCCACTCTAATAAAGCTCTTGCATAGAGTCAAATCCATACCAGCATACATAAAAGCAGATTTGCTCTTGCCTTTTATAACCGACTTTATTACATGCAACACTTTAATTGATTAGTTTTTCTGTTTCATCTTCCACTTTCATATTCTCTTTTTCTTCACCTCACCTTATTTTTTTTTCACTCTCATGTTCACCTTCCTGATCTATTTTGTTGCCATAAACCATCCTTCCTTCGTGTCTGTTCATTCCTACATCAGAGGCTTCTCTGCTTATCTGTTGGGCAGTGTGTCAATAGCTCAGACCCCGCAGATACTTCGCAGGCCATCTGGTTTCCACACCGCTGCCAAAGTCCAGAGCAGCAGCTGTGTACAGGCTGTGGCTGGTAACAGTCCTATAAAGAACACCAAATACCAATTATGTTCCAGTCTTATCTTAACAGGCCGAGAGTCCTGACCCTGAACGCATTGCCAAGAGCTGGGTTAACAGAGCCAACGGGAACCTGATTGCCTCTGGAATGGGAGCCACAATGTTTCAGCCCAAAGCCAGTGACAATTTCAGGGCAATAAGTCTCATCATTACCCAAAAGACAGCTCGCATTGGGCAAATGACAACATGATTAATAGAGTAGGCGATGAAGTGTGTGGTCCAAACATACTCATCTTCCTGTCTCAAGCAGCGAATTATCCCAGAGGTCCAATGAATGAATTATCTGAAGCCCAAACCAGACCTCAACACTGAAGCTGATAAACGACAAGACTGTCTCTTAGGGGGTTTAGGAAGTTGTAACTTCAGTAACCAAGTCTGTGTTACTCAAAAGCAACCAAGGGTTAAATAGTCTCAAAAAATGATTTAATATGTTGTGGAAGCGAAGGTAACAAACGCTATCTTTTCTTGTTGCTGAAGTGTGGCACTATAAAGAAAGTTAATTTTGGAGCTTTAATGTGTATCATTTAATATGGAAAGAAGCGTTTAATGTAGTCCTTCAGAGTTAAGCTTTTACTTTTTTAATAGCCAAGTAAGACCTAATTACCTTTGGGTACCGTGGGGAATTAGGGTGGCAATCTAAAAACCCTGATCAGTATGCATAGAAAATGACAAAGGCAAGCGACAAAAGAACTTTTGTTTGTTGTCTAGCAAGTTACAAAAAAAGGTTGCGACTAAGGCTGGGGACTTTCACAATCCTACAAGATTCTGAGGATATACACTAAACGACTGGCTACCGCAATTTTTTTTCTTAATAACAGCTCAAAAATGGTAAATCATACACTTAACTACTGCACCAGAGAGAGGATTATAGACTAAACGGCTGTCATTCCAACTGAGGTCAAGTGAACGCACCATACTTTCAGATAAACTCTCGAGAGAGCAAGCGTGAACTTTCGAGACGAACAAGAAGAAAATAAACAAACAAACACGGGGGCAAGACAGGCGGTAACAGTTTTAATATATGCATTTGTGCTGAGAAAGAAAACTGGCACTTTAACATAACACAGGCACCATCTAATGTCATAAATAGTAGCTGATATTAAACTTTAGTGTACCCTTTGTTTTGACGGTTAAAAAGTTTGTAGAAATGGTTAAAGCTAAAAAATAATCTGATCAGCTTTAATGTAATCAGTGATATTATTATTATTATTTCAGGTTGAAGCCAGCATACACGTCTGTCTGTACGACAGAACTCTCAGTCTAACTTCAATACAGCGAAATAACATTTTGTAATGTTGAGCATCTTACGCCTTGTTCATGGTAAGATGTACTTCTTTTAGCCAAATACACTCCCTGTTTGGTAATCGGAGAGTGAATCACAGATGCACATCTCCAGCGCATTAAAACCACTTATACCACTTCAGCGCTGTTATTTCAGCCATGAAAATATGAACTAAACAGTAAAAATATTCAGTTTAGCTTTTCTAATTAATATCTATTAGTGCAGGTGTTTGTTTATAAAAAGCATATTTTAAAGTAGATTATTAAATCCGGCACATACCTGTTTTCTCAACAATCCAATTTTTACTTTAAGGCAGATATCTAAGTGCTGCAAAAGATTCGTTAAATTCGTTCCAGCAGTCGATTTGAGACACGCCCACAGTTTGACGCAGACACAGTGCGCTGTCAAAACTTGTGTCTTATAATCTGGCACATGACTACTCATAACCTGATGTCTACTCCACATTTTAATATTATTTATGGAGCAGGTTTAACTATAAGGCAAATACCTAAGGACTGGCAAAGTTTCATTAAATTCTGTCCAAACAGTTTTGCATGATTCTCTAACAAATCTGGCTGGACAGACATACAGACAAAAATACAGACAGAAATTTTTCTAAAACTGGTTTCTTGTCCTTCAAGGAATGAAGCATAAATATATCATTGAAAGAGCGAGGTCTGGCCAATGCACAGACAAAACCTTCCTTTAATTCATTTTGTTTAAAAATGTTCCCATTTATGTGATTAGTTTTGGTACAGAATAGTTTGATCCTGTGTTAGCTTGTTAATCCTGCCTGCATGCACGACATTATGACATTAAACTGCTTGCCCTTGAACAACAGATATAATTTCCCATAGCATTTAAACTATTATCTTCCAGCTAGGTTTAACAAGATGTTCAGTTTCGCATCATATAATCAGAATGATTATTATGAATTGTTATTCTGAGTGCAGTACATCTCGCTGGAGTGTTCTTGCTACACAAGGTAACTTTGGTGGTCCTTCTATTTGCCTTCATTTATTTTTAAAGGTATGCTAGACAGTATAAATATTAAACTATATATACAGTTTATCAATTGTACGATGCAAGGTACTCTGAAAAAGTGTAAGCTGGGGGTGGGGTGGGGGTTTCATTTATCTCTTGGATGTTCACCTTGAAACCTGGACATTTAAGCAATATAACACAAGAGGGCGCGCTATTCTGTATACTATTATCAACAGATAACATTTTGTTCCACCAACACATTTCCTTCTGTTACTGGCGGAACTGCAGTAACTAACCACGACTGGCAGAGCTGGCGACTGACAGTTAATGTAAATTAACAGGGGTGAAAGTAGTTTAAAATTCTTATTGGTACTATGTAACTAAAAGGTAATGAGAATAAAGCATGGAGGTGGTGTATTGGGTGTATCTTGTATATTTACAAGAATTATTTTATATTTCCACTTATTCTACTTTACAATAGCGGATAACTTTTAGGTTTGCGGGTTGAATTTCGAATAGCTTTAAATGGAAAGCTAGTGCGCTATATAGGGTGTACGAAAACTACTTCCCCACATCCAGTGGTACCCTCAATCAGGGGTAAGAGAAGGATTTGGGCCTTGTGTTAGGAGCTAGTTAAGTTACGCTAAACTAAGTCAATCCTTTATTTGTCACATACTGTATACATTATGGCACAGTGAAATTTTTTCTTCAAGTATCCCAGCGTGACTGGAGTCAGAGTTCAGGGTGAGCCATGATATAGCGCACCTGGAGCAGACAGGGTTAAGGGCCTTGCTGAAGGGCGCAACAATGGCAACCTGGTGGAGCTGACCTTCTGATCAGTTACTCAGTGAGCTAGCACTGCCCCTGTGTTAGCTTTGCTAGCCATAAACAAAACAACATAAATGGTTCAGAAGCAATTACTAAGGAGACTAAGCATTGTTTAAGATGACATAAGTTTTGGTGCTGAAAGTGCTTCCATGGTGCCACTGGTTTTCAATGTGGGTTTTAGAGGCAGCTGCTGTTTCCCGTGATGCGTACCGTACCGACCTACTTTTACCAGTTCTGGCAAATGGCAATTAGTGTAATTAACAATTGTTAGAACACCTGTGAAGCAGAGTGATACATATAGTTAAAAGTCCCAGTGCTCTTATACTCCATATACCACTTGTGGAACGCCTCTCATACAACCAGTTTACTCAGACGGAACTAACTGTTGTATAAAGTGTACCTTTACAACAAACAATTAAGGTACATTATCATCCTCTAAAGCTTTAAAGCTTCACTAAACATGCAGCGGGGCAAAGAAACGTGTTCTCACATGAGCTCTTATCAATTATAACTTCAAAAATTTGTTTAAAAAACTAAATAAATAAAACATCACATGCTGTGATGTTACAATGGCTGAATATAGTTAAGGAACAACTAAATATCTAATATGCACAAAAGTCTGTTTTTTTTCTTCACAAATAATTCTGATATAAGCCAAATAGAGGGCACATGCAGCTTATTGAAGATCTGAAAAACCCTCAGGGGTATAACAAATAAAAAAAACACTGAAACGAGAGAGAGAGAAAGAGAGAGACAGAGAGGGAGAGAGAGACCAACAGAGCGATAGAGAGAGAAAAACTGAGTTATTGAGACGGCTCGGTGGGAGACAGCTCCGTGTGGGCTTGTGGGATTGATGCCAGGGCGAATGGATGGGAGGAGGAGGGTTTAGGTCAGACTCGAGGAGTGATTACTCCAGCAGGAGAGGACTGATCCTGCGATTCATCACTCCTCCTTGTCCTCCCCTACCCTATCATCATGCTCTCCCTTCTTCCATGGGATTACATGCAGGCCAAATGCACCTTGATCCCCTCTAGGCTGGTGTTATATCCTTAGCACTAGAGACTACAGTCACTTCATTAAACTGCAGTGTTAGTCCATGAATCAGGCAGGCATCGACGAAGTTCTTTTCTTTCTTGTGTTCTCGAGGGATTTCTTAATCAAGCGCCCTGGACCAGGGCTTGTTACAGTGCCACTGCTCCTTTTCATGGTGTTGCAGCCGGGCCAATTATTCACACTCATTTCAACCCCTCTAGTCAGGCTTCGCAATGTGGAAAATACACCAGTTTTCATTGAACATCACTCAAGACATGTGAGTTTGTATTTCAGTTTAGACATAGAAGCAGTTCAGAACTTACTGTAATATCCTAATATAGTAAAAAGGTTTTATAGTTTTTATTAAACCTTTTTTTTTTATTAATAACCTATTTAGATTTTTAAAGAAGTCCCTGCGGAACAGGTTTTTTTTTTTCTATTTAAAGATCACTGAAGCAGGATAGTGCTTAGCACTGTGGCCTCGCACCCCAAAGTCTTGGGTTCAATTCCCATAACCTTTGCATGTTCTCCTCATGCTTGGTGGGCTTCCTTGGTGGGCTCACTCCAGAAAGGGAGTGCACTCCACTAGATTGGCACCCAGGCTAGGGTGTGCCCCGCCTTATGCCTTTGACGGCGAGGTGATTGGTCACTTTACATCTCAGGGAGCCCTCATGTCTGTGTTTCCTTCTGGCTCTCCTTTTTAGTTATGCTGTTAGTAGTTACTAATTAGTCTTGCCGGAGTCCTTGCTTGCACTCTGCACTAAATATACATTCACCTTATACATTGTGTGACTGTGACCATACCTAACTGTTATCTCTCCTTCTCTTCTGCTCTCTCCTCTTCTCTCTTTCCTTCCCTCTCCCTGTCTCTCTGTCGAACTACACATGTCGCTCCTGAGCTGCCAGTGATCCAGACCCCCTCTGCCCTCCGGACCTGTCTGACTCGTCCTGGTGTCCTGCTTCTGGTCGGAGATCTCGTTGCATGGATGCCCTGTGTGCTCTGTTTGGGATGCGTGTGGTGACTGGGGACGGTTCCACTTTTTCACGAAGACGTTCCTGTCCTTGACTGATGCTGACAGCTGTTCTCTGAGGACTTGTGACGAGCAGTCACTCGATAGTTCAGGACTGGATTTTCCTACAGTCTACCTGAGCCTGCAATAACATACAGGACTTTATATTAACTTAAACACATCTCCTGTTATGTTGAATTTCCAGCCTCCTAACACACAGTATGACTGCAGATCAATCCATGCTATCCGTTGTCACCCAGATGAGGATGGGTTCCCTGTTGAGTCTGGTTCCTCTTAAGGTTTCTTCCTATTGCCATCTCAGGGAGTTTTTCCTTGCCACTGTCGCCATCAACCTTGGCTTTTATACAAACTTACATAATTCTAATGACTGTTGTAGAGCTGCTTTGCGACAACAACAATTAATAAAATTGTAAAATCCGCTATACAAATAAAATTTATTTGAATTAAATGCCCATTCTTCTGAAATAGGCTCCAGGCCCTGTACACAGAATAAAGTGGTATAGACGATAAATGAATGCAAAAGATCATTAGATAGATAGATAGATAGATAGATAGATAGATAGATAGATAGATAGATAGATAGATAGATAGATAGATAGATAGATAGATAGATAGATAGATAGATAGATAGATAGATAGATAGATAGATAGATAGATAGATAGTTTAGCATTTGTGTTTAACATACACTAACAAATGAAAATGAGGCAAGAAAAAGTCAAAAATCAGTCCCACAACTTTCCAAGCAGAGCCAGTTTCTCACACTTCTCAGGAAAACACTACATTTTACAATGCATTAAAACATTACTGTAATTTGGCATGAATTTATAATAATGTGATTTTTGCTTTCATAGTGTTTACTTTGCAAGACTGTGTGTAATGAATTGCAAAGTGCAAAGCCGGTTAAAGTAGCACTTTTCACTCAGGACAAGAAGAAATAATTCATATTTTTTATTTGTATAGCTACTTCAAAACCTTGGTTACCAAGTGCTTTCTAGCACATTAAAATAAAGCCACACAGTATAAAGCAGGAAAAAATAAAGTCAGATGAAACAAAATGTGTGCTCAAAAAAAATAATAAAGCATGGCATAGCAAGGCAATAAAAAATCAATCAAACACACATTTTCATTTTGGCTTCTTTAGACATAGATACAGGACACACACCTAGAAAATGTATATACATTTTATTTAAAAAAATGTAACTTGTATGAAAAGTGCCATTAGTGTGATGCATTTAGTATGAAATAGGCTCCTTCCAAATGGTTGAGATGTCACTTTATGGTAAAAGAATTAATATTGTTATAACGTTATGATGCTGAATAACACTGATCAACTCTTATAAACCAGTCAACTGGTGACAGGATCATGGGAATCCAAGGCTCACTCATGCATATTGAGAATCAAGTGAAATATTTCAAACCTTTTTTGTTTTCATTTTGATAATTACAGCTTATAGCTTATTAAACTAAAAATCTAGTATCTTAAAATATTGTGATATTAAATTCAAGAGTCAGAATAACAAAAAATTAAATTCATAAAGTATAAATACCATCTATCTCTTGGTCTAGTTCAGTACACACATGAGGAAGACTGTTGACTTGACAGTTGTTCAGAAGATGATCGCTGACACACTTCACAAGGAGAATAAGCCACAGAAGGTCATCGGTAAAATGCCTGGCTGGAATTTGACTGGAAGGGAAAAATGTAATAAGAAAAAGTGCACAAGCAGCAGGGATGAGCGCAGCCTTAAGAAGATTGTCAAGCAAAGCAATTTATTGAAGTTGAAAGAGCTTCATACAGAGTGGAGTGAGGCTGAGGTCAGTGCTTCAAGAGCCACTAAGTACAGACGTCTTCAGGAAATGGGCTACAACTTTTGTATTCCTAGCAGCAAGCCACTCTTGAACCGGGGACAATGTCAGAAGCATCTTACTTGGATTAAGGAGAAAAAGAACCAGACTGTTGCTCAGTGGTCCAAGGTTCTCTTTTCAGAATAAAGTGAATTTGCATTTCATTTGGAAATCAAGGTCCCGGAGTCTGGAGGAAGAGTGGAGAGGAACAGAGTCCACAATTAGTGATGGTTCTGGTCCACTGTGTTTTATCGAGTATAAAATCTAACATCTACCAGGAGATTCTACAGCACTCGATGTCAATGTTGGACATTTCTGTATTGTAAATCCTTTTTTGATTGATATTAGGATTTTGTAAAGAAATATTTTGAAATACTGGACCTTCAATTTTCATGAGCTATAAGCCATAATCATTGAAATAAAAACAATAAAGGCTTGAAATGTTTTACTTTTTACGAATAAGTAATCTAGAATGCATGAGTTTCATTTTTCAATTTGATTAGGAACATAAATTCTATGACAGTTGAATTTTTCGAGATGCACTATATCAAAAGATACATTACCAATGCAACAGCACAAATGTTTTTGTCTATAATATCCACTTTATATCTTGTGGTATGCAATAAATAATAAAAAAGACACTATTTAAAGACCTAGCATTATTTTGTGGATGTAACAGCATGTCATTCCTCAACTGCGCGGTAGAGATGGCTCAATCAGGTTAAGTCCAACAATTATTTATATTGTATTTATATTATTTATAGCGCTACCAAAATGTGCTCTAAAAAAAAGTTGAGCTGAATATTAAAGCGGTCTGTAAGTATTTTGTTTTCTAGTATTTATAAAAGAGCCATTTTATTTCTAAAAATAATAACTAAAATATAATCTTTCGTTATGAAGAACAATCAACAGTTTTTTTTGGAAAAGTTCCACACAAGTATATACTTAACACCCTGAAAGTTTTATTATTTGAACTTCTCCAGACACAATCGGGATTCTATAAAATATTCCATTTTCTCGTCTTCTTCTAAAATGAATATAGATTTTATTTTTAATTTAATGCTTTTCTCATGCTTATTTATCTCTTAAATGTGTGGATTTGTAAAAGTTTAAACACTGCATATATTCAATGACACACACACACACACACACACACACACAGGAAGCTCTATAATCTGGACTACTCCAGACGTGGGATAGAGTCTGCACAGTTGGAAGTCGACATAAACATCACATTGCTGTCAGCACACTGGGCTGGAAATCCTGTACAAACCTGACAAATCTTCACTCTCCAGTCTCCAAGTCTCTCTTCATGAATCTGAAATGCCCCTGATGCATGAGCAAACTGTCGATAATAAGCCTCCACACTGTGCACGAGAAGTGTGTGTGCTCAGGGAGTGAAAGAGAGATTAACATATGCTAAACGTCTATGGATTCTCTCTCTCTCTCTCTCTCTCTCTCTCTGTCCCTCTTGTTCCTGGGAATCGATGGAGCTTGGCCATCATTAACTGCTTGTCTGAGGCATGGGTCATTGCACTTCATCCAGCTCTCTTCTCTGCCTCAGCGCGCACAAATTTGATCAATCCTTCAGATGCGTATGACGCCGTCATTTCAGCTAAGACTGATTTATCAGCACCGTAAGCACCAGAGAGCACAGAATACAAATAAGTTTTTCTTCTATAACAACAGCTTACCACTAAGAGCAAAATGGTATGAAAGTTTAATGGTATAATAACTGCGGAACTTTTATTATTACAGTAGTATTATATCTCAGATTTTATTTCTGCACTGAAGTGTCTGTGGAAAACTGCAGCAGCATTGTAATCTAATTTTGTTACATATCGATATACTCCATCCTGAACTTTATTCTCACTTTGTGGTGATTTTACACATCATTTCAAAGGACATTTGGTAATACCTACAACAGCGGTCAAGAAAACAAAAAGTTTGTCCCAGAGCTCAATATCTCGATTCTGTAGTTGTTTTTTCTTCCCTAAATGTTTGACTGAAAAAATAATTACCCAAGCAGGTTAACCTCAATTTTGATGCATACTTTTTATTTACATTTGTATATGAATAATTATATTAATACAATGGTTTGAAGTCATTTGTTGACTTTAAAATAGGTCAGAAACAAAAAACATCAAAGGAAAAAAAAAACATTTTATGCATTTTGCGCTTTTTCTATTCGTGCCAGAGCTTAAACATGCCAATTAGATAATTCTCCTAATGTGACCTCATTTAAGTTGATACCCCCCCTTGGCTTGTTTCTCAGCTCCACCCGGTTGTGCGTAGCTCTTATGTTCTCTTCTGGGGGCGGAGTTTAACAATAGCTCATTTACATAAACACTTAAGGAGTGAAACAGTAGATAAGTAGAGGTATTACACACACGAAAAAAGTTTTTTTAAGGTTTATTTCAGCTAGAGCATTAACAGAAACACTTATGGGACTATTTTTAAAAAAATGCTAAATTGTTGATATGATGAAGGCTTCTGCAAGAAAGCATTTAAGGAAGGAGTCTTCACTGCCACCATCAGTCCAATACGTAAGATTTCAACTATGGGAAAGATTTCCAAGCAGAGGCTGACACTAAAAAGAAACAATTTTTTATAGCTGGTATAAGATGAGTGATGATCCTTATATCCTGCATTAAATTGAAACAAAAAAATGTAAGACGTATTATTTATGAATACAATTTGCATTAAAACTATTAAATCAAGATGATTAAACAGTTGTGCTGATATTGAAAAACAGAACCATAGTTATAGATTATTTCATTATAACAGCAAACACCAGAGGTGCAGTGGCTTAGCTGTTGGCGCTGTCGCCTTGAACCTCCAGGTTACTCCGGTTTCCTCCAACAGTCCAAAGACAGATTAGGCTAATTGGCATTTCCAAGTTTGGCCATAGTGTGTGAATGAGCATGTGAGTGTGCGTATTTGTGTGTGTGCCCTGCAATGGATTGGCCCCCCGACCAGGTTGCACACCGCTTCGTGTCTCCTGGGATAGGCTCCCCGCAACCCTATACACGCAGTATAGACAATGAGTAAGTCAGTGAGCACATGCATCATTGTGAACAGTAAAAACTAGTGATGGGTCGTTCATAAACGATTCGTTTTTTTTTTTTGGACAAATCTTTAACGTGACTCAGAAGAACGAGTAGTCTCAGAGAGTAATTCGTTCTTTTTCTACTGGGCGCCCATGCGCAAATCTTCGCAAAAACCCTGTAGGTTATGTACAGGAAACAGAATTCTTCCTCAGTGACTCTTCTACTCCGAGTCGTTTGTTCTTTTGTCACGTGACTCCCATATACGCTATGCAGTGCAATAGATTCAAAAGAATAAACGACTCAGACTAGAAGATATGAGAGGTGAGCTGCTCATTCTGTTGATTATAATATGTCCTTAGCTGCATTGTAATATTTTCATTACTGGAACCATAGCCAAAATTTGTGTATGTAGACATATAGCGGGTCTATTTATTGAAAATGCAACATTTTATTTTATTTCTGATCAAAAGAACGAAATGAACTAAATGACTCAAAAAATATTCGTAAATTTTTTGATGAACGAGATTCAAAGAACCGAGTCAGTAAAATGATTCCCATCACTAGTAAGAACTATAGTGGCTGAAGTAGTTGCTTCGGTTAGGCAACCACAAGGGGACCCAGTGATTTTAAAAATAGGCCAGAAAAAAGCGCTTTCATTAGGTATAAATATTTACGTATTAGACCAGTGTTTCCAACACAGTGCACCGTGGGCCCCTGGTGAACCATGAAGGTACTGCAGGTGGGCAAGGACCAGTTGCATAAAAATAATTTTATAAATAATGTATAATAACAATATAATAATGATAATAATAATAATAATAATAATAATAATAATAATAATAATAATAATAATAAAGCCTAACATTACAATATAAGAAATTTCTGGTTAAAGGTTTACATTTAAAAAGTAATCAGAGTCAGTAAAACATTTTTAAAAAGTGAGAGAGTTAAAAAATGCAATATTTTTAATACAAAACACTGCACGCTTTTTCTAAGAAACAACCTAAATGTACACAATTAAATAAGGTTGCTAATGTAGCAAATATAAAACAATCACAAAAAAGCGGTGAGCATGCAGTGGAACCAAAACCCCCGTCAGTTCATCCACGTTCTCGGCTCCACTTGTTGATGTAACTGAAAGGCACAAAGTTAGTGGCTAATTACTGTAGCTAGCTATCCAGAGAAAGAAGTGTTCGCTAACACACGTCAAGTTGCTAGCCTGTTAGTCCCTGATGTGACAATTATATCATTGACTTGTTTACAATAATAGCATATTAACTCCATCAAATAAACTTCTGTGTATCTTATAAAAGCAAACTTGCAGTGCAGCTGGATTTTGTTTAAACAAATAACACTATTTTTTTTTCCCACACAGCTGAAAAGCCTCTAGGTATCAGTAAAGCGGATGCTACTGTAAAGCTGGAAATGTTCTCCGGAGAACACATCCTGGGGGAAGACGTGCTCTTTCTGTTGGAGCTATGAAGCTGTCACTGCTCTCCTGCCATCATTTCCAAGCACGCCACTGCTCGAGTCACGCTGGCAGGGGCACGGGCATCTGTCAGCATATTTGGTGTCTTTCCTATTTGACAAAAAAAAATAATAAAAAAAACACCCATAAATACTAAAGTCCTTCCCTGAAGGAGCGTAGAGACGGAGGGAGCCGACCCGTTGTTAATGCGGCCCTGCTGTTGTCTGAAAATGGCAGTGATCAGCGTTTATGAGGAAACATGAAGGAAGCGCAGGGCGTGACTCACACAAGCCTGCTGCTGTGCTCTTTGAAGGAACGACAAAGTGAAGTTCAGGATTTTAGAAGTGATCAGTTGGAGAGGGTGGAGAGAAATGTAACACTGCCATCTAGGGGATGGATGGAAAGCGTCTCCACGGCATGGGGACGGAGATTAAGGAGTTATGTTGCATATTCGATGTAAATGAGAGAACACGTGCCAGTAAGGAGGCGCTCGGATGCCCTTGGTGTCTCTCTATCGGGAGTTACAGGAGCAGGAGACAAAGCTGCAGAGCCAAAAGTGCAGATGCACAGTGACTCGTCTCACTGCGACAAAAGAAGAGGAATAGTAGAGGAAACAAAAGGCAGCGAGAGAGAGAGAGAGAGAGAGAGAGAGAGAGAGAGAGATGAATAGGCAAGGAAGCAAGCAAGTAAAAATGAAGTATAAAATATTTAGGCAAATAAAGAGAGGATGAGAAAAAAAGAAACAAATATAAGAGAAAGGGGTCGAAGAAGGAGAGAGAAAATGAGTGTGAGACACTGACTGATGGAAAATGAACAGGAAAGTGAGACAATGAGGGGAAAGAGGAAGACATGCAAGTCAAAAATAAGACAAAAGATGGAATGAAAGATTGGGGAGGAATGAAAAGAAAAAAGATCAGTAGATTGGAGAATGAAAGTGAGTGAGACTGAAAGAGGCTGAGAGAGAGAGAGAGAGAACAAGAGGAATGTAAAACAGCAAGAGAAGGAGAAGGACAAAATAGAATGGTGAAATAGAGAGAGGATGGATATCTACAGAGAGTAAGAAAAGGGAGAAAGGAGTAGAGGGGAAGAAATGCGAGTGTAAGAAGAATGAATGAGGGTGAATGTGAGGAAGTAAGGAAGATATGAAACAGCAAAGAAATGAGAGAGACAGGCCTTTTAAAAATATAAGAGAAGAGATAAAGATGGGAAGAGGAAAGGAGAGATTGATGACAGCAAAAAGGGATGAGAAAAAGATAGCAGGAGTGAGAAAATAAGTACATGAGAGAGACGATGCAGCAGAGAAAGAGAGGGAGAGACGTGCTAGTGGAAAGGCAAGAGAGAAGGAGTTGATGGACAGATTGGGTGGGAGACAGAAAGTGGGAGGAAGGTAGAAGAAAGAAAGAAAATAAGAGTGAAAAAAAACAGAAAGAATGAGTACTTGTAAGTGTGAAAGAAAGGGAGGAGACAGAGGAGAGCGAAGAGGACTAGATGACATTTACGTCAGTAAAAACAATTGTGATAAATTGCTCTAGAAACGCCTCTATCGAATAAATAATGGAATGATGAAAATGGAACGATTTCTAGCTTCGGTTTAAAAACGTGTTCGGCTTTTATTTATGGATGACGAATGTGTCCATTAACTACAGCAAATAAAAAATTAGGACTTGCCAGATTTTATTAATATGTGCATCCACTCTGTCCACACACCCTGCTGTAAACACCGTTATACGAACTGGCGTTTAAATGGCTGATAATATCCACACTGGCTCTTTTCTACACATCGTCAATGACAGTTTAATTTGTCGATTTCACTTTAACATGATATTCGGCTGACTCGGTAGTGTATAGCGCCTGACTAAATGCAGATGTTTGGGCTTTGTATTGGGGAAAATGCTGCCGTAAGCCTTATTCAGATAACATCTGAATGTATTTATTACTGGAATATGTCTGAGTTCGGTCTCTGATTTTATTCTTTTTTTTTTTTTCTTTTTTTTTTACAGACTAAGCGTTCCCAGGTCTGGAAAGATTAGGTTGTATTCGTTTACCTGTGAAAATAACTCCGGGGACAATACAATATTATCGGAAAGTCAGATTTATTTCAGGGGATTAGTCATCTATGTGTAGAGTGAATCAGACCAGTTTAATGATAAATAACAATAAGACATCATCAACTCTTTTTTTTTTTCAGTTTTATTTTCGCAGTTCACTCTGAATGAACAAAATGGATTGAAAGCCTACAAAACACATGAGCAATTTATTACCAAAACAGCTTTCTCATTTGTGATCACTTGTTTTTCACTCACTTTGGAAACTGATTTATCTGGGCTATACACCAATAGCATCTGCCTATTATACACATATGAGCAGTTTGACAGCAAAACGAGATAAACACAGCTTTTAAACTTACTTTTTCACAGGCATACAGTACATGTTTCACATACATACATGAAACATGAAATTAAATGAAATATTTAAAAACTATTCTTCTTTCAAAGCTTTCGGTTGTCACTAACACTGGGTTTGATGCATCTGGAAGCCATGATGAACTTTAATATTTCCAAATGTAATGATTGTGAAAAAAAACTAAGCAGCGTGATTAGTGCTACAACACTCAGGAACCATTCAAATGCTTGGTCTTGGTATGCCTGGTTATGTCTGCTATATATGCCCCGTTCTCCAATCAGGATTTCTGAATCTTATTTAGACACACATACACTACTGTTCAAAAGTTTGGGGTCACTTCCTAACTCCATGATCGTTCCTGATTTTTATTTCTTTCTAATTATTTATTTATTTAGTTATTCCTATTGTAAAGGAATGCTGAAGGCGTCCAAAAAATGCATTGATCTCCTTTGAACAGTTGATATTGAGATGTATCTGCTACTTATACTCTGTAAAGACTTCATAACACCTCTAATCTAAGGTGCTGTTAATTGATCATTTTTCTAGGCTGATAACTCTAAATGAACTTCTCGTCTGTGGCAGAGGTAGGTTTTGGTCTCGCCCTCCTGGGATAGTCTTATGGGAGCCAGTTTTATTATGGTGCTTGACGGATTTTGCAAATGCACTTGACAATACTTTTCTTGCGAGAACTATTACAGAAATGCTGACCTCTGTGTCTTTAAATAACAACTAATTGTTGTTTTTGTTACGTAATTACCTAATCCCATATGTGTCATTTTATAGTTTTTAAATGCCCAGTATTGTTGTAGAATGTGGAAAATAAATCACTAAACAAAAACAAAGAAATTTGCAAGTGATCCCAAACTTTTGAACGGTAGTGTATATGCATTTAGTTGATGGTTGATCGGACCACATATGGCGCATCACTGTATACATTAAGTCACTGTCTTCAAAACAGAAGTGAAACTGAATCTGGTAGAGGAAAGACTCTGATAATACTGTAAAAATTTGTGTGTGACAAAACTTCACACCTTTTTTTCTTGTTCCCAGCTGGTGCCATGACTCACTACTAAAACACAACTGGTATCATCATACCATATGTGTGTGTGTGATATGCATAGATGCATATCATTCAGACTTAGATGCATATCGTACTGCCGGATGATTTATCCAGTTTTATAGCGTTTTGCAAAAAAACACACTCATATAATCAAAATGATTTTGACATAAAATTTCAAAACAACCTTGTAACTCAAATAAACAACAAACATATTAAACATATTTTCTAACAGCATGTAATACTTCTGGCTTGTTTTTTTATTTATT
Organism: Clarias gariepinus; assembly: GCF_024256425.1. Classification (NCBI taxonomy): domain Eukaryota; kingdom Metazoa; phylum Chordata; class Actinopteri; order Siluriformes; family Clariidae; genus Clarias; species Clarias gariepinus. Next base: position 6,961,024 of record NC_071116.1, on the reverse strand, counting down.
TTTTTTTATTTTTTTTCAAAAAAACAGACACAACGGAAATACCTCATTTTGCTGTCAAACTGGTTACTCATATGTGCTTGTTTAACATCCCATTCCAGAATGAATCCTTTAATATTTTAATAACCTTAACCTTTTTTTAAAAGGCTTTCCACTAGATTAAAAGAACACTTAAGTTTTTCCAATCAAGCAATGACAAATCACGGATTCATAGAGCTCTCTTTGTGCACAGGAGCACTGCATTGCAAGATGTAGTCTGTATTAAATTAAGAAATACTTTACATTATCAGCACAATTGAAGTTTATAATGCTCTATTTTGCCTCCTACTGGGAATAACTGAGATTACGCTCAAATGGGCTGCCCATTCACTGTGTATTGTTTCTATGGTCTCCCACTTGAAAACCAAACTGAAACTCAAGGCTGAAGGCTTAAATCAATGGCAAGAACACATGATCATTATAATAAAACAACATTTTTCATTCATGTGAATGTTTGAATGAACATGTACAATGTTCACAATTTGTACCAGATTCTGTAGAGGTTTCCGTATGAACTATGAGTGTGTGCTCATGACATACACATATACGTACAGTATATGTGTATGTCATGAGCACACACTCATAGTTCATACGGAAACCTCTACAGAATCTGGTACAAATTGATTACAATGTTACTTAATAGACATATGACCCAAAATAGATTCAAATCCAATTAGTACCACAAATAAGCCATTTGATTATGTGCATCTACTTTGAGGTGAACTTTGTAAAGACGAATTGTATAAATCAGGAACTGTATCCCTTTTGAGATGGAACAAAAAACTCTATCTTAATGCAAGTGTCATGGTCAGAAAACGGACGCTAATGAAAGATAAGGAACACAAAATAATCTCTCTGACCACTAGATAGCACCATATGGTAACAAGTGTGTGTCATTTCATCAGGACTGTAACTCTGAACCAGGAAAGTGGCCTGTTTGATATGTGGTTCGGATTGGTTTTAGACAGCCTGCACACAATGCACAGTGCAAAAAGTTTGGCTCAGATAGAGATTTATGAGGTGATGAAATAAGATCAGATATAATAATAATAATAATAATAATAATAATAATAATAATAATAACAACAACAACAACAACAACAACAATAATAATAATAATAATAACAATAATAATAACAACAACAATAATAATAATAATAATAATAATAATAATAATAATAATAATAAGGTACATGCAGTATAAAGCAATGCAACAGGTAGTTGAACTGCATTGTGAGTAATGCAGGAATCCCACATGAACATGAAGTAAAGACAGAACATCTCAGACTTATTTAAATAAATGTGCATGTGGTCAGGAATTAAATTTGAACCACAAATAAAGACAATTAGACCTGTGGCATAATCCTAAAGAGAACAGATCTTTACATCAGCACATTTAACAAACCAGATAGTAATGTCAGATCATTAGGTCGATAACTGCAGCCCAGGTTAGGGTATGCACTCATCTCTATCCTTAGACACAAGGATGGTTCAGTGGAAAATGTTTACATCTGAGCTCAATGCTGCCCCCTTGTGTTGAGTAAATGAAAAATAAATTAATTTTGTCATCTTATTAATCAGGCCACCAGATGCCAACCCAAATTCCAGATTTATTCCACAGATTTATTTTAAACACTTCTACATATACATGTATGGTTTTAATGTGACTACCTTTCTGATCAATGCTTTTTCTATTTCCGTCCTTTACAGACTGAGAATGCCTGGGAGTTTATTATCAGTACCGACTGATTAAAACTATCAGTCCTGACCGTGCAGACATCCTGACCTTTTAGAGATAGAAAAAAAGAAGAGAGATGTTGTCTATCTCTATTTTACCCTCCCATAATCAACCAACCCACTGCCGATTAGGGCCTGACAGGTTGGCTTTGTGCTGTTCAGCCTTATTCCTTGCCACTCACTCATGTCCTGCTCTGTAGTATCCTGAGGAAAAGTCAGCAAGCATCAGGCGCTCAAGCATCCATGAGGTATCTACAAAGCTGGACACAAACATTTAACTCTTATTTAACTCTAATGCAATTCAAAGCAGCTTTACACAAATCAGGGTGTATCTTTGTCTTTGGACTGGGAGGAAACCCATCATGCACAGGGTGAACAAGCAAACCTCATCCACACAGACCTAAGGCAGGATTTTAACCCTCAATCCTGGAGGTGTGAGGCCACAGTACTATTTTTTTTAAGTATATAGCACACTCATGCTTTGATTTTGCTTTTGTAGTTTTGAAGTTTTATTTGTTAGAGTTTTTTTTTGCCTCATCTCATCATTATTATCATCATCATCCTTCTTCTATCATTTTCAGTTTTAATTGTGTGCCAGTAACAGATTAAAGCCTCTAAAATAAAAAAAATTATAATAATTTTCAATAGAAATGTTTTGTCAAAAAATGGCTTTTATCTCGTTTTGCTGTCAAACTGTTCAAATTTCTCACACAGCAATTTGTTGATGATAAATTAAGCCTAAATTAAGTAGAGACATCTCTTTCATGTTTTTTGGCAAATGAAACATTAAATCATGTGTTATGTGACATAATAAAGAAGCAACCAAACACAGCTCTGTTTATGTACCTAATAAAATCTTTATAGTTGGAAAATTGCTGTGGTGTAAAATGAATAAACCATTCTAGGGAGTGTAGTGCTATAATAAAACAATTAACAATAGCGTTAATGTGATGTGGAGTAGAGCAATCAAGAGTCATCACTTAAGCACATTATATTTTTTATTCTTTATAGTTACGCTTAAAGTTGTAGAACATCCATTGAACAATTTAGTTTTTTTATTTATAGTAGACGTAAGTCTCCTATAACATAATCTGTCTGAGTCGCTGTTAAAGGAAAATGAATCAACACCTTCTAACCAATCAGGACGAAGAATCCGTCGGCTCGGTGGTAAAACGAGTAATGACAAATCGAGGTCTATGTCATACAGACATGCTGGCACTTTATACCCGAGCGGCATAATGATTAACATGCGCTTTGTTCTCACTTACATCAGCTGTCGTTGGGGGTGTGAGATAGTGTGAGACAGGTCAGTCACTGATTTGGCCTGCAAAGCCTTTAATTCACTCAACATTCCAATGGATTTAGAACAAGGAAAGTTTGCAGTTGTTGTTATCATCGTTGTTAGACGTGTTGTCACCTATCAGAGATAGGAGCTACAGGCAGGGAGTTTGGTATATGTGTGCACTCTTGCGAAGCGGGCTTTTTATTGGGCCATAATGAATTCCACATGCATCATAAAGCCAGAGATACATCCCACTGCCTGTGTGTACCATCTGTGTTTACAGCTCCTGGAGCACACACGGCAAAACTGGCGACACTCAGGCAGAACCTTGCACTGTGAACCGTGAGCAAACATCATTATCGCTACTGGCGACGGTTGAAAGAATGATTGTGAATACTCATTTTGCTGTAGGAATGATTTACAGACTATATATTTGTATGTCTGGAACAACAATAACAGACTGTGGCTGGCTTCTGCATCTCACACCCAAGAGGATTCCCAACACCAAATCCAATCAGGCAGCTGACTATATCACTCCTGAAACATCAAACCACAGTTTTGTCATGCCTTCTGGGCGACTAGGCTCACTAAGGGAGTAAGATGAAACGCAGATGAGTAACGCAAATGCGTAAATACCTCAGCTGACTCCTCCAGTGTGATCACATCCAGTCACGTTGCCAGATATACAATCCCTAAAAGACAGAATGCTTTAAATGAATATTTGCAAATCGAAAGAGATTCAGACGAGGACGTGACATCATTAGTCAAACACTGTAGAGCAGCAAACACATAACTGCTGCTAGGCGCTAGAATTAAAACTAAAACTATAAGCCCAGGAGGAAAGGATCATTTTGGTTGCAGCACTTTTTCATTTTGGATTTTTGTACATTACCCTTTAAAGCTTCGAGATTTCCAGATTTTTGTATAAAACAGGCATTTTAGTTTGCTTTTCTGCACTACAGAAAGTGCAAATTATTAGTATTATATTGAATTTTTATCACAATTCTTCGTGGTGTTTGGGTTGAGAACCTGCGTATAGCCTGCAGGAAGAAGCTCCTCCTCAGTCTCTCTATGTTGGCCTTCGGGGAGTGGAAGTGCGTTCCTGACCACAACATAGAGAACAGTCAGTTGTTGGGGTGGCTGAGGTCCTTCACTATCTTCTAGCCTTGGTCCAGCACCACCTGCTGTAGATTGAGCGCAGGTCAGGGAGCTTGGTGTGCATGATGTTCACGACTGATCGCACCACCCTCTGTAGAGCTCGTCTGTCCTGCATGGTGCTGTTCCCAAACCAGGTTGTTGTGTTTCCCGACAAGATGTTCTTCATCTAAAATGCTTTAGGGCAGTCTAAAAATGAACATATGAGCCTTGAAAATCAACTGATAACTCCTCACTAACAAGCAACGGAGACGCATCTGTGCATTACACTGTACGCACAATCGTTCACAAACACCACTTGCATATTACCAGAACTTGGCTGAGATTTATTGCCACATTCCCGGTACAGTCCCGACCTCGCTCCAAATCACTTCCACATGTTTTGGCTATTAAAGAGTTTGTGGGAGGAGCACTAGTGAAACACTACGATAAGTGCATCAGTGTAGAAGGGGATTATATAGACAAATAAAAGGAGTTTTTTTTACTCTCATAACTGTCTTATGTTATTCTGCACAATGAAAATCCTGATTTGACTTGAACACCCTTGAATTAATATGTTTTATTTCCGCAGGTTCAACGGACATTCACAATACTGACATTATTTTAATTGTCTTTTTTTTTGACATCATCACTAGTTGTCCCTGTGCTTAATGAAAAATTAGGTTGATTTCTTCTACTTTCCCTAGGCTTGGTTTAAATAAAATGTGTAAGAGTGAACAATTGGTGCGTTTTCCAACACAGTAAATAAATATGCAATATATTGCACATTCTAATATACAGAATTAGATACAATTGCACATTTATAATTTGAATTAGAAATTTTCTAAATATTAGAAGTATTTTCTAAGTGTTATAAAAAAAATAGCTTGGCTTGTGTATAAACCTGCATCATTTTAAAGGGTTAATTTTGTTCAAGTGAAAATTGTCACCAAAATGTCTTTCCTTTGTATGGATTGTTCAATTTCTTTTCATCCCAAAACACAGAAACTGGAGCAATTCAGAATGATCAGATGTGCATGCTGGAAATACACTTCATATAAACGAACTAAAGAAAGCAATTAGAATAGTTGGAGTTTGGTGAGAGAAGCCTTTTTTTTTTTTTTTTTTCTTTTTTTGGGGGAAGAAATCTCCAGTGTCCGCATTCAGAGACAAAGTGATAAGTTGAACAACTCTGAATAACTTCTGGAGAAAAATGTAAGCATAGTTAAATAACAACTCTTCACAGCTAATATAAGTGGATTGTGGATATTCCACAATATACACTATAACTACAAGAGGATTAAAAGCATAATGTGCTGTAGTTTTACTGAAAAATTAAGGTGTTCCTGACTTGCTGTGGCACAAAAGAAATAAAACACTTTTTTTTAAATGATACATGAATGCAAAATTCATTATATGTTTTTCATATAAGTCTTTCTGGTTTAGTTTTACAACCACATGTGTGTATATATATATATATATATATATATATATATATATATATATATATATATATACAGTGGTGTGAAAAACTATTTGCCCCCTTCCTAATTTCTTATTCTTTTGCATGTTTGTCACACTTAAATGTTTCTGCTCATCAAAAACCGTTAACTATTAGTCAAAGTCCTGACCTGAATCCTATTGAGATGTTGTGGCATGACCTTAAAAAGGCGGTTCATGCTGGAAAACCCTCAAATAAAGCTGAATTACAACAATTCTGCAAAGATGAGTGGGCCAAAATTCCTCCCGAGCGCTGTAAAAGACTCGCAAACGCTTGATTGCAGTTATTGCTGCTAAGGGTGGCCCAACCAGTTATTAGGTTCAGGGGGCAATTACTTTTTCACACAGGGCCATGTGGGTTTGGATTTTTTTTCTCCCTAAATAATAAAAACCATCATTTAAAAACTGCATTTTGTGTTTACCTGTGTTATCTTTGACTAATAGTTAAATGTGTTTAATGAACAGAAACATTTTCTGTGACAAACATGCAAAAGAATAAGAAATCAGGAAGGGGGCAAATAGTTTTTCACACCACTGTATATATAAAAGCATTAAATTTGTTCCAAGCTGTTCGGAGACCTGGGAATCACTCAATATTTTTAAACATGTGAATCTTTTCAGTTTCAATTGTAAATCCATTTTTGGCTCTGAAACTGCTGCTACACACAGATGCTTCAACTATAATTTCTGACTTGATTTTCTACTAATTTTCTACTTCCCCTTCGCTTGACACTGCTTTCTGAGATCAATATTCAGAGTTTACAATAGGGTTGTATGCATGGCAGTGATGTATATGCATTTAAACTGTATCTAAAGCAGAGGTGGAAAATACAGTACATGGGTAACTGTATGAGGGGTGCACCAAAAGTAATGCAAAATGGGTGCTCAACATAATCTCCATCACAAGTGAGGCATTTGCACCTTTGTTCATCCTAACTCTTAAACCCTATTTGAAAATCTTTTTCTGTACTACTGCACTACAGTATGTTTACGGAGATGACACTATTGAGCAATGTGTTTAAAGTTTAAAGCAGAGTTACTTTACCAAGTTTTACAAAACTTTGTTGACCTATTAATAAAAGAATTTTGCCCACATTTGTATTACTTTCAGGCCAGAATTAGTATTTCATTACTATATATATACCTAAGTATTGTTTTGTCATATTTAAACTTTATTGATTTTCACTTCTTACATTTTGATTAAAGCTTTTTTTCCCCATTTATCAGTAACAGTTCAATGTTGAATGTCATTATTTTAATAATCCAATCGTAAAATAATGAGATTCAGCTATCTGTCACATTACCCCACAGAGAAATGAAATCAAATTCAGTTAATCAGTGAAAACATTAATGTCTTACTTTCACTTGAATGTTTTTCTTTTCGGATACTTCCACTTTGAATCACACGAGATCTGACACTATTCATTTATACAATTAATAATAATTTCTCAGTACATTGTCCACTAATCCTAACAGTGAAGAAAACATATTGAGAATACACAATATTAAAGGCGAGTAGAATGAGAGAAAGCCATGTGTGCGTGCAAGCCTGAAGGGGCCAGCCATTTTCTGTTTAATCCTCCTGTCATCATGAGATGTTCTGTGGCACGGCCTGGTTGGCAACCCTGACGTTCCGCTTAGCCGCTCGTGCCCCTGGCTCTGACGGGGAACGGCTTGGCATTATTGTTGTAGCTGGTCCAAAAAACTGCCTGTGTGTGACCCATGTGGATAGACACACATGAACAAGCCCGGGTCTGCACAGATACGCCCGATGTATTTCCAAGATCTCTGTGCGTCACCCTTTTATCATCCTCTGTGCCGAATGCGATACTGGGGTCTTTCTGGGCTCCGCATCGCATCAGTGCACTCAGACTCCGGCAAAGGATTAGCACAGAGGTAGGTGTCATGTCTTATCAGTAGGGTTTTATTAAACACTAAACGGTGGCAGTTGTAGGCCAGTAGGAATAGTGTTTATTAGTGGCTGGAAGCTTGTCTGTTCGAATCCAATTTTAAAGAAATGCTGGATTGGATTGATAAAAGCAGCTGTTACAAGACTTAATGGTAGCGTTTTTACGATAACGCAAACACTGACCACTTTATTAGAAACAAAGATATCTGGTCATCAAGTTTTAACTTTTGGGGAAAAAAAGAGTCTAAACTGGACACAGGTTTAATAAAACTGAACAGTTGAGGATTTTATAGCTGTGCTTTAACCCTTTTTTTTTTAGTCTCTATTCTTGGTCATGTCCCTAGTGAAGTCTCAGATTCCTGTTGTTGGCTGACAGGAGAATGTCAGAGAATGTGACCAGATGTGGTCTTCTGCAGTTGAAGTCCAGCTGCCTAATGTTGTGATGTGTTCTGCATTTCTTTTCAGCTCACCATGTAGTAGTTATTTTGAAATTGAGGCTATTTATTTATTTATTTATTTATTTATTATATATTTCATTTGACGTTACCATTGACCCTTAATAATTAAAATAATCCTGAAAGTCATTGTATCCATTAATCAAAACCATTATCAGTTAATATAAAAGTATATGCTTTATACTTCATCAGCTAATATACAGTATTCCTCTTTATTGGCGTATATACTTATGAATTATTATATTTATTAATTCCTCCTTACCCTCAATCCATGCATACTCGTGGGCTTTACTGTAAAGTGTTACAGAATCAATCTTCCTTCCATTAATGAAGTACAGTATGCAGTAAGGCACTTATTTATAGCTTTAAAACATGCAAAGCTGTTATCTTACTGATCTTTATTTTATTACCGATTTTATTCCCCGCTAGTAAAAACCAGTCCTTGTGAAAAGAGTTTGCCAATATAAGGGACAAAGAAGCTCCTGAGGCATTATTTCCGGTCAATACAAGCCACAATGCCTTAGGCCATAGCATTAAAGCAGGTTTTAAAGGGTCTTCCTGTGTCTATCAATCACCTTAAACTATTTTGCTCCCATCCACGCAGGCGATGAATTTGGCAAGGATTCATGACAAACAAAAGCTAAAGACATTTTGGGAGCAGAAGATAGAGAGACACCATCAGATGACTGGGAACGAAGAAGCCAGGATGAAGAGGAGCGCTTTATCAAAGTACGCACGCCTGCCACATCGTGCACGGGCTCAGCCTAAATGACTTTCCGTAGGGAGAAACCGTTCTTTATCAAAATGGATTCTTTGTTTCTGTCACAGGAACTTTTTTCAGGGCTTATTACTGTCTGGCAGGGGTGATTACCAAGGAAACCGCTGTCTATTAAATCAAAATTGGAGATTATCGTGAAAAATGACTCAGGGTCTGAGAGCCATATGTGCAGTGAAGGAATACATGGTTACGATCGCAAGGGAAGAATAAAAGATTAGATTTGATGTAGCCTTTTTTTTTCTTCTTCTTCATTCAGGTTTAATATGCACCTAAAGCCAGCAACAGTTGACTTGTTTCAAAATGATAATTTCCGTAGTTTCTACGAGCACAACCATGTCTGTTTCTAAATCTTTGTGGGTCAACAGTAACATCATATTGAGCTGCCTCTATTAACCATTAGGATAATGTTTTTATAAATGAATGTAAGCGGAATTCCATGTTTCAGAATATCATGCATGTTAAGATTATATACAAGGGGCATTCAAGTCAAATTTCGCATGAGCGAAATTCACCCACTCATCATCTATATTGCTTGCTCTTGTATACAGGAGACTTAGGGCACGAGGTGGGGTACACCCTGGACAGGGTGCCAATCCATCGCAGGGCACACACATACACCCACACACACACATTCACACACTCATTTACACACAACAGGCAATTTGGGAACCCTAATTAGCCGAATCTGCTAATGTCCTTGGACTGTGGGAGGAAACTGGAGTACCCGGGGGAAACCCTCCAAGCATGGGGAGAACATGCAAACGCCATGCACGTAGAGGTGGGAATCGAACCCGAACCCTGGTGGCAAAAGGCGACGGTGCTAACCACTAAACCGCCATGAGAAATTTCACTACAAGCCCCATTTTGACTTGAATGCCCCTCATTTTATTAAGATAACATATCCCAGGTTTTATAGTTCTCCCTGCGCACAAAATATGTGATATCAGTAATTAGTTTTCGGCTATCTGGCGAAAGAGTTGTGCTAATTACAATCAGCTGGTTTAGTTGATGGATGTGAGAAATATGTGGCAGGACCTGTACTCTTTAAAGCCAGAAGATTGATTTATCTCTAATTAAGGTTACTCCAAAGCCTAGCAAATCCTTGACGTGGGTGTGTGTAGATACACTTTCCTGTTTCTCTTTTTCATCCTTTCTCTCTTGCATAAGCCTGATATGCATCACAACATGCAATTTAAAAACACGCCACTAATTCCCTTGCTTTCGGTCCTCTGTTTTTTACGCTATATATAAAATACTACAGCTGCCCTCGGAAGCCTGTAATAAATGTATAGATTGTTTATGCTGATTCAAAACAACCAAGTCCTTGGGTTAATTAAGAAGAGGAGCTACAGAAAGTGTAAATCCTTTAAAGTTACACTTTTCACTTGAGGTCAGAGTGCAATATCCTGAAACATGCTTAATCACTGTTTAAAGGAAAAACAGTTACCACTTCCCGTGGCTGAATGTTTATCCACAATCTACTTAGAAAAAAAAGGAAAGTTAAAAACTAATTGTGGCTATATCACACTGAAAGGCAATAATTTAAAAGTTAAGAAAATTAAGAGAACTGTATTATAGTTTCTTCCTTCTGCTTACAGACTAAATTTGAAGAAGGCATTGGTTGAAAGGGGTGCAAACTTTTGACAGCATGGTGCTTTCTTCTTTTGACTTTCCACTGTTCAAATTATAATATGTATCATTTGACCAATTATTATTATGTTACTTATATTAATGAAGGAATCGAACATCTTATAAATAACTTTGTTGCAAATTAATTTTCTTATTTTGCTCAAATCGCTGAATGCTAAAATTGTGTCTCCTAACAGACTTCGAAAGGAGTGGATTCAACGGCTGCTGGTTCGGAGCCCAGATGTTAATGGATATCTGAACACAGAGGAAATGAAAATGGATTGAAATATAAACTTGTTTTTAGGATTGAGTATTGAAATAGAACGTTTAGATAAAAGTTCATCTCCCTTTATAGATGTGTTCAGTTTCACTTCATGTTGCATATTAATAAAATATAGCCTATGCATAAATTTGCAGTCAGGTTGTAGCTATGTGATATGTGAATTTAGATTTGCATCAGTGTTACACAGTGATAAATATTCCGGTAAAACGTAAAATGTAAGTTAAAATATTCAGTGTAGCTATGTTCTTTGATGGAGCACCTACAGTACACCGTTACCAAAATGGAGAAAGGAACTTTCCTTCTGTAAAGTGACATGATGTGACGGATATCCTTTTAGCTCAGAATTGTCATGATTTGTGCCATGATTTGTCTCCTGGTCAGAGACTTTATTAATTTATAGCAATCGACCTTTTGACTGTGGCTGATCATGCCCATGCACGCACATTGGCGTGCCCTCTCGCCTCATCCTTATTGTAAAGACATACGCATAGACCAGTACTTAGACGTGGCTACTACTACTACTGATTTAGTTGTTATCTTTTACAATGTATACAGTCACACAGTGCCAAACAAATGTGTGTTTACATTTTTTGCATAATGGGTACACTGTCATACATATGGGTAAAGGTTTGTTCTGTCTTGATTCGGATGCCATTTTTAAATCTGTGTGTCTATATATAAATATATATAATTGAATCTACCACCGCCTTGACAACAAAGGCTCGGGTTCGATACCCAACCAATGCCCAAAACCCCAGCCACTGGATGCAGTGCCGCTCCTAAGCCCAGATAAAATAGGAGGGTTGTGTCGGGAAGAGCATCCGGTGTAAAACCTGCGCCAAGTTGTTGTGCAGATCAATTTGTCCGCTGTGGCGACCCCTCAACAGGAGCAGCCGAACAACACCATCTTGAAAACATCAATGAGTTCCTCATTAAAACCTTCAGTACAAGCACCACTAGGTGTCTGTTTACAGCTTGGCTCGAAAAAAAATGATTTCTGCTACCATGTTCAGTTCATTTACATATTAAACTAAAAGTACAAGGCATATTTATATGCATAAACAAACTTGCATAAGTATTCACCCCCTTACATTTTTCTCATTTTGTAGTGTTACAGCTGGAAATAAAAAAATCCCTAATTACTATTATAGCTGTAGTATTGAAGTGCTATAGAATATGTAATTTACAATTTAAGTCATGTTTTTACTGAATATCTTTACGAATAACCTTTTAAATAGTTGTGATTTTCCTAAGTATAAGTCTATTTAAAACTTTACTGTATGACCCATGATGGCAGAGGAACTAAATAATGGGTTTGACCACAAATGCCTGATCTTATGCAATCAGAACATTTCCATCGCTTTATTTAGTTCTGTTTTCTTTGCTGATGATAATGATTTTCCATTTCAGTATTATTGCGTTAAAAGTTTAAAGGAGGAAAAACTTGAACAAGACCCCTATACAAGGTGCGCTTATTCACGTGAACACTCTTCGTGTAGGATTAATGCACTTGAATGCATACTGGATCAGAACAAGATGCATGTGCTTATATTTTAGGTTTGAAGACACAATGCAATGAACGGATTTTTAAAAAATTATAATAAAATTAGGGGCTGCAAAATTTGAATTTGTGCTTTTTTTAAAGACATTTTTTTTTTAAATGAGAGAAAGGTGAGCAAAAACACATTACTAAAAAGCTGACAGAAAACTTTCTTTTTGCTAGTTCAGAAAGTGACAAAATGCACCAGAAACAGGAACTTAATCAATAGAGGAAGGAGTGCAGAAAAGAAACTGTCTTCACTTTCACAGGGAAGAAACAGCTGTGGATTTGTGTTCTTATTAAGCATATGAGCAGTTGCCTGCTAAACAAATAAAACATAGAAACATTTTATCAGCAAGAGAAAAAATATATATTAAGCAATTAATTACTACTAATAAAAATAATAATTCAGGGTTTTATATATTTGTCTTTTGGTGCCACCCAGTGGATAATACAGAATAGGAATGGGAGTCAAACCTTGATCATTATTGATTCATCTTCATCATCTTATCCTGTAGTTGCAGAAGTTGGAGCCTATTGCCAGGAAACTTAGGGCACAAGATGGGGTACACCCTGAACAGGGTACCAATTTGGGATGACCCTTGACCCTGGACGTGCAAGACGACAGTGCTAACCACTAAGCTACTGTGCCGCCCCCTTGATGTTATATGTCATGAAATTTGGGCAAACAGCCAAAAATGACATGGTTCTGACCAAAAAAAAAGCACATTTTGATAACTCTTTTTATTTTATTTTACATATACATGTACAAAGCGTGTTAAAAAACAAGACTTTTGATTGTGCAAAATAACATTAAAATACAAGAGTAAAAACCACTGTTATTTCTCTATATAATCCTCTGCTACATTAATGCACTGCCAGAATTGGATATGCTCTTTGGATATCCTCAAGGTATAAACTTTAGCCAGGAACTCCTTTAATGGATCTAAGATCTTTGACTCAGGGCACACCAGAGACACACAGATGTGAGGCGAGATCTTATGGGAAAAGGGTAGTTTTATTGGAAAGACAAATGGAAGGGATTTTTAAGGAGAGAGGAAAGAAAAAAGGAGAGCAAAGAAGTAAGGTTGTGCAGTGCTCGTCCAGTGGCAGAGCCCAGCTGGCATGAGGGCACTCGGCTGTCGAATGATGGTGAAATGGACCCACGGGGGCATTGGCTCCTGCAGGCTCCTCAACGTGGCTCTCGCAGTCGCAGCCAACCGGTCTTGTCCAGGTCTTCTCAGATGTGGCTGCAGATGGAAGTCAATGTCGGCTGACGCACCTTCAGGCCTGAAAAGGAGACTTTAACAGTGAATTTAGCGGCCTTTTCCTCTTCGGCGGCTGGATCACGGCTCTTGGCAAAAGCGAAAGTGCCACAGAAGCATCCTTCTCGCTCCGGACTCTGGACCCTGAGCAAAACTCCACACCTCGCTTTTATAGAGTGGAGCAATCCCAAGATCCATTAATGATTATCTTTCGCCAGCCCTGCTCATTTTAGCAGCCCCAGAAAAAATCACTATAGACGCCTTACAACATCTCCTTAATTCTGGCAGGCAATACAGAACCTACAGTACACCAAAACTGCCATGCACAGGAACACTCAGGTAATCACCTTCACAAACAGTTGACATAGATTGCATGTAATCTGCTGTATAAAAGCACCAACATGTGTTTTACAAACCTCTTACACCCTGCTGGACATTACTGCTGTTTGCATTACTCACACATCTTGTACTGTGTATTGTGTATTTTACAACCAGTCTTTCAACAACAACAACAACAACAACAAAATCCTTATTATATGTCATGCACACTACGGATACTTGCACTACCATGAACACTCACTTTATGTACATTGCTGTGTATATTATTTGTGGTCTTTATTTAATCTCTATAGCTCTTGAATGTTGTGCACAAATGCACAATGTTGTTATGTAGGTCTGTTCTTTGAGAGTCACCATCAGCCGGAATTAAATTCTGTGTACTTGCCCAGTAAACTTGATTCGGATCTTAAGAAAGTCTGAATGGAACCTTATACATATTCACCAGCTGCATCGCCGAGTAGCTGGTTTGACTATTTCATAAACTGGTAATCCCTGGAATTATTATGCTCTAGAGTTTACAAAGAATGTCCCAAAATGCAATCCCTACAACATTTAATGTTGGACAGTTAAGTTTGTTTAACGACTAATTGATGAGTGGGATCGAAAGAGAACGGACTGAATTGAGCGGACAGGAAGACTACGCTAACTCAAATAACCACTCTTTATAACCGTGGTAAGAAGAAAAGCATCTCAATTTACACAAGTTGGTCATATGTTAATGTACATATAGATAATTCCTTCCTTTATGTAATATATTTTACTTTTCTTAGCTTTGATCATTTATCTGCTTAATTCACCGAAAAATAAATATCTTTATAATTCGATTAATATAAAATGTCATTTAAAAAGTTACAACTGAAGATGAATAAAAGAAGAAAAAATAGATTAGGTCTCTGTCATTCAGGCTCTTTTTAAAAGAAAAAGAAGAAGAAGAAGAAATGCGTGAAACATGCAATGGGGAACTTTCCATATAACCTCTGGCAAACAGCCCATTCAGCTACAACACACTTTCACAAATCAGGAATTCACAGAAATAAAAAAAGCTGCTTTTGCAGAACTTATTTATTGAAAAGTTTACTTAAACTATGACGTGATGATCACCCGGAGAAAACCCACCAAGCACGTGGAGAACATGAAAACTTCATGCACACAGACCCAAGGTGGGAATCGAAGGCGCATGGTGCACCTGTAAAAGTTTATGAACTTATCAGAAGCTGACTCCTAAAACCCTAAATCCTAGTTATACCATAAATGGGTGTATGGGCGGAGCAAACAGCACCTGGCTGTCGGTTGGAATGCACCTACTTATCTTAGTTATCACCAGATAGCTTAGCTTTAGCTACCTAAAATGCTAAATTGGCTAATGTTTATTTTTAAGACAATATTACTTTTGCATTTGATTGAACGCTATCATTCATACCCTACATGTCGTCCAGAGTCAACTCATACTTTTTTTTTATGGAAAGTTAAACTACAGCAATTCCAGTTAGCTGGTTAGATTGAATTTCATAACGATGGACAAAGGTTGTATGGTCTAATGAGTCAGCAGTATACATACATAATGGCCACTGTACAAGCTTCTGGAGGCGGTGGTATGATCTGGGGTTGCTTCAGTTGGTCGGGTTTAGACTCAGCAACGTTATGTGGCAATAAAACAAAGTAATAAAGTCAGCTGATGACCTGAATGTACTGAATGACCAGGTTTTCACATTTATGTGTACTGAATGACCAGGTTTTTAACTCTGTGCATGAAAGGCAAGCCAATGCTAGTACATAAGGGTTGGACTTTAAACTGTTTTTTTAGTGGAAGTTTGAGTCTCTGTGGTTTGTGAGTCAAAAGGGCAATTTCTTTCTATGTATTTTTTTGTGTTTTTTTTTTCTTTTCTTTTTTTACATCCAATTGACCTATTATGAAAGAACATATCTAATTTTTAATACTAATTTAGGGCTGATGAGATCTTGTTTGCAAGAAAATAAACAGAAGCGTTGCTTAGCATAAACTTTGATCTTTGTTATACTTTTGTAAAGATGGTGTTACAGAACATCTGCAAAGATGGTTGATGGTTAGTTAATCTGATGTCTGATTATCGCTCAGTGTGAGTTCCTCATGTTCGATCGAGTTATTAGAGAGCGACAAGTCAGAGTGAAACTCTGTTGCAATTTCTTTATGATGTTGCTGTGCCACAGTCAGAATGAATCTTTAAATGTTATTTCCTCTATTTGAGGTCATGCTATAAAAAATAACCAAACAGAATCATAATTAAGGAGTTCTTGCTACTTTATAGTACAAAATTTCTACCATGTAAAGGATTTTCCCAAACATTTAAGATTTCACGATTCTGCACCATCACCTTTTTTCTTTCCCTTTAAAAATAAACATATATATATATATACAGCAACTATATACAGTAGTAGTTGTAGTACAATACTATAATATGTTAGTATAATCGATATTATAATAATTTACAATAAATCGTTGAGATTACTCTGCAGTCTTTTTAGTTCACGCTGCCTGAGTTTATGTGCTATTACTAACGACAGAAAATAGGCCAATGCACATTTCCCACTAGCATGATCTAAGAGGATGTTTTAAAAAAAGTGCAAAGACACTGCAATTAAGATAAAAAACAAAACAAAACAACCATGCACTGAGTAAGCAAACATTCTCCTCTCTTCGTCATCTATAATTAAACTTTTAGCCCATGCAGAACCAGACTCCAGACCAAACAGAGCCTTACAAAAATATAATAAACCCTATTTAAGGTCAAAAAATGGCCGAGTCTGACCAACTGTTCAAGAATGTTTAACGCATTTATTATGTCATGAACTTAATCACCCTTCCTGGAATCTGTTTCGATTAAATCATGACTCAGACTGATGAGGTTAAGTTTCTTGAAACATGAAAATGTAATTACTGCAATTACTTACTTTGTAGGGAATTAAACATCTAAAAAAGTGCCCTTAATTTAGAAATTGTTTATTTATTTTAGGAATCTGTCTTGTCGACATGGTACAGTATCTGTTATTCATAGTATCATGTTAAATTAAATCTAATGTCTAACTGATTAATAGAATAATAAAAAGCATTATGATTTTAAATCAATAACAGACTTTGATTATGGTATATACAGTTTCAGTCAAAAGTTTAGACTTTTCAGTTTCAGTTTGAATTTATTTTTCCACATTCTAGAACAATACTATATATTTCAAAACTACAAAGTAATACATATAGAATTAGGTAATTACGTAACAACAACAGTCAGTTGTTATTTTAGGATACAAAGAACAGTATTATCAAGTGCATTTGCAAAACCCATATACACATTTAAAAAAAAAAAAAAAAAGGTGGGACACTTTGTCCCAGTTTGACTTGAATGCATATATATATAAGAGCTCAAATCACGACTACACGCAGTGCCGATCCCAGGCCCAGTTAGAAAAATGGGAGCCCTGTGTCAAGAATGGCTAGATTGTCTGCTATGGAGTCCGTGTGATGTGAGCAGCCGAAAGAAAGTATACTTACTGTAACTATACTTACTGTAATCTAACAATAATGTTAATTGTAAATCCTAAAGAAATGATAAAGGACAGAAAAATGTCCAAAGAAATCACGTTTAAAGAAAAACTACATCCTCAGACAATAACTACATTTACACTTACTTCCACTTTAATAGGAACACCTGTACTCACCACAATGCAGAAAATAATGAAGAGTTTAAGCTTAAATATGTTCACAGCACAAACCAGTTGTTGGTGCCAGATGATCTGGGTTAAGTCTTACAGAAACTGCTGATCTCATGGGATTTTTATTTCAGGGTTTACACAGAATAACTGCACAAAGAAGCAGGTGTGCAGGAGTTCCTATTAAAGTGGACAGTTTATTACTGTAAGTTTTTTGCTGCTCTAATGTCACAATATTGTTTTTTATGAGTATACAATTTAACAAACGCAAGCGATAAGGATTCACCGTCAGATGTTTTCTGTTAGAACTGTACATACTGAGATCATCAGGTCATTGATGATTATGTTAATTATGATAATGTTAATCATATGAATTAACGTGCAAATAGTACAGAAAAGATTTTTTTTTTCCCTTAAGGTCTATTATTATTACAAAGGTGACGCACTACACAAGTTAACAAAGTGCCATGGTTAAAAGTGATTCAATACATTCATAATTTACTCAACTTCAATGTTGAAATATACTTGCTGTTAACTAAATGAATGTGCATGCATGATGGCAGCCTCGTGTTTCCTACATCTCTTGTGCGCGTCTTCATGTTTGTTTACATGCAAAACTGTCTAATTGAACCCTCCTGCGACATGCATAGTATATAAGGAAGGTACAGTATGCGTACAATGTTACCACCTGTCTACACGAATGCATGGTTTAACAACAGCAAGTATATTTTGGCCCTAAACACGCTCCAGCTCAATGTCAATATCACAGCTGGGCAACTGAGGAGTTGGTGCAGCGTGACTGCTGTCCTTTGGAGCTCATGGACAATTGTGTATCTTCACTAAAAGCCTTCTCGAAGATTCGTCTCAAAGAGAGTTTAATTTTCTCTTTAAAGTCCTGTCCCATAAACACGTACAGTATCGGGTTCATGCAGCTGTTTACATATGCCAAAGAGATAACCAAAGGATCAATTCCTTTAGCCAGCATGGCATCCTGTTTTCCACCATAAATTTCTACCAGTGCCACCACATGGTAGGGAAACCAGGAGAGAAAAAATGCCAACACAACAGCAAGCATGATACGGAATGCTCTACCTGCATGAAAATGGCTGCTCATAACCTTCCGGGCGATACAGGTGTAGCAAAACACGATGCACACAAGGGGTATGAGAAAACCGAAGACAAACCGGGTCATGGTTAGTGCCTCGTAAGAGGCACCTTCGTCAATGTTGAAAAAAACTTCGGTGGTATTTATGTTACTGAACGTGCAGAGGGTCATGTTAAATTCCTCAATGGTTACCATTTTTCGTAGGATCATAGACGGCAGGCTGAGGAGTATGGCCAATGTCCATGCCATGGCACAGCATCCCCATGCCAACCCAAGCGTACGATTATTTTGAGACCAAACAGGTTTAACAACCTGAATGAACCGATCCAAGCTGATGAAGTTTAGGGTGAAGATGCTGGCGAACATGTTGACTACGATGATAGCAGGTAGGACTTTGCACATAGTCCCTCCATATGGCCAGTGAGTTTCTAAAAAGATTTCAGCCACAGTAAACGGTATGGACAGGCAGCACAGGAGGTCAGCGATGGCCAGGTTCAGGAACCAGATGGTGTTGACGGTCTTTTTCATTTTCACACCAGCAATCCACAATACGAGGGCATTTCCAGGAACTCCAAGGATGCAGGTCAGGCAATAGAGCACGACCACCGTTCCATGAATGGCTTTCCTTAATTCCTCAGAGAAACCAGTATCGCTGTCATTGTCATAGACCTGTTCAGAGTAATTTTCATAGGAAACATTTTCGTAGAGGTTGTTGCTCATGTTGTTGCTTCTGAGATTTCCAGATGGAATCTCTAGCTTTACTGTTGGTTTGTTAGAAAAGTGTGGAAGCAAAAAAGACAAAGATTTATGTCAATAAAGTTTAAACACTGTTGAATTCAAACTATTAA
The DNA here is from genome assembly GCF_024256425.1 of Clarias gariepinus. Classification (NCBI taxonomy): domain Eukaryota; kingdom Metazoa; phylum Chordata; class Actinopteri; order Siluriformes; family Clariidae; genus Clarias; species Clarias gariepinus. The sequence goes on along the minus strand of NC_071116.1, from coordinate 6,941,503 downwards.
CATATTTTACATTTTTTTTTTTAAAATGATGATGCTTGGATATTAAAGGGATTTCTCATATTCATATTTTAAAATTAATGTTTTCAAACTATTCAGGAAGGTTTTTTTTACCAGGATTTAGAAATTCAAGATCATTGATTAAATTATCAAAATCCCAGGTTTCTCATCAATATACAGATTTTTTGCCATTTTTGCCAGTGTTATGATTTCAATTCATAGATGTTAATGTTAAATGTCAGTGTTAAGAAGGATTTAACACTGAATTTAAATCATCTATAGAAAGGAAAATACTATTCAATACAACAGCTCCATCCATGTCGGAGACTCTTTAGTCTTCCCTTTATTTATGTCCGTTTGTAAAGTCTTATAAGAACACTATGATATCCCTGGTACAGTCTCTTATTACAGATTAGATGTTTTTAATAGATGTATTTAATAAAAAATTTAACAATATTAATGATTTAATTATTCCAGAAACAATAATAAAACCATACAAATGTCCAATTTAACTTCTTTACACTGAATTCAGTTAGATTTTTATGCTTCAGATAGTACAAGAGCTGACTTACCCTGCTGATACAGTGCGAGTTAAAACCCAAAATCTGGCTACGAGTTGAAAAGGAAAGAAAAATGAGATGGGGGGAAAAAACAGGAAATGCTTTCAAAATATGTTAACAAAAACTGGCCACATCAGCTTATCGGGGTGAGGTCTTTACTAGAGGAAGTTCAGAAACCACGGTGGCAAAATATCGATGCGGATGAACCATTGGTTTATTAAAAGACGATTTTTGTCAGTATAAACAGTAAGTCATAAGTACTATGTATAATGTGTGTGTACTGTATAAATATATATATATAAAACCCTAACCCTATCTATATATATATATATATATATATATATATATAAATCATATATATATATATATATATATATATATATATATATATATATATAAATAATTCTATATATATATAGAATTTCACACAAAAAAAAACATCCTTCCTTATTTTCTTATTGTGAAATTGAAAACCCTAATATTGACACATGCGGCTCACTGCACTCTACTCCAACAAGGTACAAAAACAGAAGTATTTATGGATGAGAAGTTAATATTTATAGCAACTACAACATCAGTGTCCACTGTGACATCAGTATACAGTATCCACACATCATAAGACAACACCTTGTACTGTTCGCTCCATCCATCCATCCATCCATCTATCTATCTATCTATCTATAGTGTAGAAGTAAAACTTCTACACTACAAAATCCAGGTCACAAAAGTCTTGTACACAAATGTCATGAATGTGTTTTGTGGTCCTATTTCAGTGACTTTTTTTGCTGTTTCCAATAAGCAAGCATAATACATGTACATACATGCTACTCGCATATTACTGTAGCCCAGTTTGTGCTAAAGACAGTGTAATCAGACTTTAGACATTTATGTTTATAAACAACATTTAAAATTTATAAAAATACACAAAATGTCAGAACTTCTTCAGGGCCACAAGACAACTTTAGACTCCTAAGGGGTAAAGAAACAAAGTCAATGATTGGTGTGACAACACTTCGCTTAAAATATATTCTCAGCCACAATTTGTGAAGTGCAGTTAGTTTTACTTAACATCCTGCAGAACCAGCCACAGTCCTTCCGAGCACTTTGTCACACCTGCTTCTTTTTTTCATGCATGAAAAAAACAGAAGGTTTTTTTTTCCTTTTGGTTTGAAAAATGATCCTTTACATACAGTGGTGTGAAAAACTATTTGCCCCCTTCCTTCTCATCCAAAACCCTGCTTTCTGCTCATCAAAAACCGTTAACTATTAGTCAAAGATAACATAATTGAACACAAAATGCAGTTTTTAAATGAAGGTTTACGTTATTAAGGGAGAAAAAAAAAACTCCAAATCTACATGGCCCTGTGTAAAAAAGTGATTGCCCCCCTTGTTAAAAAAATAACTTAACTGTGGTTTATCACACCTGAGTTCAATTTCTGTAGCCACCCCCAGGCCTGATTACTGCCACACCAAGAAATCACTTAAATAGGAGCTACCTGACACAGAGAAGTAGACCAAAAGCACCTCAAAAGCTAGACATCATGCCAAGATCCAAAGAAATTCAGGAACAAATGAGAACAAAAGTAATTGAGATCTATCAGTCTGGTAAAGGTTATAAAGCCATTTCTAAAGCTTTGGGACTCCAGCGAACCACAGTGAGAGCCATTATCCACAAATGGCAAAAACATGGAACAGTGGTGAACCTTCCCAGGAGTGGCCGGCCGACCAAAATTACCCCAAGAGCGCAGAGACAACTCATCCGAGAGGCCACAAAAGACCCCAGGACAACATATAAAAAGAACTGCAGGCCTCACTTGCCTTAATTAAGGTCAGTGTTCATGACTCCACAATAAGAAAGAGACTGGGCAAAAATGGCCTGCATGGCAGATTTTCAAGGCGCAAACCACTTTTAAGCAAAAAAAACATTAAGGCTTGTCTCAATTTTGCTAAAAAACATCTCAATGATTGCCAAGACTTTTGGGAAAATACCTTGTGGACCGACGAGACAAAAGTTTAACTTTTTAGAAGGTGCGTGTCCCGTTACATCTGGCGTAAAAGTAACACAGCATTTCAGGAAAAGAACATCATACCAACAGTAAAATATGGTGGTGGTAGTGTGATGGTCTGGGGTTGTTTTGCTGCTTCAGGACCTGGAAGGCTTGCTGTGATAGATGGAACCATGAATTCTACTGTCTACCAAAAAATCCTGAAGGAGAATATCCGGCCATCTGTTCGTCAACTCAAGCTGAAGCGATCTTGGGTGCTGCAGCAGGACAATGACCAAAAACACACCAGCAAATCCACCTCTGAATGGCTGAAGAAAAACAAAATGAAGACTTTGGAGTGGCCTAGTCAAAGTCCTGACCTGAATCCAATTGAGATGTTGTGGCATGACCTTAAAAAGGCAGTTCATGCTAGAAAACCCTCAAATAAAGCTGAATTACAACAATTCTGCAAAGATGAGTGGGCCAAAATTCCTCCAGAGCGCTGTAAAAGACTCGCAAACGCTTGATTGCAGTTATTGCTGCTAAGGGTGGCCCAACCAGTTATCCAGTTATTAGGTTCCAGGGGGCACTTACTTTTTCACACAGGGCCATGTAGGTTCGGATTTTTTTTCTCCCTAAATAATAAAAATCATCATTTAAAAACTGCATTTTGTGTTTACTTGTGTTATCTTTGACTAATAGTTAAATGTGTTTGATGATCAGAAACATTTTGTGTGACAAACATGCAAAAGATTAAGAAATCAGGAAGGGGAAGATTAAGCAAATAGTTTTTTACACCACTGTGCCAAGTGGTAGGGGCCAATTGTAGCCAATTACACCACCTTGGGAATTGCGCCCAAGGTAATCTACGACCCTAATTATTAATTTAACAAAGGCACCCAGGTACGCTCATTGAACATGCAAGAGGTGTGGAGTTCGTACATAAACATTTTTAATTTTTCACAAACAGTCATACACAACTTATCAATTCAAAGTTATATAATAATAAAAAGTAGTTGCAACTACACTATCAAGTGTATGCACACTATGTAAGTGTGATTCTGCTACAAGAATCATACACAACAATATCAATACACAATCAAATTAAAACTGGAGCTTACCAGTGGAGACTATGAAAGAAAGGGAGGGGGGATGAATATCCAAACCAGAGTCACCCCAAACACACGTAAATCAAACCCACACACAATTCACTGTAAAAATCGACACAAAGGGGTGACCAACACGCACATGGAAAAGGGAAACCAACCCCAACACGTTGCACTGCCACAACCTTTAGCTCACAGCTCTACAAGATTGGGACATATAATCATTAAAAATAAAACACCAACCGACAAAATAGAATGAAGAGAGAGAGAGAGAGAGAGAGAGAGAGAGAGAGAGGAAGGAACAAACAACTTTCAATTTAAAAATAAATTCTCAGACAGATAGAATGCATGCGCAGCAGCAAAATGGCAAAGCACCCCGTCAACAAAGCAGCATTTATCCAATAACAATAAAGCAAAAACAAAAATAAAGCAAAAGCAAAAATGAAACAGTGATCATGCGAAGCACACAACCCACAACCACCAAGTTGCCACTGTTGAGCCCTTGAGCAAGGCCCTTAACCCTCAACTGCTCAGATGTGTAATGAGATAAAAAATCTCAAAAATAAAAAAGTCGCTCTGGATAAGTGCATCTGCCAAATGCTCAAATGCAATTAAATGTACTAATAGACCGTACATACCTGTTCCCAGATGCTGAATGAATGACCACTAGCAATCCCTGTACAACCAGAAAGTACAGGAAACAACTACCAACTACTTACCAACACCAGTAAGGCAATGTTGTCAAAAAGGGAATCCAACCGTCTAGATGAAAACTATAACAAATAACAATAAGTACCGCAAGCCATAGCCACAGAAGAAATTGCATAAAGCGTTCATACCTGAAACAAAACCGGAAAGTTGGACGTGCAGCAAAAGGCATGCGCTCTACACAACGGAGAGTCGATAGGTAGAGATTTCACCACTGAGGAACCCAGAAAAAAACTATAATCCAATTTAAATGAGAACCATTTTCCGCAAACATAACTAATGAAAGGCAAAGAGTACTCATACCCGAGATGGAAGCGGAAGTCAGATGCGCAACGAAACAACATGCACTCTACGCAAAGGAGAAAAGACATCACTATAGAAGAATCCAAAATGAGTCTACAAGCTGATTTGCCTCTGCCCATGAGCATAGAACAGAGATTGCAAAAAACATTCATACCTGATGACACGGGGGATTGGCTAGCGTCCGGATTAATCTCAGACACAAACCAGGAGGTCCTCCAACTGAGAGTATGGCAGTATATATATATATATATATATAAAAAAAAACAGTAAAGCCTGTTGTAAATAAGGCACCCACATAACAAAGATAACCAAACATGATGAGACTACAGCTCATCCTACTAGAATCCATCCCCCACCTTTGAATCATCGACCCAACAATGCTTATTCCCACTAGTCCCGGGGCCTGAATACAGCAGAAGCTGCACTGCACACAAAACCAAAGCCCTACCTGGGCAACTAAGCCCACAGATTTTGGTAAATGATGGAGATTGATGTGCTGCCCGGCTGTGGTTCGTGCTGTCCTACGCACCATGACCGTACCACCATCTCGGTCATCCAAAACAGAAACCACCGGGACTACAGGTGGTGAATCTGTCACCACTGGTGAGGTTACTACAGGATGAGGCGCACCAAGGGGCCAACTTGACTCTATAACTAACCGCTGAAGGGTGGGCCTGTGTCTGGGCCCCGGATTGGCTAACGTCCGGAGTAATCTCAGACACAAACCTGGTGACCCGGAAGTCCTCCAACTGAGAGTATGGCAGTATATAAAAAAACAGTACAGCCTGTTGTCAATAAGGCACCCACATAACTAAGATAACCAAAAGTGTTCCGAACCGGTGGGTATGGTGGCGATTCATCCCAAGGCACGTGCACACAGGCGGCGTTACCATTAGGCAAAAGTAGGCGAACTGCCTGGGCCCCATGACTTAAGCTTAACCAAGTAGTTTTTTAGCCAGCACTTTTATCTAACATTTAAAAATAATTTAAATCCACTCGCTGAAATAGCGTTAAAATTAGAATGCCATTGTGAGTTGCGTTGAAGCGAACAGACAATTAATAGGATCTTTGGCAAAGGTAACACAATTTTTCATGCCTGTGCATAGTCACAAATGTCAACAATGTCACAAAAAAGGCTGTCTGCACTTGCTATTCTCTCCATTGAGCGCAAAGTCAAAAAATCATTGGATTTGGAGTCAGGAATTACAAAGTTTGTTGAAGCCAAAGCTTGCAAGACCGGATTTCAGTGTCTCGGTCTACACTTTTTACCCCAGCCATGCACACAAAAAGACTAATTATTTTAAATATTTTTAAATTAACATTATTTTCATATTATTCCTAATCCAACACCTCAATATTTATATGTTTTTCCCACCCACTAAATCTCATTTGATAAAGGAAGACTAAGCTATTTAAAAAAAAGTAAATTATAAAACACAAAAAAAACAGGGAGAAAAAATAAAAGCTAGAGAAATACAGCGCCAAAAGTGGAGAAGAGAAGGAAAGACCTGAAAATAACATTTAAAAAAGGAAAAAGCAAAAAGAAGAAAGAGAAAGATAGAGAGTGGGAACCAAATCAAATAAAATCATCTCACGCGCGTTTTTTTTTTGTTTGTTTGTTTGTTTGTTTGTTTTTTGGTGTGTGTGTCTCTATTCTTTGCAGAAAATCTGCTCTGTCGCGATTCTTTTTAGAGATAAAGTGCAGGTTAATTTGTTTGTTTGTTTTACTTTACCGCAGTGATTCTGTTATTATGCGCTCACACGGGTGTCATTAGTGATGTTCCTTGCTAATTTTTCAGACAAAACAGTCTTTCCGTTAATGTGTGTTTATGTGAAATTTAATTCAATTTTCAATTCAATTTTATTTGTATAGCGCTTTTAACAATTGGCATTGTCCCAAAGCAACTTTACACAAACAAAAGAATTATTTAAGTTTGTATGGAATTGAATGTGTATAAATCAAAATGATCAGATAGTCCCTGGTGAGCAAGCCGAGGGCGACAGTGCCAAGGAAAAAACTCCCTGAGATGGTAACAGGAAGAAACCTTGAGAGGAACCAGACTTAACAGGGAACCCATCCTCATTTGGGTGAAACAGAAAGCATAAATTGATCTGCATTTATACTGTGTGTTAGTTGGCAGGCAGTTCAGCATAACAGTTGATGTTAATTGATGTTAATATGGAGTCCAGGTAGTTATTGAATACCCAGGTAGACTTGTATGAAGTTCCAGTCCTGAACTATCGAACTGTCAAGTCCTCAGAGAAACAGCTGCCAACACCAGTCAAGGCCAGAACCGTCTTCTAGGTAGAGAGAATCATCCCCAGACACGAAACGCATCCCAAAGAGACACACGGGGCATCCATGTGACGGGATCTCCAACCAGAAGCGGGGCACCAGGATGGGTCAGACAGGTGGGGAGGGCAGAGGGAGTCTGGATCACTGGCAGCTCAGGAACGTCATGTGTAGCTCGACAGAGAGAGGGAAAAGAGAGAGGGGGAGAGAGGGAACAGAAAGAGCAGGAGAGAGAGCAGAAGAGGAGAGATAACAGTTAGGTCTGGTCAAAGTCATATAATGTATAATGTAAATGTATATTTACTGTGTAGTGCAAGCAGAGACTCCGGCAGGACTAACTATGACAGCATAACTAAAAGGGAGAGCCAGAAGGAAACACAGACATGAGGGCTCCCTGAGATGTAAAGCAACCAATCACCTCACCGTCAGCAAACCTGAGTGATCAATGAGAGTGGGGAAGACAGCATTCAAACATACCAGTTCACCATAATACTCTACGACCATGAGTCCCCCTAGATCTGCTTCTTTACCTAAGGCAAATCTATTTAGAAAAATGCTTGATTAAATAAATAGGTTTTTAGCCTGGACTTAAACACTAAGACTATGTCTGAGTCCCGAACACTATTTGGAAGACTATTCCATAATTTTGGGGCTTTGTAAGAAATAGCGCTGCCCCCAGCTGTAGTTTTCATAATACACGGTACTGACAAGCAGCCTGCATCCTTTGCTCGAAGTAGGCGTGGCGGATCGTAAGACACTAGCAGTTTACTCAGATACTGCGGTGCGAGACCATTTAATGCTTTAGATGTCAAAAGTAGTATTTTAAAATCAATGCGAAATGTCACAGGGAGCCAATCAAGTGAAGTTAAGATAGGTGTAATGTTTTTGTGTCTTCTGGTTCTAGTGAGGACTCTCACTGCTGCATTCTGGACTAGCTGAGCCTTGTTTATGCACCTAGTTGAACAACCAGACAGTAGGGCATTACAATAGTCCAACCTAGAGGTGATAAAAGCATGAAGTAGTTTTTCTGCATCGTTTAGCGACAATATATTTCTTATCTTGGCAATATTTCTGAGGTGAAAGAATGCTATCCTGGTAATATTATCTACATGAGCTTCAAATGAAAGGCTGGAATCTATAATCACACCAAGATCTTTTACTGTTGCACTTAATGGAACAGAAAGGCCATCTAAAGTTACAGAGTGATCTAGAATCTTACTTTTAGCTGTATGCGATCCTATGACTAGAACTTCTGTCTTATCTGGATTAAGCAGAAGGAAGTTAATTAGCATTCAATTTCTTATGTCCTGCACAAATTGCTCAACTTAGTAAGCTGGTTTATCTCATCAGGTTTTGCTGAGACATATAACGTGTGTCATCAGCATAACAGTGAAAACTAATACCATGCTTACAAATTATGTTGCCCAGAGGAAGCATGTAAAGGGAAAAAAAGCAGTGGACCTAAAACTGAACCCTGTGGAACACCAAACTCCACTAGAGAACATGCAGAATAATCACCAATTAGGTCTACATACTGATACTGATCGGTCAAATAGGATCTGAGCCAGGAGCTGTACCCTTAATTCCTACTACATTTTCTAATCTGTGAAGAAGAATACTATGATCAATGGTGTATTTATGATCAAAATTCTAATAAGAAAGATTTACTGTGTAATAAAGACTACTTAGAAGGTTAAAAATCCATTTTCTCTCTCAGCCTCTCTTATGTGTGTGCGTGCGCAAGTTGACATCGAGCCAGTTCATACACTCTCTCTCGGGATGGGAGGGGCTTTACAAACACACAGACAGACACACACACACAGCGTGAAATACTTAAACGGAAACACTTATCTGTCAGGATTTCTTTTTACTTTTTTTAAAAGATAAAATGCAGGTTAATTTGTTTGGGCTGTTTGTTATTTTTTTGGGCTGTGGAAGAAATATTTGAGTTTCCATTATTTCTTATGGGAAAATTTAATTTGGTTTACGAGTGTTTTGGAATACGAGCCTGCTTCCGGAACAAATTATGCTCGTAATCCAAAACAGTCAAGTAGGAAAAAAGCAGTCAAGTAGGAGAAATACATACAATTAAAAGCATCAAAGGGACAAAAGAAGAAGACGGACAGACAAACAGAGTGAAGAAGAGTAAGACAAAGACGGGAAGGCAAGGATAAAGATAAGAGGTAATCATTTTAATAAGTATTCTTTGGTATTAATTGTGTCACTCCATTGACCTGTAAAGGTTTTCTTACTTTAGTGAAACAGCATAGAAGAAGACAGAGGACAATCGTCAACTATTAATCTGCTGATCATGTTAAAATACAAAGGTATCTGTATCAGATATGTCAACTGACAATGAGTGTGCATTAGTTAACTTGTTTTTCTACAGGGTTGTTCTAGACAGCTGGATAAGATTTGCTGTGGGATGATGAGTGAATGAAAGTTTAAGGTAAGACTTTTAAAAAAGCACTAAATGCAGAGGGCCCCATATCCTTGTTTGCCTTGAGCCCCCAAATTGCTAAATCCGCCACTGCGTGCACACACACGCATATATACGCATACACACTCATTCACACACAGGCGATTTGGGATTGCCAGTTGGCCTAATCTACATGTCTTTGAACTGTGAAAGGAAATCCAACAAGCACACAGAGCTTTTTTTTGTTTGTTTGTTTTACTGACTTAACAATTCATAAAACATAGTATGACAATGTTTATTAAAATAAAAAAAAAGGGTGTGCAAGACTTTTGCACAGTACTGTAGGTCAAGCATCAGGTATTATTCACAACATACAACAAAAGAGCAGAATGAGAGAAAAAACGTCTTCTGTCCTAGTGATTTGGTGGCATGGTTATTGGTTCTAGATGGACTGGTTTAAGTATTTTATACAAACTACATGCAGTCTTACAGGTTTACATAAAATGATAAAAGAATAATAATAATACTTAACCTGCAGCCTTCTTTTGGTGTTTGGTATTTACCGGGGGTTGGCATTTACTATGTTGCATTACCACCACAACAAGCAGTGGTCATGGCATGCCCTTGCTGAATAATGGCCATTTACATAATTTGGCACCCCTATCCAGAGCGACTTACACTTTATCTCATTATACATCGAAGCATTTAAGGGGTTAAAGGCCACTGAGCTACCACTGAACCCTGGCCAGAATGGTTTGCAAGGACAAGAACACCACTGTTCTCCAAATAATCACTCTCTATAACCATGGCGACCAGAAAACAAGACAGAATGGACAGCTTGCTGAAGCTCAAGGCAGATGGGCTCCATAAATGATTGTATTCATTGCACTTCTGCCACACAAATAGCTAATTTGAAATTACAGGAATATGCTGCTGCAAAAAGGGCTCCTAATATGGTAAAAAGTGTGGAAGTCGGCATACTGTACCTACAATTTATGGTGTATTGTTTCAAACCAGCTGTAAATTCATAACACAAAGCATCATGATTTCAACAGTTCAGTCATTGTAACCATTTTTTTTTTTTTTGCTGGTGTGTTCCATTTCCATTCCATTTCATCCTGTTATAATTTTGCAAGACAAATAAACAATTTGCAAAACCACCAACTGGTAGGCCATAGCTGTTGGGTGTTAAAGCTTCCTTTAGTGCAGATAAATACAATACTTTTAATTAATTAATAAAATGCATCATCTTGATCAATTACTACTGATACAAACATTTTAAGATACTTTCTGTTTATTTAAACTTCATTTAATTTTTTTTTAAATATACCAAATTTATTTATTTATTTTTTATGGTGGCGGGGGTTGTGTTGACTGGCAAAAAATACTATCAATAATTGTTTGACCACTAAAATGGAGGGGGAAAAAAGAAATAAGAAAAAAGTTACAATTTTAAAAGGAAACACCTACGGACATTTTAAATGACCGGAACAAGGTTAAGAACCCTTCAACACATTAACAAAACCTGGAAGAATAGTGAACTGTCAATAGAATGCAGATTAACAACTGAAGTTAAATTGTAAAAGAAATCAACAGTAAAAAGCACAGCAACATTTACTTGCGAAAGTAAGAGCATTTCCTTACATACAATGTGATGAAAACTGGGACTGAACAGCTGTGTGCAATAAGAAAATCATGTCAGTGTGACTCATCAAAAGAAGAGGCTTTAACTTGGTAGAGATCATAAAGATTAGCAAAGAAACATTTTATTTGGTCTAATGAGTGATGGTTGTGTCAGGGTGAGAACGGAAACGCATGAAGCGATGCATCCATCATGCATAGTAGTCACTGTACAAGCCTCTGGAGGCAGTGGTATGTTCGGGTTGTTCAGTTGCTCAGGTCCAGGCTCAGCAACATTATGTGGCAAAAAATGAAGTCAGCTGAGGACCTAAATGACCAGAGTTTCACATCAATGTAGTTTTCCTTCCCTGATGGCACAAGCATATTCCAGGACACAAATTGAGAGTGTGGTTCTGGGAGCATGACGAATCATTTTCACACATGAACTGGTCACCCCATTCTCTGCAAAGCTAAATGTCACTAAATGAAATCTTGGTGTGCAATTTTTTTGGCCAGGTAGTGTATATGGACTGGGAATTAAACATCTAGAAATACACAAGCTACTAGGTTGCATACCATAGGTCACAATTATTTACATATTCAAGCAAACATTAAAAAGAAAAAAAAAAACTCGCTGGAAAAATGAATAAATTTATGAAATACAGTAAATTCTTAGATTGCGGTAACACGGTTTGTGAGTGTTCCGCAAGTGTTCACTCTCACAGAGAGTGTGTATAAACTGGCACGGTGTCAAATTACGCGCGCGCACACACTCCGCAGCGTAAGAGAGAGAGAGAGAGAGAGAGAAAAAAAAAAAAAAAACACCGCCTGAGTGCAACGAAAACAATTATGTCGGGATTTATTTGGACTTTTTTTTTTAAGTAAAAGTGCAGGTTAATTTGTTTTATTTTTACTTATATTTTGTGTTAATTATTTTAATGTATTTATGTTTTGGGCTGTGGAACGAATAATTTAAATTTCCATGATTTCTTATGGGAAAATAAAATTTGGTTTATGGGTGTTTTGGAATACGAGCCCGCTTCCAGAACAAATTATGCTTGTAGGTTCCACTGTACCATGAAATAAAATTTTGTAAAGACATCATAAAAAAAGATTAAGAAAAGGTATGTATAAGGTGCATATATAAGGACAGATTCAATGATAAAATGCACAGAAAGCAACTCTCACCAAAATGGTGTTTATTACATCGATTTGCCATTTGTAATTTTAAAAGTATGTCAAACATCAATTAGCTTACTTAACTGTATGAAGAAAAATGAAAAAAAAATGTGGCATGTTGGTAAAAGAGTATATCCATTCATGTGCTTTAACATGTCTCTTTAAAGTCTCTTGAATAATATTTAAAGTAAATGAGGTTTTATAAAACACCAAAACCTACAATAAATTAAATCTATCAACTTCAGTCCTTCTGAGGCCGAAGTGTCACCTTAAAACACCTTAACTAAAAATGTTGTAGACAAACAACAGAGCAATGATTCTATTTATTTTTGTATTCTATGTCCATTGTAGATATCCTCCAAAGTATTTGTTTATTGTAGTTTATTCCTTACTTTCAAAAAGTACAGACAAAAGTGTAAAATGTTACACTACAGCTATCAGCACATTGTGTGTCCATACCAATGTTCAACTTTACTTCAGGAAATAGCAGAACATTGAATGAGGTCATGCAGGGAGCAGGAGTCATAACATACAATATGTGGCGGTAAAAATGAGTTTGACATTTGAATTAATACAGGTGTACAGTTTCTTAAAAATCAAACGCATTAGTACGGAGGGTGAAACAAAAAAAAATCTCAAATATTCCACTGTAATTATCTACCTCAAGTCAGGCAAGATATGATCTTGTCACCAGTTTAAATTAAATATATACATAATTAAATCTGTACAAATTGACATACAATATCCTGGCCCTCCTCATCAGATAATCACGTGTGCCTGTCACAATTCTATCAGCAAAAAGTACACAACCAGATATTTGCTTAGACTACAATATGTTTATACAGTTTTTCTCCCACAATGATGAACAAAACACGTTCCAAGTATTGTCCAGTCCATTAAGACAACTTTTACACCGAGGTGACAATATAGGACCCACTTTCTGTTGTGTCTCCTTTAGAGTCTCTCTTTTTGACACCGCTGTTTACTGGAGTTGGGATCTGAGACGGCCTTGGTGTTGTGCTGTCAGCACTGCTTTTTCTAGGGCTTGGGGTATAGTTAAATGGACTAACCCTTGCTGCAACAGCACCACTAGGGGAGCTGTGTTTGCTGGAATTGGTTGAGCTGAAAGGCGTACGCTCTGCAATCGCAATTTCATGAACTTCTGTAGCAATATTTGGAGTGCTTAATACAGGTTTGATGTCAGTCACTTTTTTGTCAAGACTCTCACTACTTCGAATTAAGTTCAAATTAGTTTCTGAACCGAGACGTCGAGTGGCTGCATGCTCATTGGCTGTTGGCTGCTTATGATGCATTTCACTCACATCCCAATTACTAGGATGTAGTCTTCCAGGCAAGCTATCAATCACTGGAGGTGTGTTTGCTGTCGGTGATTTACTGGACCTAGGGCTGTTGATGGGACAATCTTCAATCCTCACCCAGACATCCTCATTTTTAGACTCTGTGGTACCCGGCGGATGTGCCGTGCGTACATCTGTTGGATCGGGTAAATCTAGGGTCATTGAGGGAGTCGTTTCATTATCTTTTATTTTCCTCCACGTTCCTTTCCTTTCTAGTCCCCCATCCTTGTTTTGTCCAGATCGCTGAGGTGGATTGGGGGTCTGACGTTCATCTTCACTTTTGCCCTTTTCGCTAGATTCAGATGATGCGGACAGTATTGAGGAACTGCTGCCTGTTCTTTTCCAAGTGCCTACTCTTGGGAGAGAAGACGAATGTTTGCTGTGCTCCCTTTTCCATGTCCCTCCTCTGTTAACTGGGAGTCTTGACGGGCTCTCTGAATGGGAGCGGGAGATGTCATGACGCCGAAGTGACTTCCCATCACCATTTTCTGAAGAGTTCTGGCTTTGAGGGGATTTTTTCCAGCCACTTCCTTGGTATGGCAAAGTGAGAGACATGTCTGGTAAGGACGGACTTGAAATAGGTGTTTGAGACTGACTAGGAGAGGAAGGAGACAAAGACTCAAAAGAAGCAGACTCCTCTAATTTCCGTTTCAGGGTAGGACTTGGGGCTTCTTTAATGAATGTTGATTGGCGAACAAGTCCAGGTTTCTCTGATCTGTCGGACTCGCTCCCACTTGACTTTGTGGAAGACATTCGAGACAGCTCTGATTTTTTGGAAGAGCTTGTGGCTCCACACTGATTTGGAATTTTTGAAGCAGATTCACTTCTGGGTATACCACTGGTGCTTCTTGGCAAGCCACTATGTTTCGGGGGTGTTTGCTGACCCAGCTGCCTCCCAGGAGAAGGGTAAGACATTCGACCAGACCCAGGTTTGGAAGCTGCACTTGGAGAAACAGTACGAGGTATCTGGGAGAATTTGTTGGGTGGAGTTAGACCATTCCTACCTGGTGAGGCAGAGGTACGACCAGGAGACTGCATAGGTCTAGCTAGAGATTGCTGGGGTGGTCTAGATGGTGTTGAATCCCTTGATCCCGATCGAGAAGAGGTTTTACTTGATCCTCCTTGGGAGACAGCTGGTTCTCTGGCAGGACTAGGGTCTGATTTAGATGGTGTCTTTATAGTCCTAGGAGAGTTTCCAGAATTTGACGCCTGAGGAGCTGGGGGTTTTGTGGTTTGTGCACGAGTAGGAGGCTTTTTCGGAACAGGACTGGTACTGGGAGAACTGCTTCTCACACCAGGCACATGAACCATTGTCCTTCCTCTTGACACTACAGGAACTTGGGCTTGTCTCTGTTGAGATGTCATGGTCTCAAGACTAGGTCGTGGTTTTCCAGTTATGAGACTTTTATAAACTTTCTTACCACCTTTTAAGCTTTTTGCAGCTTCTTCCTCTTTCTTTTTTGTCTCTAAAGTGCTTTTCTCACCAGGTTTTAATATTCGTGGTCCTTTATTGGCAGGTGGCTTATTCTCATCTTGATTTGAAGGCAGGTGGAAAGGAGATCCGATGGAAATTCCAGATTTGAGAGAAAGGATGGAATCGGAATCAGATGATCCTTGCCTGGATAGACTGGCTGCAGCCTGGTGCAGACTGCTAACAATTGAATTAGCACCTTCTTGGATGGCTTTCCAGTCAAACGATTCAGAGTCTGGAGACAAGGCTTGCTCTGAAATAGGACTATGAGTATCTGTAAGATCCAGTATGAGGTCTGGTTCCTCTGCTAAAATGCCATCACCTAACATGCCTTTCTCCTCCTTAACACCTTGATCATCACTCTTACTTCTAGGTGGTTGCTTCTTTTTCTTTGGCATTGCAGAACTGATGCACTCTTGTAAGAGGTCATCCTCAGAATCAATACTGAGTGAGCTAAGAGAGCTATTCCGAGAGAAACATACAGGAGTATCCTCTACATGAAAGGCTTTTGGTGCATAGCCAGAGGCTTGAGGCCTAGGCATTTCTACTTGTGACGCATCCTCTTTGTGTGAGCAATCTTTGTTGTTGTTTTCTTGGTCAATGTCACTAAGAGAACTGAGAGAGGAATTTCTTGAGAAACACACTGGGGTGTCCTCTATTGAAAAGTTCTGCTTTTCATCAGGCACTGTTCCAGTACTTTCTTTGGATGCAAGCGAAAAACCTGGTTTTTGAAGGGATTTTGTTGGGGCGCTCTGAAATGTGGTCACTCTGCTGGTGTTTCCAGAATGCTCGCTATTATTTTTTGAAAGTGGAAGCTTTCTTTGTTCCTTATCTTTCCTAAGCTCAGCTTTCTCCTTGGAAAGGTCAAGATCGTCGTCCTCGAAATCCAGTGAGCTTAGTGAGTCGTTGCGAGAAAAGCAATAAGGAGTACCCTCAATTGGTGTGTAATGGTGCGGAGAATCAAAGGCAAAACCTGGACGGGCACGTTCTTCAGTATTCAGAGGTTTATCTGCCAATGCTCTGGGGCCCTGTTTAGACTCTAGTTTTTTTGATTCTGTGTTTTTATCAGGATATGTTGCTTCTGGTAAGTTGCTAGAAGCATCTGGTCGCTTTAGCATTCTTGCTCTATATTCATTGCTTTGTGGCATCGGTTTTACAGGAGAAGTTGGCTTTTTCTTTTCAAACTCTTGCTGAACTAGACTGCCAGTAGCACTAGGTGGATGCTGAGGTTGATCAGACATTTTTTGCACTCGAAATGGCTTGTGCATTTTCCCTTTTGGCATTGCTGAGTTTATGCATTCAGCAAGAATGTCATCCCCTTCATTCTCACCAGGAGAACACTGCGTGTCAAAAGCTGCAGCAATGTCCGTCGTTTCTGCACTTTTACCCTCTGGGACGGTGTCTCGTCTTTGATTTGATGCCTCAGTTTGGGAAGCTGGAATTTCAATGGTAGCCAATTCATTTGGAGGTGAATCAATTGTAAGGTCACTAAGAGATGTTGCTGTGGAGAAGTTAGTAGGTGTTCCTTCTACACAATATACCCGAGGCATGTCCTCTCCATGGCTTAACGCCATATGTTTTTGCAGCGGTCCTCTGTTTTGTGAAGGGAGTAGTTTGTAAACAGGGAGCTGGCTCGGTTTACGGACCACTGGTGGTGGTATTCTTGAAGAAGTGTTTGGTGGTGTTTGCTTCTTGGGTTTTCTGGAGGACTTTGTAGGCATGGCTGAATTTATACATGCTTCTAGGATCTCTCTATCATCATCGTCATCGTCAGAGTCATCCAATATGTCTTTCTCAGTTTCAGCAGTTGCTGAAGGCTTGTCTTGCCTTTTACATTCATTAGTGTCTTCTTTCTCTGGCTCGGGCTTGTTTCCGTGGTCATCCTCATGAAGTGGTGGCATTATCTTTAGCTCAACATCCTTTTGAATAAAGGGCTCATCCAGGCTTAATGCGCTGAGACTAGAGGCACATGAAAATCCCTCTGGAGTACTTTCTGTAGCAAAGTGTAAAAGTGTGTCATTATCTGGAAGCACTTGCACTTTTTGTACGGCAGCACTAACAACTGCATGCCTTGGCGCCATGTCTCGTTTTTCAGCATGTGGCGGCACGCTAACTTTCTGCTTTATGGAGGTTGTACGTGGGGGTGGCGGTGGAGGTGTCTTGCTACGACTGGGTGGCATTGTTTGTCCGGGGCTATCAGGCAGGTCACTAGGGCTGATAATGCCACTGACCATTCCACTGTATGGCTCACTCTGTACTGAGCTTGCAATGGAGTGGCTTTCAAAGCTGTCAAGAGAGCTAACAGAAGTGCATCTGCTAAACACAAGAGGGGTTTCTTGAACGTAATGTTCAGGGGGACTTTTGGGGGTCTGAGCACCACTTTTCGATGGTGATTTTGCACCGGATGAAAATTCTACTACTTTATGCCTGGGACCCTCACCATGCCCAACATGAGCTCCTTGGTGTCGTGGCGGCTTCATTCTGACATAATGGCCGGATGAAGAACCATCTGTTGTACGCTGATCAGGAACATTACTGGATGATTTCTCAGCAACTGGCAAATTTGTGTAGTTGCTAGATGCATTGACATTCTGTTTACAGCTCTCCATTTCATCTTCAGAAGATAAAGATGACAAGGAGCTCCCTCTTGAGAAACATATAGGTGTATCCTCTACACAATATGTCTGCAATGTTTCTTGATTGATTGTAGAAGGCTTGCAAGTGGTTTTCTGAATCGAACTGCCAGGGCCTGGTCGATTTTGAGAAGAGGGCTGCGGGAGCTGTTTTTGCCTATTCTGAGTTTTTATTGACGAAACAGACGATGAACTGTCCTGGCTTAGCTGGTCCTTGACAGAGCTCTGTGAAGATGCTGCCTTTGAATGACTAAACACTGGCTTTTTGGAAGATGCATCAGAATATTTTAAACTATAATCAATAGGTTGTTCTACATGGTGATCTTCATTGTATTTTATGCTGTAGTTGGTAGGCTGTTCATCAAGTTGTTCCTCTTCTGAATAGCGCTCACTGTAGTTAGTTGGTTTGTCATCGCCAAAATCATCCACTGTACAAATTGTTTGGTTGATTTTTTTGTTCATTCCATGAGCAGACGCACTGCTACTTTGTTCATTAGGTCCCCTGGAACGGAATCCTCCAGTCATGTCCTGTTGAACAAACAGGGGCTGGTATTTTTTAAGCTTATCTTCACTTTCACTGGTTCCTTCCGTGTACAATGGGTACCCTGGGCTCTGAGACCTGGGTGGATTGTGCTCAGAGCGTTTCAGTTCATCCTCTAAAATCTTGGGCCTCGCCCACCTCTCAGTCTGGCTTGGGCTTTGTCGACCGGAGTTGAGCTGCTCATCTGAGTACTTTAAACTATAATTAATCGGGGTGTCGAGATCCCCATCATCATCCTCCATATGATTTGCATTGTGTATCTTATGGGCAAGATCCGCTGGGTATTTTCTATAGACACACCATTTTCCTTCATCATCTTCCGAGTATGAATCCACAGATGGTTTCATCTGACCCCTTTTTCCATAGCCATCAGTGCTGCTGACACTATTAAGGCTGTCATTAGATGCTCTATACTCCAGTTTAGGCATAGGACAAGGTCTGCCTGATGTATCTGGTTTACTATAGTTGAACAAATTTTGGTGACTATGAACCCCAGTCTGACGTCTGATGAGATCATCCTGAACTATGTGAGGGTCAGGAGTGGATCCAGCATTTCGTTCATCTAAGCCCAAGTGCATACTTTGTACTTCTTCCATTACCATTGCTATCTGTGTGGCAGTGGTAGGCATTTGCATTCCCATTCTTTTAGCCGAGTCAGGATCTGGGTGGACACCTCTTCTCTCGCGATCCAGACTCATATCTCTCTCAGACCTAACACTGTCCGCATTTCCCCTGTTCTCCCGAGAAGATGGACTGGAAAGCACCGGCGTGTTCATGTAAGGGGAGCGAACACCAACACCACTAGTGTTAAAACCATCTGACCTGCAAACCGCATCGTAATCGCCGTAAACATTGTGCTTGTGCCGAGGCTTGTTTCTGTGAGATGCCTTAGGACTCAAATTATCTATATTGTCAAAAGTCTCAGAAAGATGCTGCGCATCCAGTTCTTCAATTAGTGCTTTCTGTTTTCTTACATGTAGTGAAGGCAGGCTAGATCCAGGAGACATTATGTTTGCATCCTTGTATTTGGCAGGCCGATTAGCCATGAGGTTTCTCAGAGCTGCAGCACTACCCATAGCAATCATTTTGTGCTTGGAGTGAATCAGATTTTTTAGCATACTAACTGCACCCATGTCCCACAAAGCCTCCTGGTCTTTCGCATTTCGAGCAGAAAGGTTCCACAGAGTTCCACAGGCGTTGCTCACTATTGTTAAGCTGTGAGATTTGAGATGCTGAAGAAGGGTCTGCAGACAGCTGCTCTCCCGCAGGATTTGCCTACAATAGTAAAAAAAAAAAAATAAAAAAAATAAAAAAAATCATAAGTGAGACCATTATTAGCATTTGCAGACCTGGAAAAATAGCAACAATTGCTTATGACAGAAGAAGGAATATAATCTTTCACCTGTGCTCCTCATTTGTGGCTATAAGACTTGAAACGTTCCTCAAGATGCCTCCACCACTTTCAATAATGGCAAGGGTGTTGGTTTGGCTTCTGTAGGTTAGAGTGCTTACTAAAAAGGCCAACGCACCAGCCACAGAACAGATATCAGCCTTGTTTTCTGTGCAATGAGCAGATAAGTTCCAAAGGGCACTGAGCACACTTTTTAGTGTTGATTCCTATGAAAGCAAAAGGATTTAGATATCATGACAAAAAAAAAAAACAGTAATGTTTATTTAATTTAGGTATATTCCACTTTAAACAGTCCTTACCTTCTGAACCTCAAGTGCACACTCCATAAGAGCCCTGACACTGCCAACCTCACGCAGTGTCTTTTTACTATTGACATCAGCACGCCAAGAGAGGTTTCTTAATACGCTGGCGATAACCTGAAGGAATAATGATAATCAAATAAATAATAATAGGATAACCGTAAGATAGGTATACCTACATAACTGATATATGATAAAAATCTAAAAATTTACCTGTTGCAAATCCTCACTTTCAGATTTCAGCTGAGCCACCATGGCCCTCATACAGCCCTTCATGGAACAAAGTGTGGCCTTGGGAAAACAAAACATTATTATTAATAAGAAGACGACAAAAAGAAACAACTTGTCAAACTAAATCAAATAAAACCTCTTACCTTGTTGGCTACATCTCCAAAAGTTAAGTTTGTTAAAGCCATGCCAGCATATCTTCTAAGTGTAACACTGTAGTGGTCACTCGTAAGGCCATAAATTTCACAGTCCACCTGCAACAGTTCACCTATAGCCTGTAGTCCACCTACAAAACAGTAGCCACTAAGTACGCCTTTTAAAATACACAGGATTCTAAAGAAACAGGTCTCTGAGAACTCTATTAAACGTCAGTCTTCGGTTTAGCAAACGTACCAAGTTCGTTCATTGCATGTCGATGCTCCTCATCAAAGGACAGCTTCATGAGAACACAAACAGCAGGGCAGATCTGGTGCTCCATAGGGGAAGGCACTAAAAATCAAAAAGAAATAGATTAGCAAAATAAAACTGGCTCTTAAACTCTCTGGTAAAACTCGGATGATACAGGGGAAAAAAAAGTGTAAGGCAGGCCTACTTGGGTTTTTGTCTTGGTCTACTCCACGCTCATGGCTCTCCTGCCATTCCCAGCAGGTCTCGCAGTACGCCCTGATCTGTTCCAGCAAGTGGAGAACTCGGATCTCTCTCCGGCCGCGCTTGTCGTCCGGCTGTGAGTGTATAATGTTATGCAGAGCAGCACTGGCCCTAGCCCGGGCCTCTTTGCTTCCTCGAGAGTTGCCAAGCAGAACAGAGTCCTTGTCGTTGCCATGCAGGAGCTGGATAAGCAGCGGCAAGCAGCCAGACTGACGCATGGCTATACAACTGTCCTGAGAACTGGACATGGCCAGAAGAGTACGAGACATGTCATCCTTATCATGAGTACCCAGCATGGACAGCAGAGAGTACACCATTTCCACCTAGGGAGTAGAGAGAGAAGAAAGAAAGGGAAAAAAAGTCTTTACGCTAACTGAACATTGTAGGTGCAAAAAAAAAAGTTAAAGTGAAAATAAAATTGAGTATCAATAAGTTTAACATTATTTGTTTGCCTTACTGGCATGTCAGTACGTTCTAAACTGATTAGGTTAAATTCTTTTGGTTAAAATTTCCCAATGAAAACTGACCGTTACATAGTAATTTAAAAAAAAAAAGTATTAATTGATATTAATATGAAGAAATATTTATTAGCTCACCTTGGTACCCAAATGACTGGTAAGTCTGCGTGGTACTGAGTAGCTTCCTCCACTACTCATGTCACTAGCTGTGTCATGGTCCACACGAGAGCTTGAGGCCTGGCCAAAAAACCAGAGTTATCCTTTTTTAAAAAAAATAAAAATCATGCCATTTTATTCCTCACTGCAAAAAGCTTAACTATTTACTTAAGAGATATATTTCAACAGTATACTGCAGAACATTTACTATTAACTGTTTTAAGTTAACGAAGGTCAGTAAATCACACTTGATCCCTGTGGCTAATCCAGTCACACATCTGTGGCGCCATCTGTCTGCAAAACACTCTTGTTTCATAAGCCAGGCATATGGCACGTGACTCCCCAGCAAGCCCACAATAGACCTCTAAAAACGTTTATTAAATTACTGTTTATAACAAACACTGCTTAAAAGTTTGTAACAAAATCACACTTCTTAGTGAGAAGTGGAGAAACATGCAGATTTTTTCTTTTCTGTACCTGAGAGCAAGCTCCGTTCCCGATGACTGAGTCTCCGGACGCCTGTGCCCCCTCAGCCTGGGCCAGGAGCTCATGCTTGGCCTGAGGACGTGAAATGAGAATGTTACAAAGAAGCTAATGAAGTGTAAGTAAGTAAGAAATATCCTTTTATAATCTAGTTATACATTTTGAAATAATAATATCCTGAGTAGCAGGAATATAAGCATCATTAAGTGTTTTTGTAAATGAAATGGTCGTTTTGCCTGAAATGGTTTAAGTGGAAAATGAAACCTGGACTGTCACCACAACCCGACCCTGTCTCTATTTTTACATGCAATGTTTATTTTAATTTACACGTGTGCCCGAGTAAATTATAAACCAAGTGTGCATGTGTGTCTCTCTCTCTCTCCCTCCATCCGTCTGTCTCTTTCCCTCAGTCCGTCTGTCTGTCCCTCCCTCCATCCATTTCTCTCTCTCCATCCCTCTTTCTGTCTGTCTCTCTGTCTGTCTTCTCCCTCTCGCTGTCGTTCTGTCCCTCCATCCATCTGTCGGTCTGTCTTCCTCCCTCCATTTTGCTGTCTGGCTCTGCCTCTCTCCATCTGTCCCTCCCGTCTTCGTCTCTCTCTTCTTCCCTCCACCTTTTTATCTACCTCCCATTGTCTGTCTGTCTTTTCCTCTCTCCATCTTTGTCCCTCACCCCCTCCCTCTTTCTCTCTGTCTATCTGTCTTTTGGATTGGTCTCTCTGTGTGAACCTCAGTCTGGCAGACAAAAACCAACAGACACCCCCCACCCCCGTCACACACAGCCAATTTCTATCACCAAGTCCTTCTCTCCCTGACCTACATAATGCAGATATGGCACACAGAAACGCACACTCACATACAACCATACTTATCAAACATCATCTTTAAAAAAAAATTCCAAATCATCTTAAATCCTCACAAATAATCTGGTAATGAACCTTCTGCTTGGACAGCAAGCCTTATAGCCCCTGATCTGTACGAGCCAGATCGCACTCACATCTGTTCATGCCCTGTCCACACAAAGAGTCTATATTTGGGACACAAGATTGTTCCATTAGCGTGTGGTAGCAGAAAGGTTCACACATGTAGAATGTGTATAATCACAGGCACAGAAGCTGTTGCACTTGCAACAAATGAGTGCAACGCTGCAAACTAATTATAGAAACCTTATATGTCTTTCACACTGGCAGATTTTCATTAGAAATCAAATATTTTTTCCAAGATTGATATTTTGCAAAATCGATATAATATAAATATAGAATCAAATCAATTTCTAGACATTTTCACAAATTTGAAGCTTAAACTTGTCTTTTGGCAGGTGAGTGGGTTGAATTTGGGTTAAAAAGATGCTAAGTTACCAAACCTTAAATAAATATAAACTTTTATTTGTTTTCTAATAATCTCATGAAACAATGAAAGAAATGTTAGACACACTGCCTATTTCTATATGCTGAGATTTAAACCTACACTACAACAGAATGCTAAATTAATAAATTAAAATAAAGACATAAATTTAAAAAAAGCAAGCAAGCAAGCAACCCACCCAGAAAGAGAAAAAACAGACGGAAATTGAGATTTTATCAACTCTGATTAAGATCTCTGACCTAGATCAAAACAAAGGGAAAAAAACTGAAACTTTGAAACAGGCGATAAGATGGTATGATGATGATTATGAATTGCAAACTTTGATCAGCCTACGCATGTCTATACCACATTTAAACACCTCAGTGTTGCTTTTTAGTCCCTTGACTTCAAAAATGCACTACCAGTCAAAAGTTCTGGACACCCCTTTTAATTCCAGGCTCTTTTCTGATTTTAATTTCTTTTACAGTGTTAATCAATACTGAAGGCGTCCAAAATATGCAATAATCTCCTTTGACCAGTTGATAAGAGATTTTTCTGATACTTCTGCTCTGTAAATCCCTCATAACGGCTCTAATCTGAGGTGCTGGTTGTTAATTGGCGATTTCTAAGTCTGGTAACTCTAAATTAACTTCTTCTCTGCTGCAGAGGTAGGTTTTAGTCTCACTTTCCTGGGAAGGTCTTCATGAGAGCCAGCTCCATCATGGTGCTTGATGGGTTTTGCAAACACACTTGACACAATACTGTTCTTGCAAGAACTATTTCATGACAGCCGCTGATAACTGACTGCTCAATTATCTAATGCCATGTGTATTACTTCATAATTCCACCGGTACTGTAAATCACTCAGACACTTATCGTCTATAACGCTTTATCCTGTATACAGGGTCGCAGGGGACCTGGAGCCCATTCCCAACATACTTAAGGCACCAGGCTGGGCATACCCTAAACGAGGTGCCAATCCATCACAGGGCACATACAAAACCCACCAGGCACAGGGAGAACATGCAAACTCCATGCACGAAAACCCGATATGGGAATCGAACACATAATAGGATTCCTAGACCAACCTCAGTTTCTGAAGACTGGGATTGTAAGTGCTGGCGCAGTCTCAGCATGTCCTTCTCGATCTGTTGTATACGTGCCACCCGCACCTGAAAACATAATCATGTTAGAGATTTTATAGAATTTAGAGACAGCAGCAGATCGCGTGTTAAAATTCTGCTTTAGTTAACTTGGTGAGAATCTCATCACTGCCACAGATTGTCCCAAGACCAAAACCCCAGAAAAAATATTATCAATCTCAAAATTCTTACAGCAACCTTTTTTTCCTCCTCCAGCTGTGCGATTGCATTACAAGACCAGCACTTTTGAAAGAATTCACGATCAAAATGTCTTTTACATACCTTTCACTAAACTGTTTTTCCCCCAAGATGAATTTTATCTGCTTTCAGTTTGCCATTTACTTTATTTAATAAAAAAGTCTACCATGTCTAAAAATTGTATCATAATCTATGAATACTGCCCCCTCAGAACACACAGTATATCAATTCTGAATGTTCTGTTAAATGAAACCTCACCTGTGCCCTTTGCTCCATGTCCTGGCAGGTGCCCAACTGCTCCTCCATCGCGGCCCGAATCTGCCGAGCCTCGTAGTCCAGCTGTCTGCGAGTCATATCTGTCTGTAACGAAAACTACACGAGAAAAAAAAATGAAAGACAATTAATAAACAGGGTATTTTCTCATTAAACACACAATTAATGGTGAAATAATAAAACCATCAAATTCATGAATGCGATTTATATTTATGAATGTACATTTCCAGTCAGTGGCAGACTGTCGATCCTTTTGGTCAGGTTTTCCAACTGGGCATAATACCAATCCTTCTCTTTCTCCTCTTTCTGAAGCTCGGCCATTAACAAGGACCTAAACAGAACAATTCAACAAACACTGGTAAATATAAAGCACAACAGAGCAACACAGCACTATATAATTAACACAAAAACAGATCAAAATTGAAATCGGATCAAGGACATAACTAACTAAAAATCTATATAATAAACAAAAAGACAATTTTAGAAGGATGGGGCTCACCTCTCCTTTTCCAGCTCCTCCAGGTATCCGGCGCTGTCTCTGCCCCCGTTGGTTACTCCTCTTCTGGGAAAGGAGCCCATGGGACTGCTGTCAGCAGACCGGTCCGAACTTGAGCCCGGCACAGGTGTCTTCAGTCTCAGCTTAACCCCTGAGAAACTGCTAGGCTCCAGATTTATCTCTGAAGATGCAGAGGAATAAAAAAAGGAAAAGAAAAAAAATGATGGAAGTTCCTGCTGAGTGATTTTTACAACTGAGATTAAAGAAAATCTTTCAATAAACTATTATTTCAATATTTATAAGGCAACTGGAATAAGAATTTTCAAAGTACATGACCAAAAGTATGTGGACACCGGGCCATCTTAATGACAAGTGCCTCCAGAATATTCTATACATTTGCTCTTCTAATAACCTCCATGCTTCCGAGAAGGCTTTGTACTAGATTTTAAAGTGTGGTTGCGGGCCACAAGTGAGGTCACGAACTTATTTAAGGGGACTTTAATTGTTCCAATTCATCCAAAAAGTGCTCACAGTGAGGCTGCGATCAAAGCCCTGTGCAAATCACTAATGTCTTAATGAGTGAGAATTAAAAAAAATGATAATGTGAGAACATACACAGACATTTAACATGTCTCCAACTTATGCATATGGGTGTGATGGGCAGGTGTCCACAAACTTTTGACTGTACCGGCGATCAGATTTATAAACCGCTCATACCTTTAAGCCTTTCCAAAAAGTCAATCTGGCCTTGGGAATCTGTAGAGTCGTCTTCGATACTTCCTTGGAGCTGCTTCAGCACCTCCTGCATCAGACAAACAGAGAAGGTTTTCACCACCTTTTTCTGACAAACACGAAACCACCCGCATGCACGCACCACGTTATGATCTTCAGATCCTGGAGATCAAGAAAAAGTACTGACTAAAAGGAGGGAAGATGTTTTCAGCTTTTTTTTTTGCCTGTAGGTTAAAGTGGTTATGATAAAGAGAAAGGAACGGTGAACATCAAAGCGCTTTGAAGTCTCATCAAACAGTTTCTCTTGTCAGAAGCTCAGGACAGCTTTGAAGTCTCGCAGATGTGATCTTGCTATTTCTTTGTGATACTGCGGTAGATGAGGCTCTGAGATGTGAACGGAGAGGAACCTGTTGCTCTGTTAAAAGCAGTTTCCTTCAGCATGCCTTTAAAAACGACCTCTTGCATCCACGGCTCAGGAATTTAGTTTGCAAGTCTAGTTAACTAGACTACTATTAATTTAACTACAGCAGTTGCCTGACAAAACCCAATTTCAAAACCAGTCATGGAAGCACTTTTAGCAAGTAATAATTGCTTTGAAGTTGTTCCAAATCGACTCTGAACCATCCATGTTCTTTTATTTATTGCTATAAAGCTAACTAGCTCCTAAAACAAGGCTGAATCTCAAATCGCTCTCTAAACCCTAATTAAGAGCACTACATGGAATTAGTGGAATACAAAGAGAAACTTATAGGACTGTCCACCACCTCCATTATTTATTCTTCTTATCTTTTGGTACCAGTTATATAGCACCAGTAAGAATTTAAAACCACTTCTCATTCTTGTTAATTACACCAACTGTCGGTCATCAGCTCTGCAACTCATGATTAGTTAGTTCTGCAAAAAATAAAAAATAAAAAAAATAAAAATTATAATCTGTTAATAATAAATGTTTGTGGAAATCTTTTATAAAAGCAATATCACTCTCAGGTTGTGCTGGATATCAGAATGGCTGCGATGCCTTTAACACTCTGACTGCAAGCAATCGTATCACAGCCATGCTAATATTCATCACAACAGCACTCGTCAGCGTTGCCGTCACATGCTGCAGGCTTTACACTTCTATTCTTTGAGTTTAATGTTAGTTCAGATTACATGTACTGTATGATGATCCCCTAGATCCTATATCTGATACTTTCAATTCCATTTTGTGTTTTTGTTTATTAGTGTGACAGCGAACACTACCAAGCTTACGTTACACTGCATCACATGGCATGACAATGAGAAAATAAAATCAGGGTCCGTATGCACAAAGCTTCTTAAGCCTAAAAGTTGCTTCTAGTCATAAAATCACTAGAATAAATAGATTAGATTTACAAAATTTTCTTAGAATTTCCTCTTAAATTTAGGAATAAATCTTAGGATAAAAATGATTCACAAAACATCTCAGCCCTAAAAATTGTCACGAGTAAGGAGGAGGACTTTTAAGAGGCTTAAGAGTTTCTAAGGCGGAATTAGATAAAAGTAAACACTGCTCTTCTGTCCAATTTGGTTTTCTTGTTCTTTTACTCCCTTCTATCTCTCTTGGATGGTTGGCTAGTGGAACTTTAATAGACTGTCCTGCAATCATGTAAATTGGTAAAAGCTGAGCCATTTTCCTCCCATCAATCTAAAATGGATTACAAGAAATAAAATCAGTTTGGTAAATAAATATAAGAACTTAAATATAGCAACTACTGTGTGAAAATCGGTTGCTTCAAAAGTAGACGTTTTTCAATATTTGCCTGTTTTAATTAAATTTAAAATACTTAGCCTATAACAGAAACTTTGAATAAAGTAACCTGTACTCATGATTATACAGTTTCTTCTATTAATTCTGTTATGATATATTCTATTTTCATAAAGAGCGCATTTTAAGACATTTACAGGTTTTTTAACAACCAATCACAGTCCTTGAACTGCTGCATCAACTCTAGCAATGGGGTCAACCACACCTCCTCACTAAGATGAAGGTTTTTGTACTTTCTTTACTCACTTTTAGTCTAAGACTCCCAGCTAGGCCTTAATAGGCAAAGATAGGAGCTCTCAGAGATCTGAGCCCAGATTCACAAAGCTTCTTAGAATTTTCTCAGAGACCAGTACCAGAATTGATACTAGAGATGGGGCAGTAATATGGTGCAGTTCCTCTATTATCCTATAGGTGGCTCCACTCCAAACTATTCACAAACTGGCAGGTTATACAGCATCCTGTACAGTAGGAGCACATTACTTGCCAAGTTTGTTTAGAATTGAATATATAAAATCTGGATATTTATAAAATCGTGAGTCTTGGCACCTAGGCAACAAGATAATATTATATCAGGAGATTCCCATCACTAATAGATGCATCTCTAGTTAACATATCATATGTATATATATATCTATAAAATCAGATCAGACTTACAACATGATGTTCTGACAGTACATGATACAAACTTATTTTAAAATGCTGCACTTTGAAGATCGTTTTGAGGCAATAACCCAAAACTGATGTCGATGCAAGTTTATTTATGTCTGTAATCCCTCTGTTACAATGCAGACATATACACTTGTAGAGTTCATGTAACAAACACTGCTATTAGAGAGGTACAGAGGTATTTGAGATATTTACTATAAAGGAAAACCAAATACTATGCCCAGTGTTGAGCTCATACTTTTCACATCAACTGTCAAACCACCATCAACGATAACTCAACAAGCATACATTACACAGTCACAAAATAACATCCTGCTCTTAAACACCAGTTTTAACACCAGCTGCCGACTTACCACAAGGCACAAAAACTTTGCACAATTACTGTTAATCCATCTTTACGATAATTATATTCCAATAGACACCTTCAGGACTTTAACGATACCCATTCCTACATCCAGTTTCAGCTAATCCATTGAGCAGACATCCGAAAAATAAAAGTAATAAATTCCCTCCGCAGTGTGCCTGCCTCTCAGGAAGCAGTTCTTTCCTCCCTTCCCATCCAGCCTTGTGGAAAACAGCCACTTCCCATTCAGAATGATGGCTTTAGGCCTCTGACCTCTGGCTCACACACACACACACACACACACACCACCGGACCTTTTCACAGACAGCCAAAAGGGACACAAACAAAACCGGCTGCTAGTCTGAGACACCGAGGTTTCCCCCACACAAACAAAATGAGACATCTCTGAGTAGACTTGGGGGAACAACGGCTTCATTATTCAAGAGTCATGCGATCGAAGACCACTCACTATGCTCTTAGTCAGAGTGATGTATAGAACAGATGACAGCAATAACACTTGTCTTGGTTTCATTTCGTCTCGGCTCCGTGTCACATCTCGAAACCACGCAGTAACTCAGAGAACACTTAATTACAGTGTTTAAGCAGCCAAATCCACAATAAGCAACATTCAGCCTGACAAGTCATGGCTCATGAGTGTAATGTGCTCTTGCCTGCACCGCTCAAAGTCGGGCACGGTGTCAGCTTGCACGGATCCAGAAGGGACGGCAGATGCCCTTGAAATTCTGTCACACGGAAGCATCGATGCGTACACCCCAATCACACACGTGCACACTTTTAAAACCGTCATTCTATCCTCCTGCTAATGGAAATCGATGTGGAAACTGGTGTATAGGGATGGAGCCGAGAATACAACGGACACTTGAGGAGTCTACAGGAGTAAACCGGTCGGTTGAGGAGGCTGAGGGAAACCCCACCTTCTGTTCTCTTTCCTCGTTATAAACATCCTTGAAAATAGAAAGGAAACTGAACAGATAGGATGCCACTGGGACAAAACAAGTAAAGGATCATCGAGGAAACAAGGGGGTAAAAGTACAAGGCTTGAGGTAAAACTTTGCTGTCCAAGCATCTAGTGCCATACAGGCACGTCGAAAGTACGGTTGGGTGCCGAAACCCGCTGCCAATATGGCATCGGTACCTACTGTAAGGGGTAGCACAGTGGTTAAGGCACTGGGCTAGGTTCGGAAGGTCCCAGGTTCAAACTCCACGACCACCAAGTTGTCACTGTTGGGCCCTCGAGCAAGGCCCCTTAACACTCACCTGCTCAGATATATAATGAGATAAAAATGTTAGTCGCTCTGGATAAGGGCGTCTGCAAAATGCCTAAATGTAAATGTTATATATTTTTTGTAATTGTATATTTACAAATAAATTGTATATTTATTTATTGTATACTGTATATAACCAATATGTACCAAGACCGACAGAGTCCGGTGCCACTTAAATGCCGGGTCGATTGAAATATTTGTCCTCTGGCTCTCTGAAACGGACATAAGCAGCCTCAGCATACGTGAAAAATACTTTCCTAACTAAGAAAATGCACATGAACGCGAATTGGCAGACTCTAACAATACAAATCCAACTGATCTTTGTAGTAACGAGAGTGCCCATGTTCTTTTCACATTCCGACTTAAAAGCATAACTCGGGATGGGAAAGAAGACCATCTGCGTAAAATCAGCGCAGCCCTAGCAAAGTCAGGAGACTTAGTGTGTCGTTTTTTGCCAAATAAGGTAAAAATGGTCTTTCTGCAAAGGAATTGCTTAAATTATCTTTAATTATCTTTGTGGTTCTTTTTTTTTTTTTTTTTAGGCTCCAGTATCGTAAAAAAAAAAAAAAAAGAAAAAAACACCAACATACCCAACCTTGGTCGCAAGCAGTTTAAAGGACTCTTCAAGTTGTAAGTTTTTTGGAGGGAAAAGATTAAGAAACAATTCTGAACAACTGCAGAAGTGCAGGATAAACTACATTTTCACCATGCAACATAATCTGTGAAATAAAAGGCATAAAAATGGCGACAGAGTAAAGGCAAAAAGATTAAGACCTGCTCCTGTTAAGTTTTTAACTTGTGACATTTATAAAAGCAAATGTGTAATGCCAGACACCAATCAAATCCTGATGCTTGATCCAATGCTTACGGCGCACCTGATCCTGTTTGCACACTTGTCTGGTCTAGCTGGTGCGACGATTCAGATTTCAACATTCTTAACCAGATGAGGTTTACAGCGGTACTCGTGATAGGTCTGCGCTGTTGGCGACCTCTCCCTACTGTATGAACTATGAGACTCTATTAGCAAGTGCTTTCCAGTCAGGGATGGTCAGGATAAACTACACTAGTTTCTTTGTCATTACCGCAATTATGCAAAGCCTGCATTAGCCGGCATTACAAAAGATCAATAAATTCCCACTTAAAAATCCAATGCGTCATGACTTTGTATGGATGTCTATAGTGCGGCCCTTTCGTCTAGTCTCATTCGATGAGTAAATGGGCTTCACATTCATGACTCTCTAAATGAAACTCTACACTGCAGCTATTGTTTCAGGCACTGAGCTCAGATGATAACATTTTGAGTCACCAAAACAGGCAGAAAGAATAAATTTACTGCCAAGTAGTGGACTTAACAGGTTTCCTCCAAGCCTAGTCCAAAGGTTGACTCTGTACATTTTTGAATAACCCACCTTTTGAGACTGACAAGCATTTAGAACATTAGATTAACGCCAAATAATTTTATAAACCGCATTATTTTTCTACTCTGTACTCGGGTACACTTTCTCTCTCCGATACTGCAGGTGACAGTATGCAATCAGATGGTTTGCAAGCTGCCATTAAATATTAAAGGGAAGAAGAGAACGAGGAAGTCACTCTGTGGTATGCATGAGATTTTTGATATTTTGGAAATAAATGTCAGGGACAAAGCCACATGATACATTGATTTAACAGCCACATTGCAGTGTTTTTCACACAGAGTATACTTTATTTGGGGGGGATTTTTCCCCGATTTTCTCCCGAATTTTTAGTCATGTCCAATTCCTCCCAGTCACCAGGGGGCTCGGAAATGATCCCGGGTCCCTAGTATGGTGAAAAGCACCCTAAACGTACCGTAGGTTTGGGTTCAACGTGCATATGGTAAATGGACATGTGTAGGAAAGCATTGGCCAGGCAAGCAGCATTGTTCACACTTGCCTGTGTAGCTTATATACATCTGGACAATGTGAAAGACATTTGCTACAATAATACACCATTGCATGATCTGTGATCACGCGCTAAGCATATTATCTCGTAAACAAGTTATTATAGTAGCGCCAAGCATAACCCTTGTCTTCCAGATGGACATATCTCCATTTTGGAACAATAGACTGTGCTCTGAATATAAATTCTACCAGGGCTGAGGGAGGAAGTCCAGATACTAATGAATGTGAGGTGTTTACTCTCTGCCTGCAGATGTTTGTCTCCGGAAGCCTGGGAAAAGAGGAAATGGCTGTGGAATAGAAACGGGCCACATTCATGAGTGAGACAAAGCCAGGAAGGGAGCGTCGCCAAAAGAAGTAGAGAAGTTACAGAGTCACGATTTGATTTGAGCCTCGAAGTATCACAATAAAATTTTCTACAATTCTAGGGCGTTTTCACATTAAACATGATGTTATGTGCCCAGGAACGATCGCTCCTCCATACCAGCCCTCCCGCTGGGAGACACTCACATTGTTTTTGCTCTCCGTACTCGGGTACACACGCATATTTACATTCTCTGATACACCAGAAGGCAGCATGCGTCTACTAGTTTTTGAGCCACCATTAAACACAAGATAAAGACAAAAAACAAGGAAGTTAACTTTCACTTTATGCCTAATATTAATATTTCTGAAAAAATATGTTAAAAGTAACCCTCGCGTGCCTTCCTACTTTATACTTTCCAACGTCTAAACAGCAATTTAATTCCGTGCTCAAGTACAACTGGCTTCCATATAGGAGTCGATTCATGCGCAAATACACTGTATAGTTCTCAAGACTTTGTGGTCAAGTGTTTTCGCCAACGATCCCGAGGTGCCAAGGTGAAAACGCTCTTAGTAAATAATTTGCTTCACCCATGCCTGTCAATGTGGCGATACAAAAAAAAAAAAAGACCATCTTCAAGCAAAAAGCCAATTCGATTTTGCAATTCAATTCAATTGCTCTTTATTTTTCTACCCATCCCATGACATCTGGAGATTGTGCCAGGTTCAGTAGACAAAGGCCAACCCTGCGAACATCCCAAGGCATCCAGAGAAAGACCAGCTCCAGCTGGATTCTGGTTTGGAGCTACACATACTGCTCCCAGTGATCCAGACCCCTTCTGCCCTTTGCACCTGCTGACTCGTCCCTGTGCTGAACTGGACTTCATGTTATATAACTTTTGTTATATTGAACTTTCAGCTGCATAACACACGATGTTATATCATCTCTATCTGTTATCACCCAGATGAGGATGGGTTCCCTGTTGAGTCTGGTTCCTCTTAAGGTTTCTTCCTATTGCAATCTCGGGGAGTTTTTCCTTGCCACTGTCGCCTTCACCCATGGCTTGCTCATCAGAGACAATCTCTGTATTATCTAGACACATTTTTTTCACACATACACACTTCCATTCTTTTCATTTTTGTGAAGCTGCTTTGAGACAATGACCATTGTTAAAAGTGCTATATAAATAACATTGAATTAAAAAATAAAACAGTTATAACTTTCTTTTAAATGGAAGTTTTGACACATTACATTGCACCATGGGAATCTATGTGCATGACTCAGTAGGGAAAATACGAAACTTATATTAATCCAAGTCAAAATCTGAACCGGTAGTAGGTTTAAAAAAAATAGATATGCAATGCCCACGTTCATCATGTCAGCCCAAGCTGCAAGGGGCCAAAGCAGTGTCTCATTAGTGTCCCAAAGGCTGTGATTACTTCTAGAGCTGGCATACCTACTGGCATGTAAGACAGCCCAATGTTCCCATATTGGGCTTTCTTTTTTTTTCTAAATATAGGCTTCCGCCAAATGTGTCAGACTCTTAGATCTACTGTACACAATTTAAACTTGAACATGGTGAATTTAACATCTTAAGAGGTCGCACTGTAAAGAGCAAATTCTTCTCCTGTGTCCATGTCCATTAGCAAGCAAAGGATGATGGGAGCATGGACAAAGGGACAGAAACGGCTCCTGGCAACTACAGAATGACTGGCTGGCTATCTCTGCCGTCTAATGAAAGCTTTTTTTCTCTGGCATGAAATGAATCATCAGAGACGAGGGATAAAAGAGAAAGAAAATAAATAATTTGGTTTATATTTTACAAAATGTTCAGGTGTATTAAAAAGAGGCTGCACAAACATCAGTCTTGTCAGGACACAAGCCGATTCCTTAGGAAAAAACATTTCTCCCATTTTGATCTGAACTCATATTATATCTAGACATTCCCATGGTTCTCATCCAACCAACCAAAATAGCTTCATTTCCCTTTAAGCATCCAACGACGAATGAATGGCAGAGTGCAGCAAAATCTGCTTCCGTTTCCCCCGGCAACACCAAACGTGTTCCAGAAAATGGCACCGACATCGTTATTCAAGTGAGACGTTCAGATAACGTACCGTATAGCAATCCATTGTAAAAGATATAAGGTTATTATATTCAAAGATCCTGCACTTAGATGAAAAATAAACCTGATGTGTGTTCATAAAGCAGCTCTCACACCGTCGTCTGCCCTCGGCGGAAAGCTGCCAGGTCGCATCCCAATAATTAGGAGCAGGCAAGTGGCTGATGGAGAGAAAAAAGCCAGCAAGGAACCCAAGCCTGCCCATGGTCTTAAAGGGTAAAAAAAAAAAAAGAAATGAAGGCATCCGGGTGGGATCGATGAATCTAATGTGACGTTTTAGCCATGATGCAGGGGGATGAGTGAGGAAATAACGCAGTACGATAGAAAATTTCATGGCGAGGAAGGCAAGAGGGAGAGACAAAGTGTTTACAGAAACCAGTGTCAGATTTTCCTTTAGAACATCGGAACAAGGTCAGTAATGTGAAACGCACGATGGAAATTGCACAAACCAGTACAGCAAGTGGAACTGCATTACACCCCAACCAATACTATGTGGTATACTTCTTTAGTACAGCAGCGTGTGGCTCAAAACTAAACCTTGCTACTGCAGTTATTTCAATTTCTTAATTTAACCAAAAAAAAAAAAGGCCATATGTTCTCGTCTATTTTCTCACAATTCCTTTTCTCCAATTTCTCGCAATCCGATCATAACGATCACGAATCACGAATTAATTATTTAAGTGGACTGGAAAAGTCTACAACCCTAGTGGAAATGTCCTGCGTCTATACTCATCATAGTTTTACATTTACAACATTACACATTATGGGTATGGTGTGGCTTTATTTTAAGAATGGAATTTTGTGGTACTTGCATTTGTGACAAAAAGCCTCTTTAATTAGTCGTTTTATATCAATAAATCAACAATTGTGGCTAACCTAAGCAGGATTTCATGACTTACTTAATATAGTAATACATTAACTAGTGGCTTTATATTAAAGACTTGAGATTATTTGTAGTTACGAATCTCGTGGAAAATGTCCTGCATCTACACTACAAAAGAATATTTATATTTTTAGTAAACGCTATATTACTTGTACTGATTTCCAATTTTTTTTCCATTGAAACCTGACCTGTCCATAATGATTTTTTAAGGACTATAAGACACCACAGACAAACATTGTTGTAACTTTTCTTTAATTGAAAGAACCCAATTTTGTGTTATATATATAGTTTGTTTTGTTTTAATGAAGTTCATCACGGGCATCTTTAAGACAAGTGAGCCAGTATGTGATTATTCCCAGACTGTTTTCTTACTGAACAAAATGGAAGCTTGTGCATGATTGGCACAGAATGGGTTATATATCTGTCAGTCATCGCCTGAACACCATTTGTGGACCATAAAAGCTAAAGACCAGCTGATTACAGTCACTGGATGATCAATCAGTGCAACTTTAATTATTGGATTAATTTATTTTAGTTTTTTTTTTCTTATCACTGTACAGGGGGATAAGTTGAGTTCAACCTATATTTGTTAAATATAAATTACTGCAAAGTGAAATTCTTTATTCTTCGCATATCTCAGCTTTTATTATTAGTCAGGGTTTAGAGCGTTGGGTCGGCCATTTTACTGCGCCTCTGGAGCAGACAGGGTTAAGTGCCATGCTTCGGTTTTTTTTTTTTTTTTTTTTTTTTTTTTGGTAAATATGAACATTTATATTTTTAATCAGATAAAAATAAATAAAAAAATAAAAAACTCATTCACTAAATACAATTTCATGCCCTTTTATGTAGTGTCCATAACTTATTTTGATTCAAAACTTTCAATGATCTTAATGGTCATTCAGATGAAACTTAGTCAAGTTAGATTTCACGTGAAAAGACAAACCTGAAAAAGTGTATTATTTTATATATGTAAAATTGTTAAGATATTGTAATATTAATTTGACATGGTTACGGACACTACAGAATTTTGTGCTTTTTAAGCTTTTACCAAAAAACTATTCAAACAATTTTTACAGGTCATACAATATGTTTTTAGAAGCTTACTTTCATTATTATTATTATAACAAATCATTATTGTTTAAAATGATACAAAAAAAAATGCCATTTTGGGGGCACAAAACATGCCAGAATTATTTTTTGAATTGAGGGAAGGTAAGATTGGTCACCTCCATGTTGCAGAAAGTTCAGAATGTGTTCAGCCTTCTTTGGCACACACATTTTCTGTACTATATGGATAACATAAAAATAAACTAAAGAGATACATTTCCTGAAGAAAATGTGAGTGGTGCTTGCCATGTCATAGATATAGCTGTTACAGCTGATATTGGTCTCCATGTTAAGTCTATGCTTCGCAAGCACCACTAATAAATAAATCAGCACCAATATGGTGTTTTAGCCGTTTATAAGTGACTTAATTTTCATAGCTTAGAATTAGTGGCCTAACCTTAGTGGCTTTGCCTTAGGAGCTTTATATCTGAAGTTAGGCACTTGTGATTTAACTTTGGTGGCTTATAAACCAGCTACAATTTGTGGCCTGACATCAGTGGCTTTGCCTTAGTGGCTTTATACTTGAGGCATAGCATCGGTGGATTAATATTAGAAACTTTATACTAGGAGAGAAATTTTACTGCATAGGTGACGCTAAAGCTTATTTTAGTGGCTGTATGTCAGTGGCTTAACACAAATGACTTGACATGAGCGACTCGATATCAAGAAAGGAATTTTGCTGTACTTGTGACAAAGCCTCTTCAATCAGTAGTTTTATATTAATGAATCAACATTAGAAGGATTACATTTCTTACCTAACATTAATAAATTAAGATGAGCGATTTATATCACAGAAGATTAGGAATCCTAGTTTATCTTAGTCTGTCTTAGTCTATCTTAGTTTGTCTTATTATGACTTTATACACAGTAATTGTACATGTACCTACTGAAGGTATATTCTACAACTGAAATAACGTTAGTGATTCAACATTAGTAGATCAACATTTATGGCTTATTCCGAGTAACCTGACATTAGTGACTGTATTGTACTGACGTTATTTTAGTGATTCTAAAGATGAAATTATCCATTAAAATTTAAATATCCATAAGCTTTTCCTCGCCGTTTCCATTCATGTTTTCTTATGTGCAAATTCAGCGTTCACTGAGGACAGGTGGACAGTTCACTCGAGCGCATCATAATCCAGTTCAAAGGCTTTAGATTACAATAACCATGAATATGAGAGCAACGTCCTTGACCGAAGATTTAAATAAAGCTCGCTGGATGGCGTTTCGATTACAGTGGTAATTGCTGCAATCAGCGCTTTCAAGGTTTAGCGGCACGTGAATGAATCGAGCCGACAGCTCGCGCTTCGCACGTACCTTCATATTAGATGCCTCGGTCTCCAGCTTGGTGAGGTGGTTCGAGTTGTCCTCGAGCTCTTGTCTCAGGTTGGAGTTCTCCATTTTCAGGGCCTCCACTTGCTTCAGCAGCTGGTCATATGATGCTGCAGCCATCTTGGATTACCTTTTGACCTACAAAGCAGAACAGGCTGATCAGAGGTTTAAAGCGATATCTTGGTTAACTGATATTGTATGGCGTTATAGTTAGGCCCGTTCCTGAGTGGGGGTAGGTTTCACATTAGACTCATCTTATAAGAAGACATAAGCATCCCAATTATCATCATCTTCATTCACTATTATTGTTCTTGTATCCACATATAAAAGGTAAAAGAATCATGTATCATATCCCCCTGGCTCATGTTGCACTTTAATTAAACAATTCTTTAATGAACTTTAATGAATCATTTTAATATTTTATTTAAATAGACTTCTTGAGTTATTTTTTCACGCAAGACAATGAGCAGACGTTCCTTGCTTCTCCTTTTTTTTTTTTTTTTTGCGTTTAACATTATACAGTATTTTTCTTGCTCCCTTCGTCTCTTTGGTGATTCGGAATGTGATCCGATTCTTGACCAAAAAAACTATCCGAATCATGTGTATTGTGACTACCTGCGCTCCTAATCCACTCATCATCTACAAAAGATCTTCTAAAAAGTCCTAAACATCAATCAAGAAAGCCATTTTTATGAAAAAAATAAAAATAAAACAAATTTTTTAAAAAAATTAATTCTGAAAACAAAGCGCAACATCTAGAGATATTGAAATCCTAATGCAATTAAGAATAAACCGATCCATCTCGTCTTGGTGTGACTTTTTTCTCTATTTTGAAAATTTCCGGAGTTAGTAAGAGAACCAGACATTTAAAAGTTTGTTTCAAAAATCGTAAATTAATTCTGAACTGACCGTTGATGCAACTAATTAAACTGCGCTGCTCTAGTCACCAGTGTGAACAGAAGTGTATTTGGGATGGGAATCACCAGAGACCAACCGATACGATTACACAATACCTAGACACTGATTCAACGTGTAGTGTATTCGGTTAGTATCTTGATTTTTGAGATGTATATAATTTTTCTTTTTTTTTTATTGTAGGACTATGAAGGAACATTTTATCGCCTCAAATGCAAGCATATATAAATTAAAACTTAGTTTAAAAAAAAAAATCAATTCACATAGAATTACTTTGTGTAACAATCAATCCCCTCCCCCCACATCTAACGTGCATGAACACGATCTGAAAATCAATGAGGTTACAATGATCGTAATAAAGTATAAAAATGAGCGGATAATCCCAATAAATCAATGCTGTGGCAAAGGGGCAGCTCATCACACGGGCGATGATTCCTGCTAGAAACGGGAGCCTTTCGTCCAGACATATGCAGCAAAAATAAACTCTAATCCTGCACATAGAGAGAGAAAAAAAAAAAAAAGGACTGAACCAGGATCAGTCCTGTGCTCTCTCTCCTGCTATCTATTTCAGTGTTCTGGTTTTCTATAAACTTATTTATCGAGAATAAATGAGGTGGCTAACATAATAAGAGAAAGTTTGTTAGCTGGTTAAACGCATTAATAAAAACTGATTACATGCACAGAGATGTGACATTACTGTAACATGGATAATAAGCGAGTGTTGGAAGTTGTACAGATGGGAGGGAAAAGATGCCGTTATATATAATGATTTCTTTGTGTGGAAAGTTATACATCACCATTCTGACTTCAAAATGTAATTATATAGTGCATTTGAGGTGGTAAAATCTTGTAGTTTCTCTATAATCCTGCAGATGGCTCACTCTAAACTATTCACCCATTGGTGGGCGGCACAGAATTCTGTATAAGAGAAGCGATTTATTATTTTGTTTAGTATTGTAAAAAAAATAAAGAAATCCGGGGATAAAAATTAATTGTGATAATTATAAAATTATCATACTTAAAGAATCACAACAACAAAAAAATAAAAACGTTGACATTGTAATATCGTAGTGGGGGTAATATCAGTATATTACCAATAATAAACTGCATAATATTATATCAATATTGTGATTTTAATTCATGTGATATTAATCTTGCAACGCTAACCAGGTGTAAATCAAAAAGTTTGAGAGGTTTTTCCATCTATATGTTACCATCAACAACACATGGATCAAGTAGGAGGATAATCCTTTAAACCCAAATTGGGACTTATCCTAATTTTGTATACTTAGCTTTTTTTTTCTTTAAATCCTTCTAACTTTATTTACAGCAGGGTTACTATAGTAACCAATGTCTTTATGTTCATATCCCTCAAATATAAATCCCTTTTCAGAAATACCTTTGATCTAAAAGTGGTTAAAGACTACAAAACCAAACTGAGAGGAAGGCTGAGAAGAAACAGGTCCCAATTTAAAGTGTTTTATTGTGGTTTAGTCTTTAGGTTAATATCATTTAAGAGGATTTAGTGCTACATTTTGGAGAACCTCATATACAAGTACGGAATAAATCACTACGGCTGTGCAGATATTGGAAAATAGTCAATAACAGCCAGCTGTTACGCAGCCTGACACGTTAGCTACATTTACGATATACAAACAAACTGCCCGGCCAAAAAAGGTCTCCAATATCTGGTTGGGCCGCCGTTAGATTAAGGCACATGTTTACCGTGACATCATTGCGGTAAGCTTTTGCAACGTCATAACATTTGGTGATTCTTTTGAGGCAAAACCTTGAGATCATAACGTTGCCTCCAGAGGCTTGTACGGTGAGCAGTAGGCGTGATGGGTGCATCACTTCACCTTGCTCTTCTCTAATGCGCCCATTACTTGGAGAAGGGTAAATCTGGTATCATCAGACCACATGAACTTTTTCCAAACTTAATGCTCCCTAGCAAACTGAAGCATTTTACTGATCATGCTCAGAGAGGTGTTTTTCTAAAGGCTACACAGCTGTTCAGTTCTAATCACCTTAGTTGTTTTCTTTGCTTGATTCAATCCAATGATTTAATCTTCTGAAAGAGAGGAACACAATCACAGGATGCGTCATCGGACATGGTTGTTAAAGAAATGGGAAGTTACTCACTGCATCGGTTAGAGTTAAATTACTTGTTTCAATCTGAATCATATTGAATCACTAAACATTCAGTGGATACGTATTTAAAATCTAATTCCAACATGACTTGTTTACACGGACGCTGATGCGATAAGATGTGTTTACATGGCGAAAGCTTTTAACCAGGATAGAACATTTTTGACATGTGCAAAGCCGTTCCGCTCACTGTGAAGATTTTAATCTGGCAGAAATATTTAACAGAAGTAGTAGTATTTTTTTTAGACTTCCCATATTTTCAAAAAAATCTCACCTTTTCTAACAAGAGAAAAAGTCAGATCAAAGGTTTACAAGGCTACTGTAAGTATTTACCTAACAAACAGGTCAAAGGTTCACACACACACACACACTCTCTCGGTCTGATCGGCCCAGACTGTCCCGACTGAGGTGATGCCTTTCCATTCGGATTCATTCTGGGTTAATGTTTACAATATTAGCGGAATATAAATGATACAATACAGATTTGATATTCTGTCTAAATTATCACTTTTTAATCTGTTTATAGTTACATTTATGGTTGTGGAACATCTACAAGCCCATTACTTACTCCAAGTCCTCACTCACCTCACAGCAGCTTTGAGATTAAAACATTTTTAATCTTAAATACAATTTTTCATATTTCGCTAGTGGGAGGCTGGGGGTCAGAGCGCAGGGTCAGATAGGGTTGGAGCGGTGCTGGGGCTTGAACCACCAACTTCCCGATCAGAACCTCAGTAACCCACAGCCTTAATCGACTGCTTTAGCATGTTTTAGCATACCTTCACTTCTAGCTTTTTTTTTTCTTCTTTTCTTAATTCGATACAATATGAAAAATTATTTTCTTCAATCCAATACTACTTATATAGCATTTTTAACAATGGTCAATGTCGCAAAAGAAATGAGTATGAAATGTGTTATAAATGTCAACCATCAGATCGTCTCTGAAGCCGAGGGCGACGTGGCGAGAAAAAACTCCCCGAGATGGCAAGAGGAAGGAGAAACCTTGAGGGGAACCAGACTCAACAGGTGATATCGGATAGCAGGAATTGATTTGTAGCCATACTCATAATTATGTAGAGAATCCACCACACACATCATGGGAATTACTGGTTACTATAGAAACGCTTCAGGAGATTTCAGACTCTCTGGTCTGAACTGCAGTCAATGTGCTGTTGTCGAGAATAAACCACCACCCTTTTAAACCAATTAGTAAATACTTCCAAAACGAAAGATGGTAGAATTTCAGTCTCTGCTTTAACATCCAGTTTGGCGTCCATGTTGCTCATCCTTTTAAAAGACAAGACGCAGGCGCTAGACTTTCGTTCTGATGGCTGCTGGACTAAAATGGCTTCTCCAACCATAACTTGATAGAATTATGTTGCAAAGACATAATCACGTCCAACATCGTACATCGTTAACAATGAGCATGCGGGTTACAATCCATAAGGACGACCTGATCAGCAATTTCGCTCTTTGCGTACTGTACGTCTAACGAATGGCGCAAACGAGCTGTGAGCTGAGAGAGAGGGGCGGCCGACTGCCACAGATATTCTGCTGACACACATTTGCTGACACACACTAGGTGAAGAAATCATCATGAGGAACAAACATTTGACGTTCGAGCTTAAAACCTTTTGTATTAGACAAATTCAATTGATGCTAAATTAATTGATACAGTT
Organism: Clarias gariepinus; assembly: GCF_024256425.1. Classification (NCBI taxonomy): domain Eukaryota; kingdom Metazoa; phylum Chordata; class Actinopteri; order Siluriformes; family Clariidae; genus Clarias; species Clarias gariepinus. The sequence goes on along the minus strand of NC_071116.1, from coordinate 6,898,972 downwards.
GAACGCGGTCAGTGAGATGAAAATCCTGTTTAGGGGGGGTTTAGGGGCATTATCGGACATCTTTAATAAGTGGAGATCGAAGATGGTGTAGAAGATCTACAGCGTATATGGATAGAATTTAAAATATGCATTAAAACAATAAGACTTGGATTACTTGCGCACATTCTGTCACAGGTTTTAATCGAACGGATTTTTAATTTTTTAATTTTTTTTTACACCTATCTAATTTTGAGGTGCAATCTTGTGGATGAAGCATACTACAGTACTTCACCGCCCATAAAGATTAGGGGGAGAAAAAAAAAATCACGCCTTGCAGGTTTCTAAAAAACCCTGCAGTCAAGCTGCACGAGCATGAATGCCCTTCCCTTCATTCTACAAAGACACAGCGGGGCAGCTGCGTAGGTCCATTAGCACACACCTTGAGCGCTTATCTGCTCAAAAAGAAAAAAAATATTAATCAATTAAATATAATAAAAAGAATTATTAAAAAAAAAAAAATCACTGAAACCTGCTTCTTGGAGGAATCCTGAAAAAACGCCAGCATCATGACACGCCTGCTTTGTTTCAGCATCACCGCTAAAAAAAATAAATAAAACCCTTTCCAGTCTCTTAAAGCACATTCTTTTTTTTTTTTCTTTCTCTACACTGTTTTTCTGCCTCGATAAAGCAATCTGTGCACATCCCCCATCACCCACCCATTCTGCCTCTCAACAAGCATCAAAACAATAGGCTTAGAGGAACTGCCTCACTATTCAACCCCACACATACACACACACACACACACACTCAGACATACACGCCCAAACGCTGCTCATTCACCACTGTTTCCAAATCCTTATGAAAAGATGGCAGTAAAATGCAGCTGCGCATTCTGTAAAGATAGAAAAGCACAAACCTACCCCATTGCGATACCGGTGACAGCCTCCATCCCATCTCCCCTTTGAGCTGGCTCTTTTTTTTTTTTTTTTTTGCACGACAGCATCCAGCCAGCACAGCACGGTCACATGGGCGGTGAAGGAGCCAATCGGAAGGCTCACGTGCTCGGAGCCGGCGCTGCAGCGGCCGGTCGGTGTCTGGCTCGCTTCCCGATTGCAGCTGAGACTCTGGGCTCAATTAAAGCGCTGACAGTGAGAGGGGGGCGGGTGGACCGAAGAAGGGAGAGGGTTGTAATTAGGGTGGGGCGGGAGGTCATAGTGCCAAGAGGTCATTGATTGATACGAACACAGGAAGCAAATACAGTCTAATTACTTATGTAATATGCCAAGGCAAACATGGCTGCCATAAGAAATCACTGGCGTGCTCCGAATGCTGTATATGGTACTGTATCTATATAAACAAAAATCTGTTAAAAGCATTAACGCAACTTAATGGAGGTCACTTCCAGCCTCATCATTTCAGAAATCCTGCCTAAATCATTTCAGACAAGATTTTAAAATGTTGTGATACGGAAAATATGATTAACAATTGGGTGCACGTTTGGAAATTGCCTTTATACTTCAATACATTACTCAGGATCTCTGAAGAGCCGTTTATAAGCTCAACTGTGAGTGCTTTGTGGTCATCACCATCTTGGCAGGAGCCGACTCCTCCTAATACATAATACATAAACGGCGAGTCGAAAATTATCTGCACCCCACTTATATTAGAGCTCCTGTCTTATCAGTGTTTTTTGCTTAAAAAAGGTGTTCATTTGTAACTGCGGTGCAAGCAATAAATGGTTGCTGCAGTGATTTGCGGGTTTTTTTTGTGGTCTGAGGGTGTACCTGGTGCCGAAACACCTCACCGAAAACTACAAACAGTAGTGTTTAGATATCTGTGTACAAGATTCAAGCCGATACTCTAAGAAAGGTTAAAGTTTTTGTTTTTTTTAAGAGAATCATGACTGGTGACGAGACACGGATTCATCACTCTGAGCCTGAGAGTATGGAACGGAAACATCCTCATTTACCGACTGAGAAAAAGTAAAAAAAATCAACCATCAGATGGACAATTCATCAACGCTTACAGTTTTCTGCGATTCTCACCTCAAGGGCCAGAAGTATTGGAACATTCAGGAAAAAGCTACAACAATCAACAAATGCTCATTACAGCAAGACGCTTATAGGACTTAAGAGCTGAAGCCTAAACTTCGGATTAAACACAGAGGACTGCTATCCAATCTTGATCTTGCATAATGATGCACATCTGCACACTTCCGCCCACACTATCGACACTTTTGAAAAAACTTGGTTTTGAGGTGTTGAAGCATCTTTCCTACAGTCCTGACCTCGCCAAATTAAACTTTCACCCGTTTGGTCCCCTGAAAGCGTCGAGGACGAAGATTCAATTCTGATGAAAAAGTGAAAATAACGGTGCATTTTTTAAAGTACTATTTAGTTGTTTTTTGTTTTTTTTTTATTTAAAGAGGGAATATGAAAGCTTGTTGACAGATGGGCAAAGTGTATTGAAAAGCAAGGAGATTATGTCAAATAAATTATGTATGTCTTATTTTAAAGATAACTCAAATTCTACAGCCAGTTATGAGGAATTTAGAATAAAAAAAAATATTCTAAACAGCAGTGTATAAATATAATTATAATCTAAAAAAAAGTTCCATAAATGTACAACTTTTATTTATTGTAAGGCAACATGAACAACACATTCCATGCTCTGATTATTTCATGTAGATTATAAAAAAAACTGAAACCAATAGAGCAGCTAATGCTCGACTAAAGAGCAAAAACATTTCATTCCTTATCTAGCATCAAGCGGAACGTGAACATGCCTGCAAGTTTAGGCCCGTCCGCATTGGAATCAGTTTTCAGAAGACGGTGGTCGGCTCTTGGAAATCACAAGGACCAAAAATAAGGTGTTTAATCTTAAAAAAAAAAAAATTTTTTTTTTTTTTTAATATTCCATTTATTAATCCCTATGTTGATAGTCACCAAGGTAAATTCCATAAAGCAGTGAATCATGGGTAAACTGTTGATTTAATTCAACAGCACTAAAGTTTATTGTCATAAAGGCTTCGAAAAAGTATTAAAACTACTAACTAGTATTTCAACCAATAAAATCCTGTGTTGTTGATTTTTATTTTAAAATGACTTGTACAAAGTGATGATCACTGTTGTCTGCCATTCCTCTGCTCTACACTCCAGTCCAGTAGGTGGCGGTATAGCACCAAGCGCTCATAAATTCTGTAAAAGAAGCAGCAGTAATACTCTCGCAAAAAAATTTACCCCCCCATTTCTTATCATTTCTTTCTTCTCATATTAAATTAACCTAAATTATGTAGATACAATTAAAGAAATGTTTCATCGTGACAGGCTGCAAAATGCCTACAAACACTATTTAAAAACTGGTTGGTTATGAAACAGCCTCAGCAGCGACCTCGTGTCCCCTGTGAAATGTATGTGGGCTATTTATATTTTTCTGTATTGTTTACTGTATAAATGTGTACGACTGTTAACGAGGTAGCTCATTAAATCCAAGTTCAAGGTTGAATGCTGCACTGCTTTTTTTTGCTGTTACCTTGTGTAGATGAATTTTGTTAATAGAGGACAATTTATCCAAATATCAGTCCCTGGTCTCCTCGTTCGAGTTTGTCCATCCTCTCATTCAGTTCAAATCAGCTTCTCCGGTTTGTCGATTTAATGTAACAGTGGTATTCAAGTCAAACCGGGACTCGTAAAAACTGACTTATAAGCAACAGTGTGGTGGAACTGTACACACAATCTTTCACCAACATCACTTGCACGTTACAGGAACTCATAATTAAAGGAGTTCCTGGGAGGCCAGTGTTTCACACATGAATCAGGCAGTCCAATCGTGGCTTCGGCAAACTGCCAAAACTTTCTACCTTGATGATATCCAAGCACTAGTGAAACAAGTGCATTAGTGTGGCAGAGGATTATATAGAAAGAAATAGTAACAATATCAACTCATCGTTGTGTTTTTGTGTTATTTAGCGCAATAAAAAATCCAAAATTGATTTGAACGCTCCTCACACTTGAAATTTCTGATGTACAGCTTTGTTTACTTTCCATATCGTATCTCTGCGAGTATAAACCCTGAAATAGTGCCTAGCTGAGGTGACAGACGTGAACGTGTCGCCTCAAATTTCTATCAATAAAACTAGCAAACTAACTAATAGGTTCTCAAAATGAGTACAAACCGTCCCGACTCTGCCTGAGTGACAAAGTAGAAAGACAATAAAAGTAGGATGTCAAACAAGTGAGCTCTCATATCAGGAATACCAGGATGACGCTCCAGCCTGATTCATCTGCTTATTACGTAACAAAAATCACTCTACCATGTTCAGTCTCTCCCATGTCGGACACCCAGGACCCAAGTGTGCTTTGTTTACCTACACAGGCATTAAGGTGACAGAATCTCTGCGCTATTACTGTTACTGTAGCAGAACTAGAGCTTTAAGAATGCCGTCCTCTGAATAAGCCCTTGTCAACATTAAGCTAAATCGCATTCAGCGGCCTTCGCTTTCTCTTAAACTGAGCGAATGAATGGAAAGCCTGGAAGGAGGAGGACGTACTCTGATGGGGTTTTTTTCCCCCCCTTCTCCTTCCCATCCCTTCTTTCCATGTAAATGAGGTCCAAATCTCTGAAAAGCTTAAAATGAACACTGGCAGGGACTCTTGTTCAGCACTCTTCCCTCTTGAAGATGCTTCCTAAAAGAGCTGAAGTGTGGGAAAATGAGCGATTTGCAAAGTATTAGCGAGTTTATGCGGTACGGTGAAAAACTGAATGGTTTAAAAAAAAAAAAAAAAATGGTGAAACTGGCTATTGTGAAAGTAACAGTGCAGAAAAGTGTGTTTTGCGCACTGTAAGCACAAAGTAAGTAAAAAGAAAAGCTGCATGAATAAGAAAGGTATCATCTGTAATACGATTTGTACTGTGTTTAATAAAGGTGGGAGAAAAAAAATTATAATATTGATTCAGTTATCCATCTTGATTCTACTGTGTGGAAATTCATGTAGCGCAACATTGACTCCTTTTGTTATTTCTTCTTCTTATTATTTTTTTTTTTTTTTAATTTTTGATTGCATTTGAGGCGGTAAAATCGTGCGGTTCGTGAATCTTTGCACAGCTTCATGCCTTAATTACAGTGGAACCTTGGATTACAAGCATGATTTGTTCCGGAAGCGAGCTCGTATTTCAAAACAGTCGTAAACCAAATTGGAAACCACTGTAGTTGAAAACCACTCGACACCTGAGAGCCATGATTCATTAACAATCTGAATCCAAAACTATCCAGACCTTGATGAGTACCTGTGCTCTTTTCCACCACAGGTCTGTGAGATGTCTGAAGTAAAATACATTTTCAGATACCTGAAAATATCCAAGCATACAGGAAGTCTACAGAAACTCAAATAGTCACTCTTTACACCCATGATGAGCTGAAAAGCATCTCAGCAAGCAAAACTTTTGCTCATTCTGTGTACAAAGAAAACAGAAGTCAATAAGTTCACTTCTTAACTTCTGAACATTAACTGAAGCTGATTGAATAATTGCAACATTTAGAAGAGGGAAAGTAAGATATTTATAAAATTGTGCTTTTACAGCATCGCAATACAAAACAACCTGATGCCTAGATATTGTGATAACGTATCGGGAGGTCCATGGTGTTTCTTGTGCCTGAATATCATTGTGTTTAGGATTCAAAATACTTAGAAATAACTGGCATGAACACGTTAGACATTCCTCATCGTGAAAACACGTCCGGCTGTGAGGTTCGGCCCCTGACGTGCATCCGTTTTACAACAGTGTACTGATACTAAAACATCCCACAGTACGAGAGTTCCAGCATTTTATATAAAACAATCAATACTTTTACTATGTCAATATTGATTTGATCTGACTAATAGAAATCTGTCTTTATAAGCACAGCACTGACAGCAGTGACGTGAGCGAGACGTAGCTTGGAAAAACCCAGACAGAGTTTGTAACCCGAGCTGCAGGAAGCGTTAAATGAATCGTGAGCAGAGACTAGACTTAAAAAGGTGGCAGGAGCAAAGTGGAAATATTTGGAGATACTCCGGTTATAAATGAATGTAAAGTCGGATTTATACTGGCACAGTCGCTGCAAATCCGAGGTTATTGGTAATGGAATAGAAAAAAGACAGAAAAAAGGACAAAATGTGTGCAGTCCTACTCTGGAATGGAAACAAGTACAACTTCAAAACATTTTACATTTTCCCCTTGTTAAAGCCCACCAAGTCTAAAGACTCTTAGGGACCGTCTGAAAAGTGCGACACCTGGGCAAGTCGTGTACATCAGTGGTCCCCAACCACCAGGTCTCGTAGAAAGAATTTAATATACACATGTTTACTTAATTGTTTTACTTTGGAGAATGATCAGATTAGCTTCTTTGAAAAATAATGACGAGACAGCGGATGAGACTCAGAGTCTGCCAAAACAAAAAGAAAGATTGAGAATCCTCCCTCAATTACGGGTTTCTCGCAGCAGGTAAGTCAAATGCTCGAACCTGCTCTGTATAATAGATACAGCCTCACAGCTACACACAGTTGGTGTGTATGAGGCAACGTCAAGGAATTAAAATTAAAGCGGCATATCCAAAGATCGCCAAATAATCCTGTAAAGCTGTCCCAACGGTAAATAATCCAATACAGCTGTGAGACAAAATAGCCTCCGTTCAAGAGCGCATTAAACAACATGTAGCGTTGTCCCCCCCTCGTCTCGTCTTGCGAGAGTTTAATGCGAAATCAAAACACCAAACCTGTGTGTGTTTTTTATGCTTTACATCATTTATTTGTGTCAAAGGCTTACAAGACTCTTTTAGTCGGACTTACAAACGAGCTTCCGGAACGGAACTCGTTCGCAAGTCGGGGACTGTAACGTGTTGTATTCTTATGCTTTGTTATGAGCACGTGTTGGCCGGTCCGTAGAAAACTAAAGAAAGGTTTGGAGACGACTGCTGTACATCACAGCTTGGGGCAAGTTCATTTCTTCAAATTATATTAAATTAAATGATGTAGTTTTAACAAAAGAAATGAGAACAAATATTTTACAGCGATGCAAAGTGCCTAAAGTTACAGTTTAAAAATGGGTTGTTTTACACAACAACCTCAGCAGCGACCTCATTTCCCCCTTGTCTGTTTCAACCACTCAGCATCACCAGTATACTAATCACCAGCCTGATTATCTCCCTGGTTCATGCCTTAAGTGAGATGGTTTTTTGTTTGAACGAGTCAGATTCAGGAACAGGGACTAAAAAAATGAGTGGCCTATAGGGCGCCTGGAGAACTATTCATCAAAACTAACTAAAAAATATAATAATAATAATAATAATAAACAATTATTATAATAAAACCCACAAGAAAATCTGGCTCTTTAAAGGCAAAATATGAACACAGTGCTGTATATGAACAGGACGATAAACATCTACCTGCCTCTGCATACAAGAACAAACTAGTGAATTATCATTAACCGAGGATTCGACTGATGCGCGGCGTGCTTTAATAATCCTAAACCAGAACCTGTAGAACATAAAACGCACGGCATGCATGGAGTTAAAAGTTTTGCGGCTTAGAATAGGCTATGAAAGATGATCTGTAATTTCCTCCTCCGAGAATCCATTAAGAGCATCAGAAACTTGCCTGGTGGAGGCAGAAAGCCGATGCTTTCTCAGGTCCACTCACGTGTCGGATACACTAAATTATAAATACATAAAACAGAAGGAGTGTGACGAACAGGAGAGGGATTTTTTTTATTATTGTTTGGAAGGAGTCTCCAGTGTCAGCTTGAAGTGTGGTGTTGTGGGTTAGCACAGACTGTGAAGTACTACTTTATTTAATAAACTGGGAAAGTTCCATGATAAAGTATTTTTTTTTTACGTAGCATGTATTATTAACTACACCGATGAGCATTATGACCGCTTGCCTAATATTCAGTAGGTCCCACCTTTTGACACCATAACAGTGATGCACTGTGTGTTCTAACATCTTTTGATCACAACCAGCCTTAACCTTTTCATCAATATGATCTTCACTAGCCCTTCCAATAGATCGGACTAGGCGGGACGGCTTTTGCTCCCTTGGTCACTTTCGGTATGTCCTGACCACTGTAGACCAGGAACATCCTACAAGAGCTGCAGTTTTGGAGTTGCCCTGTCCTGGTTACAGTTTGATCCTTTTTTACAGTAGCTACATTTTCAATATCTTATTACAACAGTGTCTGGAAGTAGGGCAAGCAAGTAAACCCTTTTTTTTTTTTTATTTAGAAGTTGATGTTTTGGAAGCAGGAAAACTGGGCAAGTGTAAGGATTTATGTGAAATCCAGATTGTGGTGGCGAAAGGACTGGGTCAAAGCAACTCCAACACTGCAGCTCATGTGGGACGTTCCTGGTGTACAGTGATCAGGAATTGATCTAAGGAAGGAGAACCGGTGAACTGGCGACAGGGTCATGGGTGGCCAAGGCTCACTGATGCACATGGTGGGGGCAAAGGCTGGACCGTGTAGTCGGATGCAATAGAAGCGCTCATTGATGAAAAGGTTAATGCTGGTTCCAATAGAAAGGCGTAGGAACATGCACCTTATTGCTGCGAAAGGGGGATCTACTCAAAAGTGACCTAGTTGTCCAGCTATTACCGTTTGCCTCTTCTCTCTCACTGTAGTTTTAATATATATCGTTACAATAGCGTCTAGATGCGAGTGTGCAATAAATAAACCTAAAGTTGATGTGTTGGACGCGGAAAAAAATGGGCAAGACTTTGACAAGGACCAAATTGTGACGTCCAATAGAGGACTGGATGAGAGCGATCCCAAAACTGCAGGTCTTGTGGGAAGTTCCTTGTCTGCAGTGGTCAGGACGTAACCAAAAGTGATCCAAGGAAGGAGAACCGGTGAACTTGTGACAGGGTCAAGGGCGACCACAAGGCTGGGCCGCGTAACCCAAAGCAATAGAAGAGATTATTAAGGAAAATGTTAATGCTGGTTGTGATAGAAAGGTGTCAGGGGCACAAAAGGAGGGAATTACTCACTATTAGGCAGGTGTTCATAATGCTATAAAGGCTAAAAAATTTTATTTTGAAGCCCTTTCTGGAGATAAATTCCCCTGGACACTTGGGACACTCAGATTTTTCTGGGAGTTGATGGAGTTTGGATGCTTTGGCTTGTCCAGCCGTGAGCCGTGTCCCAAACACACCCGAGATCCAGCTAAAGTGCACTAAGCGAGCCATTAGCCCTGATCCGATTAAGTGCACGTAGACAGGAAGGCAGGATCGATTTGGCATTAATCCCTCCTGAGCACAAATAACTTTCGGGAAGAGCGGATGAACTGAACTGAACTCACAATAAACCGCGAATTTTATCTCGCGACATTTCCCGAATTATTATTTTTTTTAACAAAAACACCAAAACGCACCACCCATCACTTTATTGTTTGTTAGCGTTAGCTTTAGCCTCCGCGCTATTATGAAAGGTAGCGTTAAATCTTCTCACCTGCACAAACATTCGTCCAGTTCGCCAAGTTGCGCGAATCTCTACCGCACCGTCCGGAAACAATCCATCACACACACACACGGTCACCGCTCACAAACAGCGCTGAATCACAGCCACCGGACTCACTTCTTCGCTTCTGGATACAACTTTTTCTTCTTCTTTTTCTTTTGTGTCTGAATTTCCCCTCCTTTAACAGCGTTTACTCCGAGGGTTACGCCATATTGTGAAGCAGGGGGCTACTCGTGCGCATGCGCTCTGCACTGCGGAGCTGAGCTCAAGTCTGCCATCTTGCGGCGAGCAGGCGGAACTGACAGAATTCTCATCTCACTCTGGTTCCATTACAAGCAGGGGTGTTATTAAAACTGCATCCAGAAAGAGATCCAGTGTTTGTGTGTGTGGGGTTTATTCCAAACAAGCAGAAGGTACACCTGAGACTGTTGAAAGCCAAGAATGACTAATTAAACAGGTGATATCAGGTGTGGCTTCTGCTCGATTGGAATGAAAGCGCTCACCCACGCTGGTGAACCCTACAGTATCTGGTTCCAGTTGGACACCCCTGCATTACAGCGTTTTTCATTTTCTCTTCTCTTGTAGTCTCGTTCCATCTTATTCCACTTTATTCTCAGCTTTCCCATCTTATTTCAGCATCACTCCTTCTTATTCCATCATATTCCCATATCATATTGTCAAGTATGATCCATATTATTCCCATCCTAATACAACCATCCATATTATTCCCATTCTAATACACTTAGAGTCCAACTACATCTTAGTCCACCTTATACCGTCTCAATATATTTTTCAATATATTCATTTTCATATATATTCATATTATTCCCATTTTAATTCAAATAATTGAGTCCAATTTCATCTTAGTCCATCTTATTTCCATTTTTAAATATCTCTTTCCATCTTATTGCCATCTCCATCTTGTTTAATCACATCAAGTATCATTCCATATAATTCCAGCATATTTATATTCATATATATTCATATCATTTTAACTTATTCCCATCTTTAAATATCTTGTGCCATCTTACAAGGTTTTTCTTCTTTTTCTAAACAGCTAAGGCACTATTCATAAAACAGTGCCTATTTATAGCCCAAAAAAACCTTAATACATTTTTAAAAGCATACACTAATTTGTGCAAACTCTAAAGGTCCATGTCAACAACAAATAAACCCCCTGGAAACATTTCTATATTACTATTAAATGCTTGCACACAGTACTGTACTGTAACCTAATTTGTAACTGGCATATAGTGGCAAAACTGGCATATAGTAGTAAAAAAAAATGCAAATCATCTTCTGAGGAATTTTTTTGGCACTATAAATAAAAAGAAAAAAAAAGAATTACTGCTAAAAATAACATCTACTAAGGAAAAAAACATGTGTGTATTACAGAATTCCAATCCTTATTGCAAAAACCAAATGCAAAAAAACACCAGACAGAGTGTTTCAGTGTTTATAAAAAGGAAACCAATAAAAATCACACAAAACTGCAAAGAACTCTCTACGGTATGCAAGAGCCTAGCCCTCTTTATCTTCACAGTCTATTTTCAGCCTATTCAGACTCCTGACCAACCACTTCATTTGGTTTAACTGCTATTTAATGCAAATGTTGAATTAGCCAAGCACATTGCGGCAACTTAATATATTGTTTCATGTAGACAAGGTCAAGGAGATCTCCTGAGGTTCAAACCGAAAATCCAAATGGGGAAGAAAGGTGTTTTTAGTGACGTTGAACATGGTGTGGGGTTTTTTTTTTGTGTGTGTGTGTGTGTGTGTGTGTGGTTGGTGTCCAATGGACTGGTGTGATTGTTTTCAAAACTGCTGATATACTGGGATTTTCACACACTGAAAAGGTGTGAAAAAGAGATCATTACCTGTAAGCAGCAGTTCTCTGGGCAAAACTGCCTTGTTGATGCCAGAGGGCAGAGGAGAATGGCCAGAGAAAAAGCAACAGTACCTTAAATAACACCTTATTACCACTAAATTATGCTGAAGAGCATCTCGGAACACATAACACGTCGAACCTTGAAGCAGCAGGAGACCATACCTGACATGACGGCACGGATCCATCCTGCCTTGTTTCAATGGTTCCAAGCTGCTGGTGGTCGTAGTGTAATGGTGTGAGAGAATGTTTTCTTGGCACATTTTGGGCCCCATTGTTTAATTGCCCCAACCTACCTTAGTATTGTTGCTGGACATGTCCATCACTTTATGACCACAGATTAACACGCCATGTTACAAAGCAGAAATCATCTCAAACTGGTTTCTTGAGCATGACAATGGGTTCACTGTACTCAAATGGCCTCCACAGTCAGTAGATCTCAATACAACAAAAGCACCTCAGGGATGAGGTGGAGCAGGAGAACCGCATCATGGATGTGCAGCTGAGAAATCTGCAGCAACTGCGTGATGCTATCTGGATGCTATATGGACCAAAAGGCTTAAGAAATGCACCTTGTTGAATCTCTGCCACAAAGAATTAAGGCAGTTCTGAATGCAGAAGGGAGTCCAAGACAAGTACTAGTAAAGTATATCTAATAAAGCGGCCAGTATGTGTATTTTTACTGTATTTATACAGTAAATATAAACTGATAGACATTTCAACCCTTTATATTTTCGAGTTTTGATTGTTGAGTGAATAGTTGAGTGGTTAGTGTTGGTACCTGGAAAAACTTCAGGTTGTCATGACTTGGGTTAAATATTTTGGTTGTTATTATTTCCTGCATAAGTACAGAGTGAAATCCGAGATACAGTACATGATGACACGGGTTACTGTAATAGAGTTTAGATCAGGGGTGTCCAATCGTATCCAAGAAGGGCCAGTGTGGGTGCATGCTTTCATTCCAAGCAAGCAGAAGCCACACCTGATCCCCACCTGTTTAATTAGTCATTCTTGGCTTTCGGTAGACTATCAGGTGTGGCATTTACTCGGCTGAAATGAAAGCCTGCACACACACACACACACACACACACTGGAACTTTCTGGATAAGACTGGACACCCCTAGTTTAGATCAGCTTTACCTGTGGAAAGAGAAAGTGAATTTATTGAGACGAGTGATCTACTGAAGTACATTTTTTCTCAATTTTGATCTGTTTTAGTGTCTTAGCAAATGTTATATCTAAGGTGTCACGGTGACATAGTGACATAGATCTAAGACTCAGTAGATCATTACTACTGTACTAAGCCTTGCACCTCCAGAGTCAAGGGTTCAATTCCCACCACAGCTCAATGTGTGTGCATGATTTCCCCGTGCTTGATGGGTTTCCTCCAGGTACTCTGGTTTCCTCCCACAGTCCAAAGACATGCAGATTAGGCTGATTGGTGTTCCTAAATTGCCTGTAGTGTGTGAAAGAGTATGTGGTGTGTGCATGTGTACCCTGTGATGGATTGGCACCCCATCCATGGTGTTTCCTGGGGCAGGCTTCAGGCTTCTTCCTTCGACCCTGTACAGGATAAGCAGCATTGAAGATATAGAAGAGAAAACACGGAAGGATTGTTACTGCCACAAAACGGGGGTGTGATTACCATATGGGAGAGGGATGAAATGGAGCTCTCTCCTTCAGGGGAGGACCAATAGGCATTTGGAAAGGTTGAGTACACTGTGAAAGGGATATTAGAAAATGGAGAGGAAGAAAGTGTTTAGACTGAAAGGGAAATAAAGGAGATCAAGACCAGAAGGTGGCGTTCATGCAACATGCTGACACACACCACTTCATTCCACACCTCATGTTCCTTTTATGGAACTGCTGCTGTCATACCTACATGCCATCCATACATCCATCCAGAAACCCCAATAATCCAACTAGAGACCATATCGTTCTATATTGCACATTCTGCGCATTCACATACTGCACATCCTGTTTAACTTGTATGTTAACATTTTTTGTTTAATTATTATTTCTACTGCAACTTTGTAGATTATAAATTGTAAATGTGTACACTAACCCATTTTTTTTTATTTACATTTCTTCTAGTGCAATTTTTTTCTTTATACTCTACCCTAACCTTATTAATATTATTATTTTTTTAATTATTTTTTTAAGGTCATGAACAGTCGCATAAGCATTTTATTACATATCATACTGTGGATGGTCATGTATGTGACAAATAACATTTTTATTAAATTAGTGCAATTCTCTATAATGTCCGACAGATGACAGTAAAACTGTGCTTCAGTTCCATGGCTTGTAGTCTCATTCCATATTATTCCACTTTATTTCGAGCTTTTCCATTTTATTCACATCTTAATTCAGCATCACCCCGTTTTGTTCCAACTTATTCCCATCTTTTAAAGTCTCTTTCTATCTTATTCACATACTATTATTAGCATCATTCCGTCCCATCTTATTCCCATCTCTTCAAGACCCATTAAATGTTTTTCCAACTTTTTCCAATTTATAGTTTCTTTGAACCTAATTCCATCTTGTTCATTCTCACTCACTCATCATATCCTTATCATTTGGGGCCTATCCCTGGACGAGGTGAGGTACACCCTGGATGGAGTGCCAGTCCATCACAAGGGCACACACACACACACACACACACACACTACGTGCAACTTGGAGACCCCGACTAGTCTAATCATTGGACTGTGGGAGGAAACCAGAGCACCCAGAGGAAACCCCCAAGCACAGGAAGAACATGCAAACTCCATGCACACCGACTAGATGCAGGAATCGAACACGGACTACTTTTTTAATCTTTCCAATTATCGCTCCATATTATTCCTACCTTATTCCAACCTTTTTGAGTCCAATTCTATTTTTAATCCCCTTTTTCAGTTTCATCTTCTTAAATTTCTTCAGCTCCCATTCCATCTTGTTCCATCTTACAGGATTTTTTAAGCCACTATTTAAGAAACTGTGTCTACTTTTTGTGTCAAAACCATACACCTTTTAGTGCAAACCGTAAATGTCCATGTTAAAAACAAATAAATTCCCTGAAAACAGGTACTTTACACTATTTCAATTCATTCTATTTAGTGCAGTTATCTCTTATTTCCGACAGATGGCAGTAAAGCTGTGTTTTTCCGTCGTAGCTCTGTCCGATTAGAAAATTGGAATGGACGAGGGGCGGAGTCCCAGAACAATTGTTATACAGGGAAAATCCTGCATCCCAAACAAATCTATATCGGATATACAAGTGCACTAGGTAGGGCTTAAAATCTAGTCTAATTATACCCTATATAGCGCGCGTCTATAGTGACCCGTGCTCGGATTGAGATTGAGCTGCGGCCGGGGAGCTCCTTGGCAACGGGGCGCTCGAGGAGTGAATTTACGGCGCCTTCAGTTTCAGAGTCGGTGCGGAACATTTTACCGCGGGGAGATATCTATATATAGATATTTACACAAATATCTAACAACTTTGGATGAAGAGAGCGCTTAGAGGAATATATTTAAAAAGGAATGAATTAATTAATAGCGTGAGTCAGGAGAAGAAATTCACCTGAGCGCGCGCCACACTGACACAGCGCTCGCGAGAGGGTCGTCAAGTGTGTGCGCGAGCGGTCAAAAAGAAAGATGCTGAGGAGATGCTAAGCTAAACGGATTTAACGGAAAAAAAATAGCTGCAAAAGCTAACAATTTAGGGACAATTAAGCAATATATGCTATTTAAGAGATTATTTATTCAGTTTCTTACGGTTTACCTAACAAAAGAGTCGTGTGAACAAAGTAACTCAGGTCGTTTTTTTAAATATACCATTTATTATTTTTTATTTCCCTGGATACGGGATTCTCCTGAACAACATGATGAATAGCGACAAGACAAACTAAACATTTCTGTTTAAAGGAAATAAAGGAGTCTCTGCAAATATGAGCTGCTTCTGTTCCACCCAAGAGGAATTCTACTGCGAGGTGTTGCTCCTGGATGAGACCAAGCTCATCTTAACCACCCAGCACCAGGGCATTAAGGTAAGCCAAGTCACTCTGTTCACCCTGCTGTAGGTGTGTATCGATAATTATTTATCTAATATATCGCGGTATTTAACACTTACCGCGATATTTAACACTAAACATGTAAAAAAAAAAAAAGTACAGGTTTTCCTAGGTCTGCTTTTTTGGGGGGCAGAATTTTTGGGTATGCTGCAGAAATATTGGCACGCATCGTTTGTGTTGTTGAAGTTTCAACAGCTTCTTCTATCAAAAACAAATTCAGGGATTTGTCTGTTCATCTTCATGTGCTTCCACTTTATCCTGGGCAGGTGGTCACAGTGTGTGTGGCGGGAACACACCCTGAAATGAAAGAGATGCCAGGGCACAAAGCACACACACATTCAAACACTCGTTCACACCTCACAGAGATATAATGTAGACAAACCATCATCACACCAGCATGTTTTTCCCCCCAGAAGAAGACAGAAAATTCGGCACGGGCAGTGAGTCAAGCTCAGAATTACTCATACTAGGGATGTTATCTTTAAAACTAAAATATTAATACATTACCTTACAGTTGCATGTTTTGGAAGTGTTTCATGAGAACAGCCCAAATTTATATTTATTTTATATATTTTTTGACATTTAAAAGATTAGATTTTTTGTCTATTAAAAATTATACATTGAACACGTGAAAGGAAATATGTGAGAATTGTACCACAACAATTAAATGATTAAATACAACTGATCAGCTCCTTCCAGACAGTTTTTAATTTTAGAAAAAACTAGAATTAAATAAGACCATATCAAGCAAATAGATATAATTTGTATGCATTATTATTATTATTATTATTATTATTATTGTTGTTGTTGCACAAGGTCATACAGTTGCACATTTTAAAATACCACAGTGAATTTACAATGGTTTTGTGCTGTCTTTGTGGCTCTTGATGACATACTGTAAAGCATACCTTAATACAGTTCTACCAGTTCGTACCAGAATATCTGACTGCAGAAGGCAGCATGGCGTGCATCTGATAAAGACATTTAAATAGACTCAAGACATTCCCATTCAACTCTTTGTGATGTTTCTTTTTTATAGATTTTTGTAAAAAAAATATTCCTAGTCAGGACTTTGGCTAGGCCACTCCAAAGTCTTCATTTTGTTTTTCTTCAGCCATTCAAAGGGGGATTTGCTGGTGTGTTTTGGGTCATTGTCCTGCTGCAGCACCCAAGATCGCTTCAGCTTGAGTTGATGAACAGATGGCCGGACATTCTCCTTCAGGATTTTTTGGTAGACAGTAGAATTCATGGTTCCATCTATCACAGCAAGCCTTCCAGGTCCTGAAGCAGCAAAACAACCTCAAACCATCACACTACCACCACCATGTTTTACTGTTGGTATGATGTTCTTTTTCTGAAATGCTGTGTTACTTTTACGCCAGATGTAACGGGACACGCACCTTCTACAAAAGGTCAACTTTTGTCTCGTCGGTCCACAAGATATTTTCCCCAAAGTCTTGGCAATCATTGGGATGTTTTTTAGCAAAATTAAGATGAGCCTTAATGTTCTTTTTGCTTAAAAGTGGTTTGCGCCTTGGAAATCTGCCATGCAGGCCGTTTTTGCCCAGTCTCTTTCTTATGGTGGAGTCGTGAACACTGACCTTAATTGAGGCAAGTGAGGCCTGCAGTTTTTTAGATGTTGTCCTGGGGTCTTTTGTGGCCTCTCGGATGAGTTGTCTCTGCGCTCTTGGGGTAATTTTCGTCGGCCGGCCACTCCTGGGAAGGTTCACCACTGTTCCATGTTTTTGCTATTTGTGGATAATGGCTCTCACTGTGGTTCGCTGGAGTCCCAAAGCTTTAGAAATGGCTTTATAACCTTTACCAGACTGATAGATCTCAATTACTTTTGTTCTCATTTGTTCCTGAATTTCTTTGGATCTTGGCATGATGTCTAGCTTTTGAGGTGCTTTTGGTCTACTTCTCTGTGTCAGGTAGCTCCTATTTAAGTGATTTCTTGATTGAAACAGGTGTGGGAGTAATCAGGCCTGGGGGTGGCTACAGAAATTGAACTCAGGTGTGATAAACCACAGTTAAGTTATTTTTTAACAAGGGGGGCAATCACTTTTTCACACAGGGCCATGTAGATTTGGAGTTTTTTTTTCTCCCTTAATAACGTAAACCTTCATTTAAAAACTACATTTTGTGTTCAATTATGTTATCTTTGACTAATAGTTAACGGTTTTTGATGAGCAGAAACATTTATGTGTGACAAACATGCAAAAGAATAAGAAATCAGGAAGGGGGCAAATAGTTTTTCACACCACTGTATACTCAGGGCATTATCCATATATACTCAGGGCATTATCCACCCCAAATTAGGAGTCAAGACTATGCTATTTTACCCTGGGGGTGTGAAGACTGGTTATATATTATTCTATTATTATTTCACACAAAACATAAGAATGAAGTATGCCTGCAAATCTAAACACAACAGTATATATTCACAGTATTATGGATGAACTCTGGTTTATTTGGTATCATTTTATAGTGTGATTGATTTTATTAATTACATTGCTGTACAAAGTTAGCTGTGCATTTTCTTCCCTTCTCCACCGTAGTACGGCTTCCAATTTCGACAGTTTAGCTGATGGCCACCTCCCTTCCTATTTCGTACTTCAGAGTGAGAAAACTTCCCATGCTGTACCCTGCCTCACTCACAAAATGAATTCAGGGTGCCAACAAGAATAACTGATCCCGACAGCACCATGCAAAAACTCGACATGCAAACTTGTAGTTTAAAACCTTTGATACTTATTCTTTGTAGGATTAAGCTTCCATTTGTGATTTATCTATGGACATGTTTAGATTAATTGGCAGGAGGCCTGAGGCCATTTTTTTGTACAAGTGAATTATTTCACACCCATTTCTTTCCTTACAAGCTGCATTGTGTACATGTTGCTTGTCATTGTCACAAGATTTATTATTATTATTTTTTTATTTTTTTATTTTTTACAATGGTTGCTCTGATTAGGTATTTTGAAATGAACAAAGTGAAGACAAAATACTTCCTAACCAGCAAAGATCCATTTTTATGTAATACTGCAGAAAGGGTCAGGATTTACTAGGTTCCCTTGTAGATTTTTGCTTAACAATCAGCGCTTTCACCAGTGTGGCCTGGGTTCAACTCCTAGCCAGGAGACCAGCCACAAGGGGTTGCAGAAGCCAGTGCACTCTTAGTGCGAGTCTAAAGCCTGGATAAATAGGGTGGGTTGTGTTAAGAAGGGCATCTGGCATCATGACTTCCACCCTAAAGCCTTTCTACAGAACTTTATTTCTATAGTATTGTTTTCTGGTAAACTAGGAAACTGAAGTGCTATAGGAGTTTTGTTTGCTTTTCTTATAGATTCTACATATTTTTTATTTAGGAATTCTATAAAACCTTTACACTATCCTTCTTTCCCTCTTAATCTCAGTCGCTGTTTCCATTACCCTGATTGTTCATATTGTATTTAATACTTTGAGCTTTTTTTTCTATTTCCGGCATGATTTTATTTAGCATTTTATTCTTAATGTGTTTGCTTGCAGTAGTAATGCAGTTACAAATTTAGTAAAGCCTGTCTGTCTTTTACCTCGCTGTCCATTTATAAATTCGTCCATCTATTCAATTCACCGATGATTCATTTAGCTTCCTGATCATCCCTGCATCTGTCTGTCTGCTCCCAGCGCATGCAGGAGTTATTTATTAAACCTGCAATATATTATATATTGACTAAAATGAAATATTAAAGGTTAACAGGTTATTTACTATACACTGCAGCCCAGTTTTATAACTGATTCCTTTTCCAAGTCTATAGACTTGCCATCATGTAAGAGAGACAGTTGAAACCGAAAGACAGTAATACATGTAATGAATAAGACAGTTTGAGGGCCACCTCATCGTATCTTTTATCCATTTGTAGTTACTTTTAACATTATACATTTGAGTAATTTACTCAAAACTTATTCTGTTATCACAGACATTTACTGATCAGTCTCTGGTTAATTTTTCAATTTCTTTAAAAAAGAAAACACTGCTTGTGATGTTTGCAAAAAAAAACGCAAAGCTGAACTCAAGTCACTTATTTACCACTGATTATCAGACTGAAGTACTGACACTGGAGATTCTACAAAAGTTACAGAAATACATTTATTAAGTCTTACTCTTACATGTATTACTGTCTAACAGGAAGTCTCTTCTTTGATTCAGGGATGGAACGGTAGTGTAGTAGCTAGCACTGTGGCCTCGCACCTCCAGGGTCGAGAGTTCTATTTCCGCCTTCAGTGTGCATGGAGTTTGTACGTTCTCCTCATGCTTGGTGGGTTTCCTCCAGGTATTTTGATTTCCTCCCACAGTCCAAAGACATACAAAGTAAACTAAATTCCCCTTACCGTGTCCCCTGGGATAGGCTTTCCAACAATTCTGTACAGGAAAAATGGTATAAAGAATGAGTGAGTAAGATCAATTCAGCCATTAATGGCTGTTGTAAAACATCGCCTATTAATATTAATAAAATGAACAGAAAGGATTTCATTAATTTCAGTAATTTCAAACCACTATAAAGGAGCCGGAGCATTGCGGATAAAGTAATTATCCAAGTAATTATCCATTATTATAGTTATAAGTTACAGATCACTGAGTTCAGCATCACCAGATGCATCCCTATGGACCAAGGTGGATGTGTGTCTTAATAAGATTTTAAGAGTAAGAGTACCTCATCTCCTCTGGTGCTGGTGCAGTTTTTGCTGTGGTTTTAAAAAAATGTGACCATACACATTTGCACACACACAGACAAAAGATAATTACAGAGTGACTTGGTAAGGTTTTGTTTCAAAATGATATTTAAGAAGAGCATCAGCACACCTTGGCATCGATTCTGCAGGTCTCTGGTACTGCCAGGTTCTACTGCTCTCAGACAAAAATGAAAATCTGAGACTTTGGTGGTGACAGGCCCAGTGAGAATATTAAGGAAATGGAACTGGGAAATTGGAACATTGACTCTTCTCCTGTACTTGAATCATGTTATCCTTTGCACTGCTGCCACATGATCCGCTGACCTACATGCACAAGCAGGTGTACCGGTGTTTCTATTAAAGTGGCCACAGTGTCTCCTTTAGAAAGGTTCTTATTTCACCAAACCCACTGATATGCATCAAGTTTCATACACAAGTCGTGCTCCTTATCAGAAACCGCTGAATGAACCGTGTTACTCACCGTGGTCTCTGGACCTGTAAAAGCTCGTCTCACATCTTTAAGGTGTCTCTTCTTCGTTGTTGAGGTACACACTTGCTCATTCATACACACACTCACACACGCGCAGTCTGCACAAAGAGTCCATTGAGTTTGCCCACAGGGTGTGTGAGAAACAGAGCAGCTCACGTGTTCTGCTGCCACAAAAGAAAGACCAGCAAGGCGAGGTTTGTTTTCTCAGGCCTGTGCTCACTGTGGCCTTTTGACATTTGGTAATATTTTAACAAAAACAAGTCATTTTGACCTGTTTGTCTCAATGGCCCGGACTCAAGGTGACTCCAGAGTGTAAGTTAAGTCATCTTTGTTTTGTCCACACAACGGGATTTGTAGCCTAACGAAGAAAAATACACAACATTCAACAACTACAGTATTAAAGGTACTGTGGTCCAGAACAGAAACCAACCCATTTGTCTATCAGAATAAATCACACCATCTGGTTTATTGACCTTTTAAAGCTCAGATCAAAGCATGATGGGATTCTTGATGCGTCAAGACATATGGATTATGATTCGTGTGAAGCAGTACTGAAGCATCACTGATTCATTGGTTTTGGATTGGTGGAGCGCAGGGTTATATTTGGGAGCGTGCCTGGTGGTCGAGACACACTGCCTTTGCACAATGGACGAGAAGTCCGTCTGTTGTGCTCGCGTGATGAGACGGAACAGATTTGCTTTGACTGGACCACAAGTGGACTAATCTAATTGTTTGGATCACGGACCTGAATGGCATGTTTAATGAGATTTCTGATAGGCCTCATGTCTCCCTGCTTCTGCAGCAGCTCTAATTCACTTTACACTCACACCATATGGTGACCGAATCTGGACCGTCATCCTGCAGGTGCCAATGAACTAATCAATTACAGTTAGACACTTTTTATGTCCTAGTTATATAGAAAGTTATGAATATATAACTATAGACGATAATCAGCTACTGTAAGAATATATACATTTCAGGCACCAGTGACTAAATCATCTACCACCAAGCATACCAAACCATAGGAAAAAAATACTCAAGGATTTCCCACTCGTCTTTTTATAGCACAGAATTTTACAGCTGTAGTTATCTGTTTTCAACAACATTCCAATTCACACCCGCTGCATTAGAGGTGCATCACACTGTTCTTTACATCTTGAATCATTATATTGCACAATCTGGCTAATCATGTCTTATTCCCACAAATAAACTCCCACAATCCCACTTTATTTAAAATAATAATCTATAAAGATGTCATTATTGTGTAGTTGTATATCCATGTGTGCAATAAAATAGAACAAATACACACAATGCTTTTTCTACAACCCACAGTCTCATGTCACTTCTTTTACTGAGCTGCGTTATTAAGGCCATCAATTTCACTTCTCCTCATTCATTGTGTATCATCTGACCACAAACACTGTGGAAACAGAAATGACCGTTCATCTTAACCCCATGTAAGAAAAACACACTGCAGAAGTAAGGACTCTGTAAGGACAATAGGGACTTCAGACAATGTCATGGTGCTGTTCTTCTTTGGCAACAACGCTGTACAAAACGTAAGTAGTGAGTTAACTTTGCATTAACTATAAATTCAGAGTAATTAGGTCAAAGGTCCAATTTTTCTGTAGCAACACCACATATACAGTGTGCACCAAAATATACAGTCCTAAAGAGAAAGGATGAACAATATCCCCTTGTTGTCATCTGTGATTTTATTTCTCCTGAAAGAAACTAACATACACACTATTAGTGCATTGATTTAGCACAGTATGCGTAATGTAAGTGTTGGAAGTGTGCATGCACCGCCTCGCTGTTCATATTGTTCACGCAGATTCCTAACTCAGATTCCAGGAACAAGGGTCACTGGAGACTCCTGCAAAAAGGAGACGATTTGCTGGCGTATTGCAGGAACAGTTCTTGGTGGATCTTCACAGTTGAACACACTCGCTTTTAACTTTTCCCACAAGTAGGCATCAGGTGGTGTAAGATTGTAGGAATGGGACGGGCACATAGGGGAATTGTTCTGCCACCCTTTTCCCATTCATAACCGCTTCCGTATGAGCGAAAATAATACTCAACTATAAAAACTTTTTCCTCTGTTGAGAGACCCATTTACAAGAACAACTGCAACACAACTTCCTTTCACTACTGGGAACACCAGTTATCTGGCTTTGAGCCATTGACAAATGGACATGCGTGTTCGAGAGGAGCGGGTTTCAATACTGTATTTTTTTACGCATACCGTACATATAATAGTGTACTGTACATAATATATTATAATATTATAACACACTACAGCCAGTTACTGCAGTTATTAGTGATGTGTTCATGGGTTTGAGTAAAAAATTATTAGTTTGTTTAACAGCACAGTACAATGCTGTATTTCCTAAAAATTTATCCCACCACCATTCACTATCACTACACGCAGAGTACAGTCAGTGTAAATGAGGATAATGAACAAAATTAACTGTTTGTTTTGAAGTTATTAGAACCATGGAGTTGTGACCTATTACAAAAATAAAATAAAGACATAAATTTTGGCAGCAATTAATTTAACCATAGTGGTTTCACCATATCATCCTGCTGACATAAATCCATTTACAGATGCACTGCTGCACTGAAGGGATGCACCTGACTAATGTGTGAATATCCTGTGCCATTCCTATAGTACTGAGTGGTTATTAAAAGGCATGAGTTTGTGTGTGTGTGTGTGTGTGTGTGTGTGTGTGTGTGTGTGTGTAAGAGAGAGAGAGAGAGAGAGAGAGAGAGAGAGTAAGCCACTGACTGTTGTCACACCTAGATTTTATATATTCAGGTCACTATTGCCTTTTGCAGGGTTTCATAAGACATTAATATCAAACAACACTGTTGTTGCAGAAGATATGGAGCACATGCGGTGATATGTGTTTCTCATAGTAATTGGGTGTGTGCATGTGTATGTGTGTGTTTGAGAAAAAGAGATTTAGTGCCGTGGTTTATGGCCCAGCTGGAGACAGGCACAGGCATTCTCCAGGCCTGCACTTACAAAAAGATCTTATCTGACTCCACTGCCAGGAAACATACACCATCATTTCTCACCTGCTCAGTTTTTTCCGCAATCTCCATATTAAATGCAAGAAGGAGAAACTAATGAAAGTGATTGTCACATCAGTCAGCATGCTGCTCCTTAATCCTCTTTTTTTCCCTGACATGCAGTCATACAGCTCAGAGCTGTCATTACAGATGATTAAGGTCAAACCGGGACATACGCACCCTGGGCAGAGGAGTAAAAAAAAACCAAAAGAATCTTTGCCCTTAAATAAAACATTCACGCAGTCCAAGGTCTGATTTATGCTTTTCCTCAAACAAGCCGTTCTGTAAAAATAAAACCCTTTAAAATTTTCTGTGAGATTAAAAATGTTGTGCATGAAGAAAATAAAGCGATACAGACTAGTGCATGAGAATTCAACAGCGTCCAAGGTGTAGGGCTCAGACTAGCAAACCTAAGAACAGTTTTATAAAAAATATAAGAAATAAAGAAGATTAAGGTTAAAAAGTAGTTTGTTTGTCTTTCTCCAATAAAAACACTTAATGAACTGTAGGATATTTAAATGCCATGCTAATCTATGCAATAACAGCGCTCATCACACAAGCTGCAGACTTATTAGAAATGCAGAGATTGTGCTGACTAACAGGCGTTCGGGAACGAGGCGCCATTTAAACGGGCCCGCAGTGTGAATAGGAGAGTGAGTATTGAATAGGCTTTCAGGGTTTAATCTCTGCATTGCTGATTCTTCTTCGATCCAAGTCTTATTGAAAGCTGGAATTAACACAGACAGCATTGTTTATTTATTTTTTACAGCATACTCCCATGAAGTCTTCTTCATGGCTGAAATATAAAGTTAAGACTTTACCTCTGAGTGTTACAAAGTGCTCACACTGGAGACTCCTTCCATAGAGAAATGTATCCTTACAGAAAATCATACAGTAAACACTTTAAATCGAGCATCAAACTGTTTGGCTTCTGAACAACATAATTAAATCGAGGGACTTATAGAGGGACTAAAACACTTTTTTGTCTTTCTCATTAATCTGCATGTTGTAACCAGTATTACTGTGAAATTTCTATTTTGTCATTTTAAAATTTGTGTATTCTAAGTTAAATTTAAAAAATCCTACACATTATTCCCTTCATAATAGCACTAGAGGTTGAAACTTTGTCCATTGTTTGATTTATACATGACTTTGGAAGTATTTGCAACATCTCTAAATATTACGAAAACATACATCTTTTCATAAATAAACTGTAAAGATTTTTATAATTTTTTTTTTTTTTTTTTTGTAGTGCAGTATTTAGCATCATTTATATCAGAATTATTCCCAAGGTAAAACTCTGCTCCAGTGTAATAACTAGTCCTACAGAGTGACATTGCGTATGCTTTTCTAGTTAACAAAACAAATCCCTTTAGAGAAACCCTTTAAGTATACTTTCTTTGTCAACACATCTGATTTAGTTCCTGAGCTAAACAGTGAGCCTTTGCTGAGTAGTTCAGTAAATCTTGGCAAGATTTTGGGTCTCCAGAGAACCCGACATGCCTAAAAGCACCCTCTGAGCGAAGTGTGTGGCTGATGTGTGACTAAAGACGATAAAATTATTTGATGTTCAAGTACATGAACTGAATTTTTTTAGAAACTATTATTTTCGTTTTCACCTCCCCAAGTCATTTTTTAACAATTTTAGTAGACCGTTCAATTATTCATTCATTTGGGCGTCGACACCCTGGACAGTCCATCACAGGGAACACATATACTCACACACAATGGGCAATAAACCTAATTTGCATGTTTTTGCGCTTTGGGAGGAAAACGAAGTACCAGGAGGAAACCCACCAAGCTCGGGGAGAACGTGCAACCTCAACAGGTGCGAGGCCTCAATGCTAACCGCTACACCATCATGCCGCATTTAGCAGGTTAACAAACTAAATTATATCCCTGTGACCCTGACCAGACAGTTCCTAAAGATGAATGAATGATGTCTGTATATCTGACACATCACTTATGCCCACATGAACATGAGATCCTCTGAACCTTTCTGGCAATTAGCACAGCTCTTATTCGTACATGTATTTGTGTATTCATCTAGAACACATTATCTGTTCGTTCAATAAGATTCGGTTACAACCCTACTCTGGCGAAACAGACAATAGGTTTTATTATTGTACTAGAAACATTAAAATATGGAGTCCTTGTTGCCGAGCTTAAGGCTCAAGTTCAAATTGCAGAAGAAGCCGTAATAAAAGCACGGCCCAGGGGACCACATCCTCCCTGAACAACATCCTGCTATCTTGCAGTCCTCAACAAGATCTTCGAATTTCATTATTTTACTTCTGTAGCAAACAAGTTTATGTGTGAGGTGCAGTTTGCGTTTGAGTCGTCCTTCATTTTCATATTTCCTTTGGCTCTTTTTACCCTTAATTCAGCTTCTGTTCTTTTTATATGTGTATGTCTTGTATGTGTGTGTGTGTGCCGTCATTCGATTTGGCTTAATGTGTTAACAGACAGCTTGATAGTGTGTTGCTGTTATCGCTGCTTGTGTGTATGTGGGGAGGGCAGGGTTGGATAGGGGGCTTTTGATTTGGCTTAATGTGTTTACCGACGGCTTGATAGCATGTTAATGTTATCGCTCTGTGTGTGTGTGCATAAGTGTGTATTGATCTACAGGGAGTTTCTGCAGCTTTCACAGCCATTAATTGGAACACGTAGCGGTCCACTTAGCAATTAAGTGCATGCGTTTTCATATACAGGTTATAGTCCTTCTCTCCCCATGGCTGTGTTAAATGTGCACTACTGCGCTGGTGTTATTACTCAGTGCTCTGCTGCGCTCTGTGTTTGTCCTTGAATACACTGTTTGTGGAATGCATTTACTTGATATTACATTGATTTGTACACAGGAATAAGTCTCAAGAATTTTTGCATGGTGTCTGCTGGCTTTTAAAGAAATCGACTGCCAAGCTTAGATCGACGATTGTGGGGCATCTTGAATCACACATTCTGTTTGTTTGTTATCCCGAGTTAATCAATTAACAGACAATTAGTCTGTAAATATTTGACAGACGTTCAGTCCCTGAATCTGGTTGGTCAGTAGGTGCTGATTAATTTTAAATAACAGCATCATCGTCTGTGTAACAAGTAGTTATTTGTTATAAAAACACCTCAGTTATTTTAACAGCAGATGAGCTGGCAGGTGCTTCGGTTCTCCACAATGTTAATTATAACTATAAATGGATAACGATCTTTGTCCATTTTACAAAGTAAATCTAGTACTTATTGACAGATCTCTGTGATGTAAAAACACTTTGGGACACTTTTGCACATGCTGTACATTTTGCACGTCTGGAACTTTGCACATTCTTCTGCTCATGACTAGACATTGCTTTTCTATTTCAAATCTTTTTCAATTCATATTTTATTTTCTTTATTCAAATGTTTTCTTTTTATACTCCATTCTTTCTCTTTTTTTTAGATTCTTTTTTTGTACTCTTTAATTGAATACTCTATTATTTTTAGGTCATGGGCGGTTGTACAAGCATTTCACTGCATATCATACTGTGTGTGACTGTGATTGTAATTAGAAGTTAATCAACTTCAGGTGGTAACAGTAGCTCTGCTTTGTGTCGGACTGCGTTACATAAC
Source organism: Clarias gariepinus (assembly GCF_024256425.1). Taxonomy (NCBI): domain Eukaryota; kingdom Metazoa; phylum Chordata; class Actinopteri; order Siluriformes; family Clariidae; genus Clarias; species Clarias gariepinus. The sequence goes on along the minus strand of NC_071116.1, from coordinate 6,871,692 downwards.
CTCGCTGTTGATGCTTTGCCTCTAACAGCATGTGCCAGTGTTTTATTCCTTACTTATGGGATAAAATTATTTAGTCATTGTTTCCTGCAGTTCAAATATCTCACTACAAGAGTGTGTGGAACATCTGCTGACTTGGTTCCCACACACACACACACACACACACACACAATGATGGTCATCACCACACCCCTGAAGCCGACAGCAGCAGATGGTCCGGTCCCCACCAGTAATGACCCTGTTGCCATGGGGACAGAGGGGCATGTCAGGGGAAGGTAAATGTTTCCAAGAACATTGCAAATGAATCTCTTTTCCCTCCTGACCACACACGCTTTGTTAAAAGCTCCGTAATTATCACTAGCCACATAAACAATCACACCTAGACTTTTTAGCTGTGTGTCATGTTCCTTGTTTATCACACTGCTTAAAGAGATTTTTGTACATACAGTAAGTTGTATGCCATCTTAAAGATGACCTCATGCTCAGCCGACAGATGTTGATGTAGATGTTCCTAACATGCAATTATCTAAGCATTGTGCATTTATAACTTATTTTATCATGAAATAAAAAAAACAAACAAAAAAAAAACAACAGTAAACATCAGAGAGGATAAACTCATGCTTTCTCATCACAGGACCACACAGAGGTGTCACAGGTTGTTTTTGTGCTGTTGTGCATGCAGATACAGACACGAAGAAAAAAGCAAATGGGGGTGGTCGTAGGATGGTAGGTAGAGAGTCACTCTAAGCAGAACTCTGTACGGTTCTGGTTGTGAATTAATGTTTCTACAGACACTCATGCTCCTGCTACAGCTTTGTTCATTTTACGTTTAATCTACACAGTAGCACTACCGCTGTTCATTATCACCTTCCTTTAGAATTCACTTACTGACAATTCAGACTAAACTATACTTATTTACATGCCTCCTAACAGTCTTCAATCATGGTTAGACAACTATAGACAAAGTGCTGTCTGTATGTCTTCCAGAATGCCCTGCTTCATTTCAGCTTCCTAATCACACATCTCCCGTATAGGACTATTGATCCACGTTTGGATTTTCAACTTAATTTGTAGACATTTTTTTTTTTTGCATTGTACCATCTACGATTCTCTTCAGCATAATATTTTAAAAATAGCTGTTTGAACAAAATTGTGAGAGTCATCAACATTCGGAAGTCAGGAACAAGTTGAAATGGGTAAAACGGTTTTCCTTTAATATCTTCAAATAGAGATTTTATGTACACACTCATTCTCAGGAATTCAAGGCCTATTTTTTCGCCTGTCTATAATTTCAGCCATCCATCCATCTGTCTTGTTTCCGTTCTTCCATCTGTCCGTCTGAGACTCCTGTTACCAAAATATTTCACTTAAATGTTTGTAGGATTTATAGGCAACCAGTATTACATTTTGAGCCTGCTCAAGGTTTACTAGGGATATACCGATGATGTATTTGCGCACTATGGGGCTCTCGAGTCTGAACATACTGTGTAAATACCATGATGCACATTTTGACTCGCATGCTACGACTGTGAATAAAGCATATTAATTAAGCATGTGACTTCACACATAAGACAAACATGAGAAAAATATATATTTTTTCAAAATATTGTTTCAAGAAAAAGAAAAGATTTGTTTAAAGGGTAGAACAAAAACAAAAAAACAGAAAAGATAAATGTCAACAGCAGTCAATAAAAGAGGCATTTTAAAAACATTTAAATGAGCAGAACTGGACAAAACACGCAAACTGTTGTTGGTTCTAATTTTGTGTAAGGGTTAAGAACCGCTCAGTTGTGTTCACAGACCCAAAGTCTGTTTTTGTGAAGTAACAAGTTGCTCTGTATGTTGGGGCCAGGGGTAGCTCAGTGGTTAAGGCATTGGACTACGGTTCGGAAGATCCCAGGTTCAACCACCAAGTCGCCACTGTTGGGCCCTTGAGCAAGGCCCTTAACGCTCAACTGCTCAGATGGGTAATGAGATAAAAATGTAAGTCGCCCTGGATAAGTGCGTCTGCCAAATGCCCAAATGTAAATGTATGCACTTTTATTATAGACTCACACCTCTACAAAATAAAACACTACCTTTAATAGAAAAAAAGTAATAAATATGCACGGTGTGATCTGACATCTGTTATTTTATATCAGCGGCGTGACGGCTAAATGGGTAGCATTGTTGCCTCACACCTTTAGGGATATGGATTTGAATCTTACTACATGCCCATGCAGTTTGCATGTTCTCCACATGCTGTCCCTCACAGTCCATAGACATGTATTGTAGGCTGGTTAACATTTTCACATTGCCTGCAATCAGATTGAAAAAGGGGTTAGGCTATCACAGGAGGATGTTTTAGTAGGTACTAAAGGGACAACATGTGGTAATGGTCTTATAGTTGACAATTCAACACAGTCACCCTTCGGCTATTCTTGCTGTATATAATTTAGGACAGATCTAAAGCTTTATCTACTTTAGCAACTAAACTAAAGTTAGTAGGTAAGTCTGTTTAGTAGGTAAGTTTTTAAGCGCTGATAATTTTTTTTTAACCTTTATAGGCCAACTACTTTATTTAACAACCGCTTATTGCAGACCAAACACAACACTTCCTTGCCTGTGTAAAAGACATCCTCAAATTAAAAACAGCTCCACTTGTAGCTCGGCTGAGGAGAACTGAAAAGACTAACGGCACAGTTAGTAATCGTAACGTAGTGTAACCCTGTGGAGAATACTAGACCACATAATGCCATCTGCTCCCGTTCAGCGAGAGCACACGTGGCATTAACAGAAGGAAGATCGTGGTAATTAACTAATCCGCTTTGTGCCTCTGGGATGTACCACAGTCAGGGCTTCTGTTTGGTTAGCGTTCATTTTAATTTAAATTTTATTTATTTTTTTAAGGATGGATACTTTTGCTAATTATTCTTTTTAAGAACATTTTGTTAAATTATGTTCACGCAGTTAAGATTTTAAATGGCTTTTTGTTTTTCTGAAAGAAATTATTAAAAACTGTTTTTAAGTAGAAATTGTCTACGTATTGACCAAATAAAAAAAGCCAGTCCATTGCAGCCATTTTTTTGCATTACTGTTGTATTACTGTTGCATGACTGAGTAAAAAAACTTACTTGCTAGAAATAGCACATGTCACGTATAATGTGGTTGTTTTTGGGTTGTTTCTATGACCAAAACAATAATAATAATTTGAGCTATTGGTGAGTTAGATTGTTTTTATTATTCTTAATGTGACATCATTCCTAAATTCCCATAGCGGTAAGATTTACACATTTTAAAAGTAATGATAACCTGGGTTATCTGAACGCCAAATGCACAGATTCATGTCTGAAGCCTCCCGCGTCCACACACTGGCTGGACTTCTGTATATGCAGCTGTGTGTTCCTTACTTGAATTGTAATGGCTACAGCATAAAACACTTACATAAAGTTTAGGTCTGTGGCAACAATGATTTGAAGTGGTTAAACTATTCACATAGTGCAGCAGGTTCTTTGAAATAAGTATATTAGTACATAATATAGTTTTCCTGCATTTGCTAAACATCAAAATCAGAGCAATTGATTAGTTTATAGCAGGGGATCCTGAAGGACCCCTCATCCTTCACATTTTAGTGCTTTCCCTGATCTGTCTCACACACACACACGCACACACACACACACACACACACACACACACACTGTTTTCGAAAGTTCCTTATTCAGCTTTATCCCATGAGGTCCCTTAGTGACTTCTAATGAACATCCTGCTGCAGTCATGTGACAGTCTGTGAATTTGTACAGCCATGACATCATTTCCAAAATGGTGGTATGTCTGGGTATCACATGTAACAGAACTAGCTTGTTTTAAAAAGCTTGTTTTTTTCTTATTAAAAAGTAATTTTACAATTCTAATGATTTAATAACATATATTTTATATTTGACATGCTCTATCTGCATTTCTTAATCAAATTGATATAAAACAAATTAAGAAAATATTACTATGATGTGCTGTATGTTGCATAGGTATTTTAACTGGAAGTTGTCAGTGAAAATGGCATGTGATATCTTTCAAAATGTGTTTCATGTGAACTGTTTGGGTTGTGATACGTCCCCTATAATGTAAAGGAGAAGTGGGTCTAAGTGCTTATGGGTTAAGTGAGAAAAAGCTAGTAATAGTAAAGTTAGATTTTATGAAACATTCTAAACAATTTTATATTTGCACTACTGTTTTTTTTTATATTTGTTTATACTGTACACATGGCAGTATGTTTTTTTTTTTATTATTATTTATTCGGCCAATGAGTTGCCGATTAGTCAATGACACACACACACACACATACACACACACATTGTGACACAGGTAACAGGCAGATGCGAGTGAGTTAGAGTAAGGCTATACAGCAGTGTGGTCGCCGCTATCAGGTTTCTTAGATCATCAAATTTAGATAGAATTAAATAATTTATCAAGCTGCAGGGTCTTGTCTCAGATTTGGCACTTTATATTGTTTTCTGTTTTACGCTACGCATGTGACGCTAATGAAAGTAATGACAACAACAGGAAAGTAACAACGCTTTAAAGTTGTTTGTCTTGTTAACCTGCCCCCGCCTGGCTCAACTGTCAGACTGAGCTCTTGAGTGATGGGTAACCTCTACTTTCTTTAAAATGGCTAATGTCAATGTCGGCTAAATTGACCCACACATCTACTCACCCACAAGTATACGTGTTTTTTTCTAAGCAGCTTCTTGACCAGGTTGTCAATTCTTAGACTCTTTTATAGAATTTTTTTCATCCATATGCAAATAACTATGAGATATTTGTATGGTTATAATAAAGTACTTTTTATTACTGTTCCACCCTTCAAAGGCTATCTCCTATACACAGAATCTTGAGTCAAAAGAAAGGAAAGAACGAGAATAGCATAACTAAATGCTCGGAAACACATTTCCTCCACATTTTTCCCTCTGCTTAGTGTTGTTTTTGCAGCCCCACCCCATTTCGACCATCTGCATTGTCTTATCAGGGAGAGAGCTATGGCAGGAATGTGGGGAGCAGGTTGCCAGTGTCAGTCTGGATCCTGGTGACCGGCCAGCAAGTTGGAAACATCTTATGTTCAGCTCAGAGTCCCGGATGCCTTAGAGCTTTGAGTTACACCACAGATAACAAGTAGCATTACAGCACTTTGCATCAGTGCCATTTATACACCACATGCCTAGTTTGCCTTTTTTCACTTTGAAACATTATCAGCCTGTTAAATAGGTAAAAAAGATCTCATAAAATTTTCTTGCTTTATGGAAGGAATGTGTTCGCTTTATCTAATCGACACTAGTCACAGTCTCATACCTGATATCTTTTGTACACATGCAATCCGAGAGGCTTTTCTCACTCCACAGTGTATAACACTATCCATGCTCCAGTCTCCAATCGGGAAAGTCACTTAAAAAATGCGAACAGGAATGCCAGGTAAACCTTTTTTTCCATTAAAGTAGGTGGCCATGTTTAGTGAAGCACCAAGCACTCCAGCCAACACGACAATAGTCGAACCTGTGGGACCGGATTGACACCGATGCTCACAAGGTCTTGAATCATCACCTAATCGCCTGGAGATTCAGTGTGTGATGCATTGTATGGCACAGAGACAGAGAGAGCAAGAGCGTGTGTTGTATAAGAATGACCTCAAGGGCAGATTCCAGTCACTGTTCAAGTTTCAGGTGGTGTTATTGAAGCCAGTATGTGTCATAAGTGCCAGCTATATAACAATATAACAACAGTATCACATAAAAAAAAAAGATTTCTTGCCACATGACATCATTGACGCGTATGCCATATCGTATAGCGGAAAGGATTTTGGTCAGGAAAAAAATCTGAATTACTTTATTGACTCTATACTATTGTGACTCATTGCACTGATGTTGATCACTTCAGTCAGACACGCTGTGACAGAAATTATGATATTAAGAGCCTACAGAAATAATCTCTGTAAAAAATTCGGTAGTAAGTCGCCTCGAGGACACGTCAAGTGTGAAAGCCTCTTCTCATCATTATTTAATGCCGTCCTGCCAATTAAATTCTATGGCCACAAGCTGCTCTTCAGCCTGACAGTTGAGCTGTCAAACAAGCACTAGGCTACTGCATAAGTGCAGTAAATCATATTAAAATTGTATTTGGGTTTCATTTCTGGGTGCAGTTCAACCTTAGGACAATCATTTCCTGGAATAGTACACCACTGTTCCCCCATATTCACTTTGACCGAAAGTTTTTAGGGAGTTTTTTTAAATGATTTAAAATTTCCAAAAGGACATATTTGTTTTAAACCTAATATTAAAATCCCAATTACTATGCACAGGAAATTTATGAAATGAACGAACGGAGAAAGTGAGCTGCAGGAACCTTCTCCATCAAAACTCTCCAGTGACGCTTATTAAGACTTTTTTACCCACAAGTGTCTCATGAGTATAAGCTAGAGTTAGAAAGGATAACCATTGTTACTATACAAAACCTGAACTGTTACATCCCATAGTGTTTTGGGATGTCTTTTTTTGGGGGTGTGTGTTCTTGGTTCCTATGTCTTTCAGATTCTCGGATTGGACATTATCCTTGTCCATTGCCAGCGTGAGGACGATTCTTTTTTCGGAACCAATAGGACGTCCCTAGCCTAGCGGTGGCTTCTTTCTTTGTTTACATTGTTTACGACGATTTGTCATGCTGTTATGCTTTGTCATCTTTTGAATTTTGTGGTGGTTATCAGACGTTAGCTCATTCTCATGCTCTGTTTTCTTCATGCGTTATTTTGTCTGACTGCGCCGTGTGCTAACCCTAACCTTACTTTCTCATTACGAACAAGTTGTTGAACTTAGTTCTAATTCAAAGTGTTGAGACAAGATAAGTATGCCCGAGTGTTATTTTTTATATATATATATTGTTTATTTAATTATTTGTTAGTTTGGTTTCCACTGTAACTAAGGAGCCATTGAGTGTGGTGTTGTGTCTTTTTCACTAAAGTTTGCTCATTGCAAGTCTCGAGTTTGCTTCTCCCTTAGTAATTAGTGACCGCTGTTATTAAATTAATCTTCCTAATTAATCTTCTTTATCTTCCTATTTCCCTAGACATTAATAACGGGCATAACAACAGAATGGTAAACCATGATATTGACGTAGAATCATGATCTCATTTCTGACCAAAAAAAAAACATTTTAAACCATGGTTTGTTGTTAAGCTTTGTTGGGTGGTTTATAAACCATGAAACTTTCAGGCACCTCATGGGTGTTTCTGTTAGGATTACCAAGCAAAAAAATACCAAGTCTCTTTTTGTCCTGTTCACACGAAATATCTCTGAAAGCAGCGGCATAATGATAAAATAAGAAAGAAAGAAAGAAAGAATGATAGAAGCAAATAAAAGTATTAGACACTAATGATATGGGACACACAAGCATAACTTATGACTGAAGTTTAATTATTTTAACATTTACTTCATCTTTATTCATGTGGGTGGTGGTTATTAAAATAAGGGAAGCACAGCTTGGATGATTTATTTTAATACGCTCGTTCTAGCACTGCTTTTTTTTAACTCTTAACTCTAACTTCCAAATAATATTGATGAGTGAGTTTTTGTTTGCAGTCTTTTCATAAGTATGAGCATAGAAAATATTTTCAAAAAATCTAATTGAACACGATCAGTGTTGGCTGATTTTTCCAAACAGCAGAGAGCTGGAAGATGCAAATGAATCACAGGTTTTCCCAGTTTTTCCCGAAACAGGCACAGATGAACAGATACCAACCATGAAACAAAAACAAGCAAACTCCAAACAGACGCACTTGATTTTTGACATGTGACTCGCGAGGACTGACGGGAACCGTACATCAGCTAGAATTTTCTGCTTGCAATTTATTTAGAATGTATATGCTCTGAATGATTACACCACATTTTAGTTGACTATTTGTTTGAGATGTGAGTCAACATCAGCATCAATCAACATCAGCAGATGTTTACGATGTTCTACGTCTTCCAGAGGTTTAAAAAAAAATATTGCTCTCTTCTCTTAGACAGATACTTAAATTAAAAGCCTGAAGGGCTCCTGAGTAGCGCAGCGGTAAAGCGCTTACCCCCGTCAATCCAGAAATTGCCAGTTTGATTCCCACAATTGCAGTCCCACATCAATCATGGGTGTGTGTGAGCTCATGCAAGTGGAAAGGATTTCTCTGGGTTTGTTACACTGTCCCCTAACAGTACATGAGCGACATTTCAAAAAGATGCGTCATTCATTGGAGGAAGCACTTTAGCCTGGGAGCGCCCCAACACGACAGGTTAAAATTACTAAATTATAAGTTTTTAAATAAATAATTAATGAAAATACTGCTGACCAGAAAATCGTCATCTTACATCCCAATTAAACAGTGAATGCACGATCACCTAACAGAATGTTTGGATAGACCTTTTAAGTCAATGTTTTTTGCTTAGTGATTTATTTTCTACGTTTTAGAACTATACTGAAGATTTCAAAACTATGACTATAAAATAACACATATGGCATTAGGTAATTAAGTTTCTAACAAAAAAAAACGTATCAAGCACCATCATGAAAACCATGCCAGAAAAGCGAGACCGAAACTTAGACCTCATTTAGAGGTACCTGCATCAGAAATCACCAATCAACAAACAGCGCCTCAGATTAGCGCCGTTATAAAGGCTTTACACAGCATAAGTAGCAGACACATCTCAATATCAACTGTTCAATGGAGATAATTGGACATTTTGGATGCTTTCAGCATTGTTTTACAGTGTAGAAAGAAATAAAAATCAGACCATGGAATTAGAAGGTGTGCAAAAACTTTTGCCTGGTATTGTATAATAGGGCTGTAGCTATCGAATATTTTAGTAATCGAGTATTCTACCAAAGATTTAATTGATTAATCGAGTAATTGGATAAAATGTACTTTTGCTTAATTAAATAGCAATGGAAAAATATATAAGGGAAACAAGGGTTAATTGTTGTTGTTTTTTTTTTTTGAAAAATCAACATTTATTTTTTAAATACATACAGCGTTTTTACAAAAAAAATAAACATTGTCATTATTCACAATAAAAGGAATAGCTTAAAATTGACTGAGATGAATTAAGTGCATTACAGTGCCATACTGTACATTCTTATCTTAAAGCCTTTTCTCAGATGCAAAAACTAAAAAAATGATATTTCAAATGACTTTAAAGATCAAAAAAACTAAGGCACACATTAAAATACATTTTTTTGTGCTTCTTCTTTGTCGGTGTTTACTGGCAGCTTGCATCCGGAAGCGCTCTGTGTCACGCCAAACAAATAATTGCACAAAAACATACAGCAAGCTTTTATAATAAATTAAAAGGAGCCTCGAGGCAGAAGATTTTGCCTTAATCGTTTTTTGTAATCAAATTCCTTAAGTTACTCGAGGAATCGTTTCAGCCCTAGTGTATAATGGCTCAAAGATTAATGATGTTATTGCAATTTAGTGAGATATCATTTAGTGAGATATCATTTAGTGAGATATCACATTGAGATATTTGATCATTTTATTTGCTAAAATGTTAAATTTTACCTAGCTTGATGAATACTCGAAATCTGTGCTGCTTAAAGATGTGAATCCTAAATGCAGAAATAGCATAAGACCAATAGGAAAAAACTGTTACCATGAACATGGTAAAATATTGACATTTACACACCACTTGCAGTTTAGTAAACACATCCAGTTTCAGAGCTAAAGATCACACACATTGGCACCGTTAAATCCCGCTTTATCTCGGTAACAACCGCTAAACCCTCATTTCACTTTCCTTTAGGGATCACATTCTTTTGTGCGTTCACACAATAGCTTAAGACTGAATCGCGGCACATTTATCAAATGTGTGGTTTGTGGTCTTGCTCAGTGTCAAAGCCGAACACAGGGCCTCTCCCAGTGTCAGAAGATCTGTCAGAGATAAGACGATGGTTTGTGATGACGGATGCGGCTTGTGAAACCACAGCGACAAATCACTTTTCCAGGCGGAATTATGAGAAGATTTTACAGCCTGTAAATTCTTACTGCAAATTAATATTGTTTGTAAGTTTATTGTAGAAATACTTCAATAGTTAGACTGTTGGAAAATCGGAGCACTTGCAATTTATTATTTTTATTAATTAAAAGACAAACACATTATAATTTTTTTTTTATTGTTTATTTAATGTTGTGAAAATAATCAGTTATCGCTTACATTATCGCAGCTGCATTTATTGTTCTTGACGCTACTCTTAGAGAGGGTCAAGACAAACCTTTTTTGGTTCTTTGCAACCCATTTTTTTTTTAAGTCTTCTGAGGCAAACTTTTGATTTTTTACCTTTTTTTCTTTTTGTTTCCTTCACAGAAATCTACCAAGGGCTCTGTAGTGGAGGATTATGTCTTCAGCCACGTCAACCTTTTAGAAAGCGACTACTTCGGCCTGCGCTACTGCGACCGCAACCATCAGACAGTGAGTACTGATGTTTCACAGCACCTCATCCACTTTCCATCTTTTTTTTTTTTTTTTTTACTACACATTGGATGGGATAGGTTAACAAAAGAAAAAAAAACCTGTGTGCACACACGGTGTTTTAAGAAGCGAAGAGTGATGGTTTTTGCCCGTGGGGTCGAAATGCCAGGCAAGGCGATGAAAGAGCTGTAAAAGAAAAACACACACGACAGTAATTTTTCCACAACCTCCTTCAACCACAGATGTGATTCGAGCCTTAGTGCAGAGACGCACAACTTTTCGGATCTGTTCTCCTATCTATCATTTTGACTGTCTGCTGGGATTTATTGCATTTATTGCTGATGCAGGCAGAAATAGAAAAAAAATTATAATTAACGATAATTGAGAGGAGCGAGTCGTTCTACTTTTACCTCAGCTTATGCGGTTTGCGTCTAGTGACTCCTCTGTCTAGTAGTCGTATATCTCCTGAAATGACATGATTTTACCATAATTATTTAATTATCCCCTGACTGCCCACAAGAAAAAGGCATTCAAATACTGAACCACATTTATTTATTTATTTATTTATTTATTTATTTTTCCCATGAATTGTGTTGGTGCCATTTTTAACTTTATTTGCATAAATCAGCATGCGCTATGACACACCAGCTGTAGCAGCGTGATTATTAGATAACATCAGCCAATTCAATTAACTTATTCTAATTTAATCATGCGCAGCAGTAAGTGACCTCCCTCTGTGTATGTAGGACCTTGTAAAGGATAGGGGGATGCTGACTTAAAAAAAAGCAGTTTTGCTGTTTTTTGTTAAATATATTATTATTAGTCTTTTGTGCAACATATTATCATTATTGGTACAATACATTTACTATATATTGCAGCATATATATATATATATATATATATATATATATATATATATACTGAGCAATATATTTTTCATCAGTCGTGCAATATGTTTTACCTACTAATCATTCCGCAATGTATTCTCAAACGCTGTACAATATATTTATTAATCAGCCTGTAATTTATTTATTTACTCTGAAATATATGAATTTTTTTTCTTCCGGTTGTGTAATATATTATTAATCATGCCGTAACTTTCTTACTGTGTAATACGTTGTTATTAGCTCTGCTATATATTTATTAATCTAATACAAGAATATGTTACTTAACAATAAACACTACAGTATGTTTATGTCGTGCTATAGACTATATATTTTTGTCAATATCAATCAAAACAGCAAAGCAACTGCAACATAATTTCGTTCTGAATGTGCAATATTATCGTATGCAATATCATCGTATGTTATAAATTAAATGATAATAAAGTACTTACTCATTTATTCATTCATTCATTCATTTATTCATTCAATTGTCCTTTTTTATGTAAATCGTGGCACACTTTGTGTACCAAACCAGATGGGAATGCTTTTTAAAAGAAAAAAGAATACACACACAAATAAGAATAATGCTCCTTATTCATGTTTATTCAGAAAACATCTGTTCAGTTATGAGACTGTGTCAGTAGAATAATGTGCTCATAATTGTTTCTGTCCTTAGACCCTGTATGAGGTCTATAAGTCAGATACTGAACGCTTTGTGTCAGTGACATTGATTTTTGCGATTTGCGCAATTGATTATTTGCATAAAAACACGAAAAGTATTTTTCTATTTTACTATTAATAAACTCAAAATAGCAAGACTAGTTTTTAACCATAATACCTGAAAAAGCTTAGACACTAAGAAGGCAGCTGCTCAAAAAAAAACACCATTTGATTTGCTGTTTTAATGTAGTGTGTGTGTGTGTGTGTGTGTGTGTGTGTGTGTGTGTGTGTGTGTGTGTGTGTGTGCGTTTATTTATTTATTTTAAAAAGCTTGTAAACCTGACAGAGAGAATTTGTTTAATATGTAATACATCGGCTCTCTGACACAACTAACAGAACCAACCAGCAGAACGTGTCCCGTAAAGCATTTAAAAATGCATTTAAGTCACATCAAGAGTGTTTCCTTCACCTCTAAGCTGCGTGCCGCGACCTGCCGATTCTTCATGTTTTATTGAAGCCAGCAGTAATGACTCCTATCCAGAATTTTTAACAAGACAAGTTTTACAGTCCCGTTTTAATAGGCTGCATATTATGCCTCTGCTTGCATGACTGAACAATTCTGAGCGCCCACATTCAGCTTAGCACTCGAGGGTTTAATAAACTGTTCTTTTGTCATTAAGAGGGAAAAAAACGCAGACAGGCTTGTTTAGCATGTGATTAGGACAATGGCATGTACGAACTGTATTTGTTCAACTGAACTGATTATCGTAATTAGCAGTAGCATTTATAGTTTGATGGACTTTTTAAAGCAAATATCCAGCTCAAGGACTTGTATTTTAGATTTTATAGTTAGCATATATGTTTTTGTTTTTAGTTTAAAAATAATGGATTTTCCTAAATTATCCACAGCCGTTTAGCCATCTTTACCTGAAGAGAGTGATGAACTGCTTTAGTCCTAAATATGCAGAACAAGTTGTACTCAAGGACCAGCATTGAGAACTTGTGTGCTAAAGGAATAATATTAATGATTATGAAAATGTGTAATCAGTCATCATGCAATTTCTAGCATCTCTCTTTCTTTCTATCTATCTCTCTCTCTCTTTCTCTCTCTCTCTCTCTCTCTCTTTTTTGCAGTATTGGCTAGATCCGATAAAAACCCTGGCAGAACATAAAGATCTCATAGCAAGTAAGTATAAGTATAACCTTATTGTTAAGAAAATTTTATCCATATAAATAAAAGAAAAGTTTTGACTGTACATTGGGCAGAACTCACTCTTTTAATGATATATGTACGTTTCATACATTGGAGGACTAGAAACCAGTCTCTGGTCCAGAAAATTTTCTGTCTGTATGTCTGTCTGTATGTCTGTCTTTATGTCTGTTTTTATGTCTGTCTGTCTGTCTGTCCAGACACAGAGTTGAATGAAACTTTTGCAGTACTGAAATATCTGCTTAAAATTCAACCTGAACCATAAGTGAAATCAAAATGTTGAGTAAAAGCGATGTTATAAACAGTTATGTGCCTAATTTAATAATCTACTTTAAAACAAGCTACTAATAACCTAATTGCTCAATGTACACAAACACCTGCATCAATATATATTAATTAGAAAAGCTAAACTAAGTATTTTTATTGTACTTACTAATATAGCATGCGCCAAAAATTTACAGTACTGAAATGAAAAAAGACGAACAATATTACCATGGTAGTCATCTGTGAGTTTATTTGTCCTGAAACTAACACTCTATTAGCGTGTTAATTTACTATGGTGTGCGTAATGTAAGTGTTCGAAGTGTATGCGCACCAACAGTGTTAATTCGTAATGTTCACACAGATTCTGAACCCGGATTCCTGGAACAAAGGTCGCTGTAGTTGAACACACTCTCATTTAACATTCCCCACAAGTAGCCATCAGGTGGTGTAAGGATGCCCCATCTGCAAACGCAAATACATGTCCGAGATGTGCGAATTTCAGGACTGGATATTTTCACTACTTAAATAACAGTTTATTTAACAAAGTTAACAAGTTTATTTAAATGCGCTAAAGTCATTTTAAGACAAAATGTTATCTTTATCCGATCTACTTTTTCCGATTTCTCCTCTGTGATTCACTCTCTGATTACCAAACAGGGAGTGTATTTGGCTGACGATGAAAGAAGTACAACTTAACAAAAACAAGGTGTAAGATACTTAACCTTACAAAATTTTATTTCTTTGCATTAATAAGTTAGACAGAGAGTTCTGCTGTACAGGAAGGCAGACAGATTGACATCAACCTAAAATAATAATAATATTACTGATTACATTAAAGCTACTGTAATTGGATCATTTTTAGCCTTAACCTTTTAACTAGTCCTAAAAACTCTTTTCCCGTCAATGATGGGTACTTCAGCTAGCTTATATTAAGATTGACGTCAAGATGTTTGAAATATTTATTTTTCCCTCCGACTGGCACAGTGGTAAAGTGCTCGCCCTATCATCCGAAGATCGCGAGTTCGATTCCCGGGTGATCCTGTAACCTCTTGCAACCAGAGGTCTAGAAAGAGCTGATTGGCCGAGCTCTCTCAGAGGGGAGGGGGAAGAGGTACTTAGTGCTTCCACATTAATCACAGCCAGTCAGGGGCATCTGTGAACTCACGCAAACGGAAGGAGTGGATAGCGCTGTCCTCTGAGTGTGTTACGCCGTCCCCAATGGTGCATGAGTAAGCAGTTTGAAAAGATGCGGTCGGCTGGCGTCACGTGGCTGGAGTCTTATAGTCTTCGGCTCTACCGACTGAGTGGTAGTAGCCTTAATGTGGGAGCCCCCTAGTGACGGGGAGGAATTGGACACTAAATTAGGGAGGGAAATAATTTATATATATTATTGAAAAAAATTTTTTTTACCTACTATTGGTTTCTCTTTGCAGCCGGCCCACCATACACACTGTATTTCAGCGTTAAATTTTATGCTGAGGACCCTAGTAAACTGAAGGAGGAAATAACAAGGTGTGTTTTCTGTTTAACATCTGCTACCTCAATAACTAAAAGGAGAAATATAAAAAACATGACAGTACAATGCAGTTATATTGTTTTATATGGGCTTTTTGTCTCATGTCAGGTACCAGTTCTTCCTTCAGATAAAGCAGGATGTGCTGCAAGGAAGACTTCCGTGCCCCTTCAATGTCAGTGCGCAGATGGCAGCTCTAGTGATCCAGTGTGAGTATGAATATTAAGTTATCACCCCTTGTGCTTTTCTATTAAAACAGGCTGGATATTGGAACCCAGATCATCCAACTCATCTGCACTTTCATATGCTTTTGTGTAACACGTGACCGAATAACCGTTTACTCAGACCCTCTAAATCGCCCGATTAATTTTGTCTTTTTCCAGCTGAGCTGGGAGATTATGACCCGTACAAGCACATGCCAGGTTACGTGTCGGAGTACCGCTTTGTCCCAGACCAGAAAGAAGACTTGGAGGATGCTGTCGAGCAGATTCACAAAACACTCATGTAAGCAGGAAAAAAAACTTGCTCACTTGCATTCTTTTTTAAATGTCTACCACCCACCACACCTGCTTTATAGTTTAGCTCCACATTTGGCTAGCTTTAGCGCAGGTAGTGAGTTCAGGCTGGGATAACACACTAAAACTGACAATAAATGACGTGTGGAGTTTGGGCACATTTGTAGTGAAGGGCGAGGAGCCGAATCGGATTATATTTCATTTAAAAGCAGATGCACAACATTAGAGCGATGCTACAGAACATAAAGATGTGTCACAAACACCTTTCATTGTTGGAAAGTCTTTTATTCAGCTTTATTCCTAAGTGGCATTTAATGAGCATTCTTCTGAAATCATGTGACAATCTGTCAATTTGTGTACCTTGACATCATTTCCAACATGTGACACAACTAGCTAATTTTAATAGCTTGTCTTTTTGTTACTGTACGGAGTTTTAACAATTCTAATGATTTAGTGCTATTTTGTATGTTATATTTAACCTGTTCTGGCTACATTTTTATAGTAAAATGGTATGAATTTTTTTTTTTAAATATCACTGTGAGGACCTTAAACCGCAAACTTGTCAAGAAAATGCTACGTGACATGCAAATGTGAAATGTGTTCCATGTGATTTTTTTGATTTGTGTTATATCCCACATAATGTCCCTTAAATAGGTCTGAGCTCTTATGGGTTGAAAAGTAAATAAAGACTTTTCGTTTAGGTATGACACAGGGATATGAGTAACCTCGCTGTAATCAGGACTTTCTATTTCTTGTGCAAAATTATAGTACTTATTCATGTTTGAAATGTTACTAACTTACACAAATCAATAGGAAAAGATTTCAGCAGGGAGCACCATGATTCACTGATTATGATTCTGTTAGTATACTTTTTATAAATATCCCGATTTGATTTAAAAGTTTTTTCAGAGTTTGTTACAATTATAATCAAACTTACCAAAAGATTTGCTCGTGCCACACTGGATGCTGTGTTGTCTGCCACTGTGTGAACCATTTAAAGCGTATCATCTTAAAGATTTTTGAAAAACCACTAAATTTTGCCACATCAGATACATATACAGTGCTCAGCATAAATTAGTACACCCCAACAAATTTGTCAGAAAACCTTTACTTTGCTCTCCGAATCAGCATTTTTTATGGGATACTACAAGACTTCAAAATACTCTCACAAATGTAAACCATTGATTGCAAACAAGATTTGTTCATTTGCACACAGCGAAAAATTCTTTTTTCCACTAATTTATTCAAAACCATCATGCAAAAATAAATACATCCCAATAACAGTCTTAAGAGAACAGAAACATTTTAGTCAACAAAATCCTAATTAAAAAGAATTTAACAACAGGTGAGCATAATTATTTATTAAACAGTTGTCTAGCAGACAGTTGATTATAAAAGCGTGTCATTTAACAAAGAATACCCCTTCCCATTTTATGTTGTCAACATGGAAGAAAGATGTCACAAGATCAGGACATGACAAGAAGATCAGCAATGTTTTACTTATCAGTCTGAATACTGTAGCAAAAGCGTTACAAAAACAGAGACGTCCAGACTGTCCATGGAAGTTATCACCACGACAGGAGCGTCTTCTAATGAGAATGTTTAAAGAAAATCATAATGAAAGTTCACTGCGGTTGGCTAAAGAAGTAGAAAGCCAAACCTGGGGTGATTGCTTCCCGTGACACAATACGATGTACACTGCAGAGGGACGGCATGCATGGGTGTTGTCCACGAAGGAAGCCTCTCCTGATCGCCAGGCAAAAAAAGAAGAAAACTACTGGAATTTTAGTACAAATGGTACTCTGTACTATTTGTTAAATAACAATGTGTTTGGGGTAAACTTGCAAACTTACTAACTCTTTAAACAAGACTACACATTATTTCTCTGTCTATAAAGTCTCATTGTTACTTAATAAAAGTCATAGTGAATATTTTACTACTATGCTCATAAACCAAACATAAAAAAAAATACCAAAGGTAAAAAAGTGCTCTGAATACACTACCAACCTCTGCCCTAAACTACAGCATGTTTACAACCTTTACCATGTCATGGGATGCAGTAATTAAAGCTCACACCATTTACCACATACAAATTATTCTTCTGTTCCATTTTACACACTAACTTTTTATGAAAGAACATGTGTCTAGTGTTGACAGGTTAGCATGTCCTTCCTTATCGCCACTGGAATGTTGTTTAAAGCAGAATTGCGATTCCTCCTTCCGGGAAGGCGTCTAGAGATGAGACTGCTACATGGTGTTTACTATGCGCTTCAATGGATGTAATTTTGTCTTAGCGCTGTACTGGATTGTGAACTCTGTTTTGTTGAGGATTTTCCGAAATTATGATTATTCATTATCAGAACAGCTTTATAGGACAGATCTTTTCTATCATCAAGCTTCCAGACTGATTCATTGAAACCCCCACACATATACAATATACCGGCCTTTAGACATTTTATACATTCACTTACACACTGAAAATATTGTATATAGTTGTAAATATTGATGTCTTCTTCATTGCTGTGTCTATTTTTTGTACCATACACGTGAGCTACTTCCGTGATTTGTTTGTATATACAAATGTTTGTAGAACCGCGGTCTCTTTGTATCTGCTGAAATTCGTAACTTGCATGTTCATAAGTCAGGGACGTACTGTGTTTAAATCAGTCAAAAGTCAATGACTTTTTTAGAAAATAGAAACTTCACTTATGCTCCTTTGTCTATTATAGTTGCGTTAGATCATGAATCATGGAAAAAATTAGCTTGTGTATGCAGAAGAGGGTAGTTTTTTTTTTCAACTGTGTTACATCAATACCCTGTGAAGCCGTCTAAGCAGCTGCCTTGCTCATGTCACTTCGCTAACTATGTTAGCACCTTTAAAAGTTTGATAGGAGAGCCGGGTGGGAAATGGCAGAGATCGAAAAAAAATAAAATAAAGCATTAGGTGTCTATCCTGAACATGAGAGATGTGCATAAGTTTCTCAGGAGGTCAAGTGCACAAGCTGTCACATGCTTGTGCCTGAGTGTCTTATCTTGTCATCCTTCTAATGCACGAGTACCCACCACCAGCACAGCGCATTGATTTCCTAGCTCAAAAACAAATAAACCTGGCTATTTGATTATTTGGACCAAGAACAGCACGTAATTGTGCTGAAGGACTGGAGTGTCATACATTGACTTTTACTTTAGACAACGAGGTAGTCGGCAGTCCACACACAGGTCTGGGATTCTTGTCTCTCCTTTACACAGCTCAAGTGATAAGCATAGGGATTAGGGTGATTGGCTTGATTTATCCCAGAAAAGACACTGCCACTGTGAGAAAGTGTGTTAAAAAAAGAAAAGGAGACTGAGAGTTGCACAGTATCACCAGATCAGGCACAGCAATGTTAGCAGATACCTGTTTCTTGTAAATATTCAGCAAATATTACACTTATGTTCAGACAAAAAAAAATTAATTTACATAAGCAAAATATATTTTTATATAGACATTGTCCCACACAACAACATAGATGATGTCTTCTCCCTGACAGGCCTGCTCAAGCTCATTTAACAAAACTATCAGGTGTTCAGTGTTGTATGACTCTATAACTGGTCTACAGCCTACCACACCATCTTCCGATATATCTGCACACATTGAGGTGTTTTCCCAACGTTGTCCAGGGACTTGGATGGTTGCCCTTTGTCCAATATGGTTACGTCCTCTGCGTCTAGTTTTTCCCAGATTGAAACCAGCCTCATCAACAAAAATATACTTGTGATAATTCACAGCAGCGTCCAGCTTCATCACCCTCTAAAATGATAATTTGGTTATTTTTTTTTACAACTTATAGTTGTCAAAACTCTTACAGTAATTGCATGCCAGTTTAGTGTTGTACCTGAATATATTCTGAACGCAGTTGTTTCACCTGGACATTGTTTTTCTCAAAAGTACCTAAGTAAATTTGTTTCATGGAAACCTGGTGCTTCTTCAAAAGCCAGGCAATCGTTGGAAGGCTAATTGATGGCACATTAGCAAAGGTGTCATTGCTGTTCTCAATAGCCTGTCTGATTTGCTGTTCTCAATAGCCTGTCTGATTCCACCACAGCCAACTCCTGCTGTTCAGTCACAACACGTGCGCGACCACCACCAGGTTGTCTCCTGTTAATTCTGAGGACTAGAACTATATACTAGCCATGGTAAAGCCTCTGTTATCCACATGGTCTACAATGATGGCCAGGACTTCATTAGAGATGATGGTGCGTTGTCTTCTGCCTACATTTCTCTGAGAAGCAGCATCACCTCTTTTCCTTTGTCTGTGCCCACCTCTCTGTTGAGAAGCACCACCACCTCTTCGATGAAGGTTTCCTCTTCCACGAGTCTATCCTACTCCATATTTGAACAGTGCAAAGTCTCAAACAGAGTTCTACTTATATGGTAACTAATTGTGATAATCAGGGGAAACAATAAGTAATTAGTATGTCTTGATTGAAAGCTCTTGCAGCAATTTGTAACTTACAAATGACCAGACAACAAGTCAAGTTGAAAAGCCATGGACATAATGAATGATTCATTGATTAAACATTAAAATCAGTTGAATTAAACAACAGGCAAATGTATTGAACTGAATAATAAGAGATGCAAATTAAAAAATTGATAGTGATAACATTATGAAGGCAGTTACTGTGAACGAAACATTTATTTAGATGAAACACTTATTTTGTGTAGTGAAAAGGATATTTTGTGATTATATGTATTGTACTAACACAATTGAAAATATGCTAAAATGTTTGAAAAAAGTGCACTTTTGATGATCTGTTGTGATATAAGTACTAAGAGTTTTAAAAATGTAACAATTGCTTGTGAGAACTGTGCCAAACCAATTAAAAAAACTAGTACAAGAGAGGGTAAAAATTTCATTCTCTTTTTTTGTGAGAGAGAGGTTGGTCTAGGTTATGTGAGGGTGTGGGACTTCTTTGTTGCATGGTAGAATCAGACTGTTGTATACGAGAGGAAAGTTGTTGGGTTTTTTTCTATGTAAAGGGTTTAAATATTTGTGCATAACAGGTTGAACCTCTTGTTTGTACGAGAGATTAAATGTTTGTGTGCGAGACATCGGTCCTCTTTCTTGTGTGAAAGACGTTGACTATTTCTGCAAAAGAGGAGGAAACTCTTTTTGTTCAAGAGAGCAGAAACGTTTGTGTGCGAAAGGTTGATCCTTTTTTCTTTTATGAAGCGAGGTTGAAACTATTTTTTATTTTTTTGTTTATCTTTTTTTTGCAGATGAGGTTTTGAACATTTGCAGATGAGTGAGAGGCCGAAGTTTTTTTTTCTTTTTCAAGGATTATGTTTGTTTGAACATTTGCGCACATAATAGGTCACTAAATTTTTATTTTTTATATTAGTGGACTAAATATTTATCAGAAAGGCAGGGCTATTTCATCTCATCCACAATGCGTACTGCACACATATGATGTAAATATGGGACTATAAATGAGAAGTTTTTTTTAAATATTGTTACTATTAAAGGAAAATCACTCACACACATAGTCGCATTTATTTCTTCGGCACTTCATTCTTAGAATGTAAAGAACCGTACCCTCAACTAGGCAAAGATGAGCAGTTACTGTATCAATTTCACATTAGCAAGTTCATGACTCTTCATGGCTGCTTATATTATATGTCATTAAACATGTCTTCTGCAACTCGTAAATTGCGTCGTAAATTTTATCACGTGCTATATGATAAAATGTGAACGCATACACGCATCGACTTGGTCACAGACTAAGACATGTTCCTTGTGTGAATAATGTCCGTCATATCGGTCACGCTGCTGGTACTTAAGTTTTCCTCTTCAGCTCTCCAAATTGGCTTCAGTTTTGAATCATTACCAGCATGCTGCTGTTTCTCGGGCACACCGCAAGGAGTTAATCTGCCGCGAACAATGGGAAATCGGTCAGAAGGGATTGATTTCTCTTCGCTCAGCATCACAGTGACTGATGAAGTGACACTCCTCGATCGTTGTTATAGGGGAGTGAAATGGAACAGAGCAGGAATGGGGGGAGATGTGGTGAACAGAACAGTGATAAAATAAAGGGAGTGAGGGAGTAAAAGGACCCGCCCCGGTTTCATTCACAGCGTCTGTAGCTGTAGTAATTGAGACATACTTGACGGCATTTCATTTTGTTTTTGTTTCTCGCAGAGCAGCGAATACCTCCCAAGCCTTTTTTTTCACAGTCAGAAAAAAAGCTTAATGAAAGGGACAAGCACAAGCGGAATCCCTGCAGCGGCGATAAATAACAGGGCACTTACAACAGGGTATCTGCAATCATCTGCTGCTCCACCCAGCCTTACCAACCCTCAGCAGCCTGCTCACGGAGGGGAAATCCACACCGCAATCAGCCGTCCACCATGCTAAAGCAAAGGATGTGAAAAGGATTTTTTTCCCCTGCATTTGTTATGAATGAGGCGAACAAGCTGAAGGCGATTATTTATCATTAGTGACTCTGATCAAACTTAACGTGTTTTTAGCGCTTAGGTTCTGATCAGATGTAGTGGCCCCTTTTAATTACACTTAACTTTAATATTATTAGTGACTGGAACATTGATGATTACTTGTCAAAACAGAGATAAGTACAGTCAGTGTTACAGATTTAACCCCTGTAGAAGTACCTTGACTGTATACACGATAGTGTATTGCCAAATGTATTTGCTTGCCTACCTTCACATGCATGTGAACTTAAGTAACAACCAATTCCTAATCCATAGGGTTTAATATGATGTATAACAGCTTCAACTCCTCTGTGAAGGCTTTCCACAAAGGGGCCGTCCACAAACTGTTTCCACAGAGTTGAGAACATGAAATTGTCCAAAATGTGTTGGTACACTTAAGTATTAAAAGTTCCTTTCACTGGAACTAAGGGGCCAAGCACAACTCCTAAAAAGCAACCCCACACCATTTCCAGTATGACTGCACACTAGTGCACAAAGCACTAACCACACAAATGTGCTTCTGAAAGAATGGTCAAGACTTCTCATAAACAACCTCCTTAACTATATTTTAAACCCTTTGGATTAAGAATTTGATGTTACTGAAGTTTAGATGCATGTGAAGGCAGGTGAGCGAACACTTTTGGCAATATAGTTGTATTAAAGGCCAATAATGTTAACGCCAAATTTAAGCATTTTGTACTGTTTACTGTGTGAGTGGCCCTATTGATTTAAAATCACTCTGTAAACAGGAAAGGAATAAATAATTGGAAGACTATTGTGGGGTTAGGGATAGCTCAGTGGTTAAGGCATTGGACTATGGTTCGGAAGATCTCAGGTTCAAACCCCACAACCACCAAGGTCATTGAGGTTACTCCAGTTATTCCATGGAGCTTGATTTTTACAAAGGGGTTCAAGCACAGTGCTCCAGAGAAGAGGAACTGTAATACTACACAATACAAAATATGTCAAAAGATATTATACTTTGAGGCAAAATTTTGGAGAAGACTCGCATATGACTTATGATCAGATGTCCTGAAACCTTTGGCCACTTAGTGTATGTTTAAGTATGTTTATGTTGTACGATGACTTCTTTGAGCTAACATGCTATTCTATTCTGATGATAAACGAGTGCTATTGGATAGTGATGTGCAACCTGCATCTCTGAAAGCAGTCTTTCACACAGCGCTGGTCAGAATGGTTAAAAACAGCTATTTGAACTTTTTTTTGCTTTAAAGTACAGCAAAATAATTGGATGCCTTCCCTGAGCCCCTATGGAGTTGGATTGAAAACTCGTATTAGTAGTACTCTACGTACTCGTGTTAGTAGTACAGTGTTGCCCTTCGGAGCTAAATGTACAGTGGGATTGGTTTCAAAGTACATTAAGCCTTCACATCTCTGTGCCTTAGCACTTTTTCCACGGAAAGGGGATAACTACTCCATGCAACTCCTAGTCCCAGGATGCATTTGTGTTTCTGCCAGCATTACTTAGGGAAAATATTTTTTTTAACAATGGCCAATATTTGTTCATCTGTTAATCAGTAATGAGAAGGCACATGTTCACAACCTGGCAGTTAAGGAATATTTTCGAAGGAATGTTAAAAATTCCATGAGATATATTTAGACTAGAAACTAAGGTGGTAATAATTTACAGCATGGGACAAGTTTGAACAATGACACACTCACCTTGGTTTACGGATTATGTTGGTGTTTAACATAATTGTTTTACTATTTTTTTAATCTTTAAGCAAATGAGATGTTTCAAGCTCTATTTTTTGGTTTCATTTAAAAGCCTAAGTATATTTCTCTATACTACTTGGCAAGATTTAACTAAACACCATGTAAAGTGCCTACATGTACTTTTGTTTGTGATGAATGTTTAAATTTTCATAGCAGAGTAAGTACCTACTTAGTAATTTACTTAGTAGCTGCTTAGTAACAAAATAATTTCTCTGTACAGGGGTCAAACGCCTTCCGAAGCCGAGATGAATTATTTAAGCATGGCCAAAACACTGGAGATGTATGGGGTGGACCTTCATCCTGTGTTTGTATGGAGGAATATTAATTTTACTACATTTGATATGGTTATTAAATTCATTGGTATGTTTGAAATAACCTCACAGATTTCATTTCAGGGGGAGAAGCAGTCTGAATATTTCCTGGGCTTGACACCTGTTGGTGTTGTAGTTTACAAAAATAAAAGCCAAGTCGGGAAGTATTTCTGGTAAGTGAATATACTAGTAAAGACTACCTTTGGTTAAACTTTAACATGTCAGATTTGTTTATTCAATTTATAAATAAATGCACGGTGGTATAGTGGTTAGCACTGTCGCCTTGCAGCTCCAGGGTCCGGGTCCTATTCCCGCCTCTGTGTGCTTGGTGGGTTTCCTCCCACAGTCCAAAGACATGCAGACTAAGTTAATTGACATTCCCAAATTGCCCGTAGTATGTAAATGTGAGTGTATGTGTGTGCTCTGTGATGAATTGGCATCCTGTCCATAGTATATCCCATCTTGTGCCCTAAGTCTCCAGGGAATAGGCTCCAGACCCCCCGCCACCCTGAATACAGGATGAAGCGGTATAGACGATGAGTGAGTGAGCACTGTCTATGACAGTATAATGTGACAATGAATCTGTTCTTGATATATACGGTTAGTTATCCAGAAAGTCTCTTTGTTCTATGAGCATTTTATGAGATATAAAAACCTACTTTCTTACTGGCAACAAATTAGACTCACTTTCAGGTCTCTATGGAGGAAGTCAAAGCTCGATAATTGTTCAATTAAAGCATTTATACGTTTCTTTGATGTTGCAGGCCAAGAATTACCAAAGTATTTTTCAAAGAAACACAGTTTGAGCTGCGCGTTCTGGGGAAAGATGTAAGTCTCATTATTTTTCCCCCCCAAAAAACAACCAACTATTAATGCCAAATTTATGTGTTAAACTGTCTAAGCTTGTATATTACCATGGAAACTAGAGGATTCCTGATAGAATAACCCCAGAATATACACTCTACTTTATTAGAATAGACTGGAAATGTACAGTATCCTTTATTGCAGTTGTACTTCTTCACTCACTTCTCATCTGTAATATCTTAATATCGTTGTAATAAAAATTCTCTAGTTCCCATGGTAACAAATGTGTATATTTAAATGCTCACATATTATATATCATATGTCATAAAACCCAGGATTGTATTGCTTTTATAATTCAAGAAAGTCCTGCTTATTGCACTTGGTTCTCTAGTGCAAATATAAACATTTCTTTCTGGCGCTCAGGGAGAAAAAGATCTCAGGAAGAAAAAGATCTCAGGAAGAAAAACAAAGAAACTGGGACATGATAGTCAATTAGGCAGAGGTCTAATGCAGGACTGAGGAAACGATTATTAACTTGGGACTACACTTACCCTCTCTCAGGCCTCAAATGAGATTTTAGCAAATTCCCGTACACGTATTCTCCTACAGGCCAATTTACTCGTCAGATGAAAGAGGTGCTTCCCCAAGGAGAACAGCCAATCTACTTAAAATATGCTAATAAGGAGTCGCCAGGTCTTTTCATTTCCTTTTATTGAGAAAAAAAATAACCATGTTCAATCTAATTTAGAATTATTGGCACCCATGGAGGATGATTTTTTATTTTTTTTTTAAGGGTTATTATAAAGGTCCTTGGGGTGTAAGTTTACTGAAGGGAGGGAACCTTTACTAAAATTATGTCACAATGATGCATGACAGCACTGAGGTCCAAAGAAAATAAAGGTCCCTTGTGGGAGCTCATCCGACAGTTCAGTGAACTGGCATTTCCCCCTTCCAAAGCTTGATTCTGTTTTCCCTGAACCATTTTACATGGATTTCGAATAATAAGTCTCCAACTTAGTCGTAACACCTTGGCAGAAGCCACCAGGTTTCAATGTCATGTAGCTTAACAAGTTTTCCAGAGCTTTTTAAGGAACGCCATAACAAATAATCTACAATAGATTTATGTTCTTTTATGAATAGCCAAATTTATCCCACCTTAAATGTCTCATCGTCTGTGGCCAAAATTTGAGCTCTAGAAGCAAATATCAAACGTGCACTTGTTTAGATACTGAACTTGGTTAGATACTTCCCAAATAGTTTCCCAAATAGTTTGTAGGCATTTTAATTATAGATTAGTTGACATGGCAACCCCAAAACTCCCAACTGTGATCATCAGGGAATATCCTTGTGTCAACTTTTAGCTTCAGTTGTTTAAAGCTTCTTAATTATGACCCTAAAAGTGGATATGGGTATTTTAAGCATGCTTTTTGTACCAGGTGTCTTATTTTAGAAAAAAAAACAGATGATTGACTCCTACGTAAGACTTCCCAAATGCTCAGGTGAACTTCAAAACTAATATATAAACAGGAGCATGTGTATGTTGCATATTGTTCATTTAAATTTGTAGATTTTTTCTTTCAATTTTTTTTTTTATTATTATTTCTCATATTTTCAATAAAATAATTATTTGTTAATCAAAAACAGTATATACATATATATATATATATATATATTTTTTTTTTTTTTTGCAGTGCAACGAGACATCATTCTTCTTCGAAGCTCCCAGCAAGCCATCGTGTAAAAACCTTTGGAAGTGTTGTGTGGAACACCACACCTTCTTCAGGTACGAAAGCAGTTGGCACCTTTGACCTCTTTAAACACAAATCAGGGGCCACAACAAGGTCTTTTTTTAAGTGCCTTCAATCACAAAAGCTTTGAAATAACACAGATAAAAGACGACTTCACCTTCTGCGTGGGTTCCACCAGGACACTTTTAGAGAACATGCTCTAGTCCCAGGTCAGTTATAGTGCAACCTCGGATTCCAGGTGTTACATTGCTAAGATGAAGGGATTTACCTCTGGGGAAAACAACACTCCCGGTTTACAGTTGCAGAATGTGTGTGTCTATCCTAAATATGGAGTAATTTTTCATTATTGAACCAAAATTTGCTATTCTCAGATTTTACTAAATGTTTTTGTCTTTAATGATTACAGTGGGAATGTACAGGGTTCAGTCATTAATTCTCTGTACTGCTGATCAGAACAACATGAGTTAAAGTCTCAAAAATGACCTTGAGCAACTTTCTCTTCTTCAGCACTATATCATGACTAACCATGTGCCCTGACCTCCGCTTTTTTAACATACTTGAGCATGTTATGAATTTTCCTGGAATAAGAAAGTCAATTAAATGTTTTTTATTAGTATTATTTATTTATTTTTATCCAAAGTAAGCTACATACTGTACATAGTAAACAAAATTAAAGGTGTAAAAAAAAGTTGTTGTATTGACATAGCAGATAAATACAAGGCCTGTTAAGAATTGGGTTTGGTTCTGATACTGGTTGAAAGGCTCATGTTTCCATAATGCACCTAGAGGTCCTTCTGTAAGGTCACAGGATTATTATTTCATCCTTTAACCATTACTTCACCAATCAGCTGGTAAGCAACCTTCTGTACTGTAGCCATTCCTCTGTGTAATACAGCATTTGTATTTAAAATGTCACATCTGTTAAAGTTTCTAGACTAATCCTACTCGTTAATTGCTTTTAATAAAAAGTCTTTTATCCAATATTGGCTCAAGCAAGTAAATTAAACCATATACATTTTCAAAGTAGAATTTTATCAGCCATGACTGGACTAATTAAGTGGCATTTTGAAAGTTTGTACTTTCAAAAGCACAAAGCGAGGTCCTTTTTTCCATCACAGTGCTTCCAACAGTTTCTCTTTTCTTTTATTTGCCTTTTATCACCCGTGTGTCAAGTCAGAGATCATAAAAAGCCTAACACGAGCTGCAATAATCTTCAAATATATTATAAGTCTGCTTTCTCTGTCAACTCTAATTCCTAAGAGAAGTCGCTCGGCTGCTATTTTATTAATAAGTCTCTGTCTTTGAAAAATGTGTGCAAGCTCCTAGGTTTTTTTTTTAATAAGTCCCTGTCTTTGAGAAGACCTTTTTTTTTTTTTTTTTTTTAAGACCATGAAAGCTGTTTCCCCAAAGTGGCTGCAGCAGTTTCTACAATCAAAATTTACTCTTTAAATCTACTTTAAATGACATACAACATATGAATACAGTGTTGTTGTTGTTGTTGTTGTTGTTGTTTTTGCTGATAATCTGCATGTGAAAACGTAGCAGGTTCAGAAAAACAGAGAGAGTGATTTCTAATTTTTTATTTTAATCATGCCAGTGTTGAAAGAGTCATCTGTTAAAAAATGTATGATTTTAAAAAACATAGGAAAAAGGAAAACCCTAGAACACGATGGAGGATGTTGGAAATTAAGGAATAGTTACCCTTAATATGCTAACACAGCTAACAGTTAGGGAAAAATAAAACCTCTTTGTTAGTGCAGGCTCATTACCATAATTATAATTTTATCTAACGATTAATAACTGATGGAATAGTTTTAACAAATATGTTAATTTAACTACTGAATAATACGCTACCCGCTTATTATGACAATCCCATTAGCATAAAGGTCATTATATTCGATTATTAATCAAACAAATAGTTGTATGGGAATTAATGAACAATGAATAATCATCTTACTTTTGTTAACATAATGCTGATTAGGTTAAATAAGTTAATTAAAGCCTAATAATACCACCAGTGTGGCAGCATATCTAAAAATCAGTGTACAAATTATAAAAATTATCATTCTTTTATATCCATTAATAATGATGGTAAGAATTACACAATTTTGTTAATATAACAAAAGAAAAACAAATGGACTAATTTGAACATGTTTGATTAGTTTTCATTAATTATTCTAATTGTTAAATTTTTTATTAAAGACTTGGACATGTCATAAAAAGGGGCACCATTATTATTATTATTATTATTATTATTATTATTAGTGATTATTATTATTATCATTATTAGTGATTATTATTCTTATCTGTGATATTATTTGTGCATGTTCAACACTCTGGCAACCCCTTGACGGGAGCAGCCAAAAGACTTACAACAACATTAGGCTAAATTAGGCAAAAACACAATAGGTTTATATTTGAGTTTAAGCTGTCCTCATTATGTGGACCTTTTCACCTCCCTCCCCCCGTCTCAAAGGTGCACTTCAAAGCCATTGGTATTAATGCAATCTAAAAGCTCTCTGAACTCTTTTCCACCTTTAAATCACCTCATTAAAAACATTGTTTAGAACACATTTACCAGAGAGACGGTAAAGTATCAAAACATGTGTACTATCCTTTTCAAGACATGCATTTGGACAAAACATAATAGGTTCAGTCACTGATGATTACAATCACCCTTATAAACAGTTGAACTATAGTAAGTCCTCATATGAATGAGTTATGTTTCAAGAGCTCGTTCGTACTGTACTGTAAGTCAAGTTCCTTCGTAAGTCCAACAAACATTATCTAGGTACTAGTATACTAACAGAATTGGCTATACATAGTATATTAAGGCACAGCATTCTTTAGAATTGTGCCAATGGTTGAACGATTCGTGTTAAAAGAACAAGCAACGTCTGCCTTTTTTTTTTAAATACCTTGCTCCGTTCTCTTGATTATTTTCACTTTTGTCTCTGCTTTTTACAAAATTCTTACACCTTACTCTACATTACTGTTATTTGCACGAATCAAAGATCTGGTACTGTATACTGTGTAAAAGCACCAACATGCTTCTTACAAACTCCTTACTGTACATCTTACTGCACATTACTGCTACTTGCTAATTGCACCACATGTTACAGTATATGTGATGCACACTTCTGCACTAGTTTGCACACTCACTTTATGTATGATGTTTCGTCTGTAACATATGTTCACTGTTTTATTTTGGTCTGTACTTTAAAAGCCACAAACAGCCAGAATCAAATTCCTTGTTTGTCAACATACTTGGCGAATAAAACCCGATTCTGATTCTGATTGATGACAGTTTGCGTTTGTGTTAAATGACTATTGATTCTGCTGTTGGAGGAAATTAGGTTGATGAATCGGTTTGAAGTTATTCCTCATGCTGGCGTATTGATTCCTGATCACGTTATGAGGAATTAGAAGGAAGTTACAGAAATTGCTTTTATGTAACTTATGAACTTATAAAACAATCTAAGTCAAAATAATAAGATTACTTTAATGCTTCATGTTAAGAATTTAAGAAGATTGTGTGCAAGTTTGTGTTCATGTTTTAATCCAAATAAAAAAACAGAATCTCTTTGCTCTTTTTTAACTGAGATGATAAATGTATCGGATCTGTTTTATAGAATGCCTGAAAATGAAGTCAACACACTGTCAAGCAAGCTGTCCAAATTCAGCTCTCTCGGCTCCAAACATCGTTACAGGTTAGAAACTTGTTGTTCTTATCTACACAATGAGTCTCTAATACAAAAATGTATTACTTTACACATGTTAAAGTGATTATTTAAATGTGTACAATGATATTTTATTTGCCTAAAGTCAAATAAGTTATATTCATGAGCATTTTACTTACAGAACATTGATTAAAGTTTACATTAATAATAGATTTCATTGGTTTTTTTTTCAGTTATTAAGAATTACTATACATTAATACAAGGTGTATTTCTTTTTACTTTGTGATGTTCGATGGCAAAAAAACATTACATTTTGCCACATCATTTCACTGTACCCCCTTATCTGTGTGTCTTTGTTCGAATTGAGCGAATCACATCTCTGTCAACTTTGTACCTCTTTGTTTTCCTTCTTTTTTTTCCTTTACTGCTATCCCCAGCAAACAAGTTAAAACATGACAACCAATTATGTTAAACAGGATGAATCACATACTTGAATTATAGTAAAGACTAACATGTGAAATAGCATTACATTAAACAGATGAGCACATGACCTAGCATGAACTGTGGTTAAAACATGAACTGGCTTCAACTGGTTTCCAAAATTCGTATACCTATTTCAGTGTCTTGCAATCTTTTTAACAAAATCATTTTTAAATAACTTAAGTAGTCAGATTTCTTTTATTTGGAATAAAAACAACCACGTGTTAAACAAAGGATCCTACAAAGTCTCTGTGAATTAAGAGGGATGGCACTTTCACATTTTCTTTATTATTACTGGGCTGTTAATGTGAGTTCACTGTTATTCTGGGTGAAGTATGATGTCAATCTTCCCATCTGGGAACCATAGAGGAAGCATTAATGGGATTACTATTTCTCTTATCATTATGTGCTAAATTACCACAAAAACAAAAATAATAATAATAATAAAAAATAATAAAAAATAGTGTACAATGTATGTATGTGTATTTAACATCTCGTTTTACCTCAAACCCACTGGTTATACACTCCATTAAAATTTTAAATCAGTTTCAGAGTCAATTTAAGCTTACTGATCTTTCTTAGCACCACTGAATGGGCACTGTATGTTTGCTCTGTCCTATACGGATAATGCTTTCAGGGTTTGGTTTACTGTAAGTGTGGTGGTGTGTCATTATACGATCTTTACATTGACAATATCTTTTGCTCATTTGAACAACTTGCACAAAAGTTTAACATTCTCAGGACACATTTTTATAGATATCTACACCTAAGGAATTAAATTTCCTGTAATTCTGACTCTTTCCCTTTGTCTCCTTCTCCATCCCTATACGATTCTGTTTATAGCTGTGAACCAGATGCTAAACAGATGATTAGTGCTGTGTACAAGTTATTAAACACAAGTAACTCAGCCACATTAGATGTACTTAAAGGCAAATGGGAAAATTATATACAAGAACAAATTTCAAATAAACTGTGGCAAAAGATAATACATAGTATTTACTCATCATCAGTTTGCCTCAAACACACAGTAGTTCAATTTAGAATTGTCAATTTACAATTTATTGTCAACACAGTTTATTTCATTTTCATACACAGGTTATTAATTTAAAATTAGCTTCACTGGTCCAAGGTAAAACCAGCTACGCTACTGCACGTGGAGTTTTATTTTTGATACATTGTCAAAAATATGCCAAATACCATTAGAACCATCCCCATTTATTGCACTTTTTGGTGTTGACTCACGTGGTGCTCACCTGAATGAACGCCAAGGCCAATATGACCGCCTTTAGCTCCCTTATGGCTAGATGAATGATCCTGTTTAAGTGGAAAGAGTCGTCGACCCCAGTGGGTGCTCACTGGATTAAAGTAGTCTTGTATTTTATTAATTTAGAAAAGATTCGCTATTCTATAATGGGATCCACTCAGAAATTTTACGATGTCTTGCAACCATTTGTGGGCCATTTTGAAATTATAGATGCAGATAAATTGGACCTAAAAGATTTCTTTTTTTAGTTTCTGTTTCTAATACTTCCTTTTTTCCCTTTTTTGTTTGATCTGTTACTTATTAATTAATTTATTTATTTCTCTTACTTGTTTTTTCCGCTGATTGGCTGTTGTTTTGTTTTTTTTTGTGTAGGATGGAAAGAGGGGTATGGGTAGAAAAAAAAATAATAGTGTGTATGTATGTATGTGTATTTGATTAAAAGAAAAACCTGAACTAGCTTTACAGTGAACAGATATAAGTGAACTAGCATGGAACAGAGTTTTCTTACATTGTATGAACTTTCCCATGCATCTGTCTCTTACATCACTGTTTGTTTTATGTAATTTCTCCAAGTTACCCTGAAAGTAGTACGAATCTTAAATCCGTACATAAAGTTTTTAGTTTAATTTTCTTAAAGGTATTAATATGTATAATGTATAACATTATTAGGTTTGTGGGTGTCTTAAAAATTAATGTTGCAATGCAAATGGCACCTTTTCCATAAGCAATTGCATTCAATGTTCTTTCTCAC
Source organism: Clarias gariepinus (assembly GCF_024256425.1). Taxonomy (NCBI): domain Eukaryota; kingdom Metazoa; phylum Chordata; class Actinopteri; order Siluriformes; family Clariidae; genus Clarias; species Clarias gariepinus. The sequence goes on along the minus strand of NC_071116.1, from coordinate 6,838,951 downwards.
AGTGGGAAAACAGCCATGCAGATGGGAAAAGACCAGCTCGTCGGTTTGCCCAGGCCAAATTTGGAGGTGGTGCGCACACGCAGTAAGACTTATCCGAAGAGGAGCAGTCAGCCTACAAGTGAGTGTCCATCCATCTGACATCATCATCATCATCATCATGCTGTTACATCACTTGTTCAAAATGCTTTCTATGGTAACAGCTCATTCACAGGGCTAACCTGAGAGCCAAAAAAAAAAATGTGTTACTATTTAGCAAAGAAATATGTTGTAGATGTCTAAGAGGAGATATTTATTATTTATATTTATTTATAAGTTACGAAAGGAGTCATCAGAGGTTTAAAAATTATAATCAATAAGTAATTAACAGAAGATTTAAATCATTGGCAAATGTGGTGCAAGAGAAACTAAACACTTGCTTCCACTAGAAAATTATCTCTGACATCTGGGATTATATCGAGCCGCAACACAATGCCCGGTCATTTATTTTTTTCCTACAATGATGTACCCTAAAGCATTTTTATTCCTTACATAACAACATTCCCATCCGTCATTATGTCCTTGTACTTGGTGAACCTACAGCCCGGGGATAAGGACATAGTTGTGTAGATATAATTATTAACACTAAGCTCGTAAGAATTAACATTTTAGTGTAATATTCTGCACAGACATGCACTAATCCTGTTATTCTGGAAGCGCGAGTCATTTCCACTGATTCCAGCGATTGTGAGATCAGGTTCAAATTGCAGGTGTGTCGATGCAAACAAGTTCTATCAATAACAGCTTTCGTTTCATTGTCCGTCAAAGACCGTCCGACTCCCCAACTTTTCCCTATCACCTACGTAAATATGCATTCTCTAGGACCCTTCTGTCAAATATTGGCTGTATGGAGACGGTTCATGTCGTAGCACATCGTAAACCATAGTGATCGTCAGATTACAAGATGTTAAAATCAGTGCGAATGTAAAACCCTGGTATAACCATTACCGTCAACAAAACATCATCAACTTCAATTTCACAGCATTTTTCCCTTTTTCTTTTTCTTCACTTGCATGTAAGACGTCTTTTCAAGGAATTTTGATTGGATTTTAAATAATTCCAGTCTAAAGGAAATACCTTACATGCTTTAAAAAATGAATAAATAAATAAATTTGCTATTTAGGTTGCATTTGAACAGATGAAAATCTCATGTAGTTTTTTTAAACAGACTTTTTACATGTATTGGGGTGGAATTTAAAAAGATGGAAATACAGCTCTATTGTTAATATGAAATATGAAAATTGACAACTAACACTTAAACCCCATTTAAAATCCCAGATTATTATTCAGTTTTATTTTCAGTACTGAAGATAACTAGTTAACATGATTAAAAACATATATGGATAAAAGTTTGTAAACATCTGACATTCACACACACATTCACACACTCCTATTCTAGTACTCCTTGTTTGCTCCACTATTCTGGGAAGGTTTCCTCCAAGTTTTTATGGTTTGCAAGTCTGTGGAGATTTGTGCTTATTCAGCTACAAGAGCATTAATGAGGTCAGGTCACTGATGTTAGGAGATGAGGCATGTGGTGTCGTCAGTGTTCCTGTTTATCCCAAAGGTGTTAAGTGGGGCTGAAGTCAGCGCTCTGTGCAGGGCTCTGGGGTTCTTCCACTCCAACTTGGGCAAAACTTGTCTTCATGGAGCTGGTTTTGTGTCACGCTGAAACAGATTTCTAAAACCCTTAAAGCCCAAGCGGCACAGATACGTCTCGGCAACGCAGCATTGGTCAATGACAGTTAAAAAAAATAAATATGTGCTTCTATAGAAGTCTTGCTGGGTTTTGATGTATTTGGGTTTTCGGATATGTCAGGTAGAACAAAAATAATAGTACTTTTATAAAGGGTAAATTTTACAGCTACAGGTTTTTTTTGTCATAGAAACCACTGAAAACAACCATGATCACCCAGTTTTACATTTTTTGCTCAGTCATGTTTAGGAAGTTTGTTAAAATTAACAAAAATTCGGTTAATTCTATTGCCTATTTTGAGCTGAAACGTAAACCCAAGTGAGTTTTTCACACTGGTATGATCACTGATCACAAAAACAATTGGACGTAGAGCAGCCGAGCACAGTATCATCCATAGGTTGGTTCGGGTTCTGACTTATTTATTAACCAATGTACAACAGTTCCGACGAAGCAGTTTGATTGGTTGAGAGACATTTCATGAGTGTTGATATTGAACATAACAGCACTGAGACATTTAACTTTGTGTATGCCACTTTACAAGTGTTTTAATTACCACCAACCCCTGAACAAGGGCATTACTTTGTGTGTGAAATAAGGAATTGTACACCCTACATAGATAGCGCATTAGCTTTTCACTTTATGTTATTTGGGATTCAACACATTCAAACTCTGGAGTCAGTGGTTAAGGCATTGGATTACAGTTCGGGAGGTCCCAGGTTCAAACCCCTCGACCACCAAATTACCACTGTTGGGCCCTTGAGCAAGGACCCTAACCCTCAACTGCTCAGATGTATAATGCAATAAAAATGTAAGTCGCTCTAAACAAGAGCGTCTGCCAAATGCCCAAATGTAAATGTAACTGCCGGTTGGCAGCCCCACCAGTGGAAGTCGTGAAAGGATATGTGTTGGTGGACAAAACTAACTGGTTAAATACAGAAACAAATCTATTGATAATAAATGGCATTTGTAAACGTGTCGTAAAAAAAAAAAAAAAAAAAAACACATCACACTCACGGCCGTGCAGCAAGGCTGTGATATCTTTAGTACTCGGGCTGCGCCATCATGCCTATGATCATACACACCCATGAACATCACACCCTCAAGCATGATATTACATTATTTATTTATCCAATATTAATTATTTGACCTGCTCTGATCATTTTTTGGTGAATTTTGACACACACTTGATTACAAATATGTTCCATTGTTTTTCTTCTTAGCTTTTTTTTTTTTTTGCTTTGACTAAACTCTTTAAGATAACTTTTTTTCTGTCAACTCCTACCTTTTTTCCAAATCATGCATACATTACACAGTTAGTCAGCAGTCTCAGGTTGAGGTAATTAGATCTTTTCTTTCGCTTGACTCTATTTGGTGAAAGATCCCCACAGATGCTTTAACTTATGCTTAAAATTGACAGTGATGTATCGCGCTGCCGAGCTGTAACATTAATCTAAAAGTGAAGCAGCACACAGACTCTCTCTTTATCGTATCGTCTAGGCTTGAACAATGGGAGCCGATCAGTCACAAAGGCAGGAAATTCCCTGGGTGAAGGCCAGGCTAAAGCCAGCACACTCCCACCGGCCAAGAGGTACTGACCTCACGCACGCTCCTTTGATAAAGCCTGTATAGCGAAGCAGATTGTAGACCCACCGTCAACTTACTATATACTTGTTTTATTTCCTCCAAGCCCGAAAGTGTCCAAGACAGAGAACATTCCAGAGGAAGAGTCCGGCAAGCACACGGCTGTCTGGGACGAGAACGCACCACAGAGGTACGGGTATGATAAAGGTCATGATTAATTATGGCTTAAGGAGTGAATGAACCCACATGAAAGAACGCAAACATTGCATAAATACACACACACAAACCACATATTACGGCAAGATAATGATCAAGTACTGGATTAAGTCGACTTTCTCTCCAACTCCTTTGAGAACAAATCACAAATAACTCAGAAGGAATTAGTTGCCAACTGTGTCTCCAATTACTTCAGAACATCAGCTAAGCTTTCTAAAGAAAATCCCAACAGCTTTTAATTTACCATTTTTCCCCTTTATTTAACGCCACTGTTTCTTTCTTTGTTTTGTTTTGTTTGTTTTTTTCCTCAGCGGGCTGTACAACTCGGCCAGTGAGAAAAATAAATCCCCCAAATTCCCGAACACACGCAGACGTTCGCCCTCAGGAGGCAGCGAGAACGAGGTTATGAACTCCTCAAGGCACAGGTACAGCATATATAAGTGTGTGTGCATCCAATTAGCATGTGTATACCTGCTTAAAAAACACTTCCTGCGCGCAAATGTTATTATGCAATTAACTACTTTCTCAGTCATTTTTAATGACTAATAGAAAAAGATTTTAGGAGTTTTTAGGAGTGGCCTGATGTGTGGCGAAGGTAGGATTCTTTTTAAAATCCCATGACTATAACTACGATTTCGTTAAATCCTGTGGTAATTTTCCAAGCGCTAGTCCAGATGTTTGCTAATGACTCGGGGCAGGTGTTTTTCAAGCAGCACAGTGTTGAGAAATAATTCACTATTCATGGATGTACTCCGTTCACGTCATGCACATTTTTTGATGATTCCTTTTGCTCTGGCTCAACTGAGTCAGATAATTATGAAGCATGTCAGAGCAAGAAGTGCAGTAAAATGTGCATAGTGTACCGTTCCAGCGAACGAAGCTTGTTGTGTGATTATAGCAGGTGTGTACGATCACTACTAGTCACACAGAACAAGATTAAAGACACCATATGAAATAACTTAGACAGGAATTTCAGGTGTCCCGTGAACGATTTACATTTATGTGCGTGTTCTAATACGTTATAGTTTCTACAGTAACAGGAATTTGTTCTGCAGATGGTCCACTTAATCTAAGCTTAATATTATACTGATTTCTTTTTAAAAATGTGTCATTTAACAAAGCAAAACATCCTATCATCGATGTGAGTCGGTATTTGTTACGTAACATTTATGGACTTAAGGAGTCATGGTTGTCAGTGCTTTGCAACAATCATAAGTTTCGCAGCATGGGAAAGTTTTCCTCACAGAGGAGTATACTCTTTCAGTGTGAAATGACAAGCTGTGGAGAGAAAGAGAGCAAGAGAGAGAAGGAGAGGCCAGGCAGCAAGGGAATGACTGTTTATCGTAGCTATAACAAAAGTGATAACAGGAACTAACTCGTCTCTAGGATGTTTCACAACAACAAATCTAACTATTAACCAATGAAATGAGTGACATAATGTTTGTTATTAAATTGATCATTGTGGAATAACACACTCCAGACTGTGCGTTTACAGTATATTAAAATAATAGACTTTGGGATGATAAAACACCTCCCAGTGTGCATTATTTTCATATAATCAAAATTTTGTTATTCTTTACTTCTTATATACTAAGATTAAAAAGTTTATGTTTTACAACATTCTATGGCATCCTTCTGTTACCGGCTTTTATTTGTAAATTTATCTTTGTTCACAATCACCCGGTGATGAACACATCTCACTATGTCTTTTAAGAGCTCAGGGCCCGTATTTACTAAACATCTTAAAATCTCTCGTAGGCTCAAAGTTCACTTAGGATTGAAAATCCTCCTACCTCAGAGTAGGACGTAAAAATTGTTTATGAAGCTTCCTACTGTACATTTTATTTTAGTTAGGAGTAGGACTGCGCCGAGGAAAGCATGTGACATCACTTTATTTATAACGACACTAAGAGCCATAAAGTCGGCTGGCACATTACAGTGGGTTTTGTAGTTTTTACTGGTGTTTGTAGTTTTAAACAAAATGCGAAATAAGCAGCAGTTGTGTAAAAGCGTCATACATACACACAAAACTTATAGATGCATGACTCGGCTGCATGACGTTATCTTAATCAGACTGCTCCAATCACAACTGTTTAAATCCCCTATAATAGAGCTTCGTAGGACTGTCATAATCTAATCAAAATGAATTAAAAAAGAAACTGGAGAAAGGATGAGAGCGTTTAGCTTGCGGAGGAGAGAGTAAAATGTAAAGGAATAATGAAAGCAAAATTCTACATATTGGTGGAGATACGAGTAAATTTCCTATTGTAGTTAAGAAACTTGATAAACAGCTCTTACTGCTACTCCTGAATGTAGGACCAAAATGGTGTCATTTTGAGAATTTTTGGCCACTTTGAAGCGATTTCCTACTCTTGAGATGCTTAGTTAATACAAGCCCTGATCGCCATTTATGACCAATGAATTCTTCTTTCCTTCTTCTCTGTGCAGGGTTGATTCTGAATATTAATCACGTTATTGCATTTCTGTTAAGAGGTGAAACAATGTTTGCACACTTTCCTGAGAAATGCTCACAGCAGCCACAGCTCAGTTTCTCCAAGTCCGGGTTTGAATCGGACAGCTTAAGCAAAAGCTTTAACCCTATTCTTGGCTCATTAGGGCTGACTTTTATTCTAACCAGCTAGAATACATAAAGTCAGACTTTTCCTTCTTTGCGTTTGTGTAAATGTATTCAATGTAGTCCGAGCACTCCCTCTAGTGCGAAATCTGTGTAATAGTGCTTTCATTACTGAGACAGTTCACTTTCATACAAGGTGACACTTAATCAATAGGAAGCCACTATTCATAATCTTGCGAAGAATTGTGCCAAAAATGCAAACAAGTTATATATATATATATATATATATATATATATATATATATATATAAAACGTGTTGCTGAAATATAGTATAATAATATTTATAGTATATTTTTTTCAGCTCTGAATATTTACAGAACCTGATTCTTGATTTATATCCAGCACACTTCCTGCCACATTATTGCCTTTGAATCCTACGGCGTAAAGAGATTCAGATCATGAATATCCTGGAGCTTTAGACTGGGAACAGAGAGCCGTCTTGATCCTTCCTCAGGCTAGGCGCTGATGAAAGAAACCCTCTGAATACATAAGTAGCGATAAAGCATCAAAGCACATAGGTAGCCTAAAATCACTCCCTGAATTTGATTGTGTGCTCTTACAGGAAAGTCCAGAGCAGTGAGGATCCAACCAGCAAGCAGCACCGGAGAAGGTGAGAAATTTGCCTTACTTATGGAAATCACTTTTCCATAAATAAAAGTTTTGGGAAATTTAGGATTTCATTAAATGCAATAATCCTTTACCACAGCTGAAATTCCTAAAGATATCTTTTCCTGCCCTATCATCAACTTTTAACCCCCTTTTGTTTCTCCGCTCAGGTCACGTTCCCGTGGCAACACAAGTAGCGGCAGTGAGTCAGAGAATTCCAACAGGGAGCATCGTAAAAAGAGAAACCGGTACAAAATCTTTTCTCCCCATGCACTAAAACCAACAAAGGAACAAATCAGTCATTAGCAGTGCACATTGTGGCTTAATTACTGCTTTTGAGTTGTTAAATAGACTGTGCCAAAATTAACATATAAACATATAAATGTCATAGTATAAATGTAATTTCTGTTGACCCTTTATCTAATTGAACGCATATTAAAGCAAGTTTTGTAAATGTTTATCTTGCTGTAGGTCCCGTCAGGAAAACGAGATGGTAGATTCCGCACCGCAGTGGGAAGCTGTGCTCCGCAGGCAAAAGGAGAAAAGCCCCAACGATCCCAACCATCGCCGCTCACGCCACCGCTCTAGATCGTCAGTATTTACGATTTGTATTTCTCCTTTGTGTTTCGCAGTGTTCTCAAACAAGGCAGGGGTTTATACAGGCACTTGGGGAGGTTTGTGATTTCTGTATCATACCATATTTGCTGATACTCAAACTATTGGGGAAACAAAACTCAAATCTTAAAAAAAAAAAAAAAACATGGGAAAATGATTAACCACACAAAAGAGACAGATTAAAACTTTTGAAACCTCCGGTCTGAATTAACTAAAGGTCAGTCCTATCCAAAGAATATAAAAAAAGCTTTAAAAATTCCCTAAATATCCTGCTGTTATTCTCTTCAGGAAAAGATACAACAGATGTGGGGGCACATCTTAAAACCAGGATTCAGCAGCACAGGAAAACTGCGCTACTTCAAAAAAAATAATAATAATAATAAATGAAAAAATATATTTGCACAAAATAAAACTGCACAGCGGCTCATTCCTGCACTGTACTTTTGCTGATTTTAATGAAGGATGTCAATTACAGAATATAGATTTTTTGTTTTGTTTTGTTTTGTAGGAGAAGTCCAGATGTTCATGCTAAAGAGCAGCTGTGGAAACATATACAGTAAGTAATGATAAGTGATTCTGTGAACTTTGTCACCTGGTTTGGTTGTCGTGGTTGTGATGATGTATGTGTGTGTCTATACAGAAAGGAGCTGGTGGATCCATCCGGTCTGACTGAGGAACAGCTGAAGGAGATTCCATATAAGAAAGTAGAGTGAGTGAATCTCTCTCTTTGCTAACCCAAATAGCGTGCTACTGATTTTATGCTACACATAACTCCAAACAAACTCCACAGTGTCTGAGTACAGAGGAATCTGATTTTGCAATTAGAAATAGACTGGAATGTAGCTCTAATGTTAATGCCAGCTGTATCCAAAAAAATACTGTAGAAGATGTGGCAATCATATTATTGAGTAACCAGTTACTCATGTTTTTAAAATACCAGTCCTACTGTATATGTACAGAGAAGATTTTTATCAATAAAAGCTGCAGAAATTCAAAGAAATATAAATTTTTCTTTTTTTCTGGAGGGAGAGATTAATCCAAGTACTAAAGAAACAAAAGAAGAAATTACTTTGTTGAAAAACATGAAAATAATTCACCTGCATAAAACCAGACACTGCTGTTAGTATAACATTAATGCAGGGAAGCTCGTTGTATTTATCACTACACATCTATCATGACTCTGTTTAGCTGGTACTGTAAGATTTAAAAAACAACAACAATGTTATAGAAATCAGTCAGAAACTTTGTCCAGTTCAGGGAACACAGCAATGATTTACCTTTCAATTTTTTTCATATGAAAATTTAATTATTAGCAACACTTGAGTGTAAATGTGACTTTTTGGACGATATCACAAAGTCACATCAATTACATCATAAAAATCTTTAATTCTACCTTCCCTACTAACTGTCAGTATGACAAACTATCTCCTTACAGAACTCAAGGTGACCCGATCCGTATCCGGCACTCTCACTCTCCCCGTAGCTACAGACAGTACCGGCGCTCACACTGCTCTGATGGAGAAAGATCTGTCCTCTCAGAGGTCAAGTGAGTCCAGGAATAATTTTGGTCAATTCAAAGATCACATTTCCCTCAAGAGGTTAACAAGAAACAACTTGAGTGTCTCATCTCATCTCATCGGCATAAAAATGTCTCTGGGCTCAGATGTGTGTTTTTTGACCCCTGATTTTATTTTTTTTTCTTTTAGCTCTCGGACTGATCTGGTGCCTCCACTTCCTGTTACACGCACTGTAGACATGACAGGATCCAGCACTGCCACAGCACAGGTCAGTTTCTCTTCTCTAATGGAAACACTGCTATGGACAAGTTTACCAGCGTTACTGTTCCTTGTCTCTTATTTAAACTTGAATGTTGACAATGCCACAGTGAGTGAGGAGTCTAAGAAAGCATGATGTGATTGTAAGGTTTTCTGATGATGTACAGTATGACCTTTCCCATGCCTCTAAGCCCATGAAACAACCCCCTCAATGCGCTTTCTGATTGCTCATATTGATTTTATTTTTCATAAATAACACATATGAAGTTATGTAATTGTGCAACAGCAACAACAGTTGTTATTTTAAGACATCAAGGTCAGCCTTTCTGGATCAGTTCTTGCGAGAACATTATTGTCAAATGCATTTGCAAAACCCATCAAGCACCATGATGAAACTGGCTCTCATGAAGACCTTCCGAAAAAGGCGAAACCAAAACTTACCTCTGCTGCAGAGGGGAAGTCATTTAGAGTCACCAGCCTCAGAAATCACCAATAAACAAACAGCACGTCAGATTAAAGGCGTTATGAAAGCTTTACAGAGCTTAATAGAAAGTGGATACATCTCAATAACTGTTCAAATGAGATTTTTGTATATTTTAGACTCCTTCAGGATTTTTTTACAGTGTAGAAAAAAATAAAAATGAATCACTCAGGAATGACCATGGAGTTAGAAAGTGATCTGGTATTATAATAAGTGGTAGTGTATGTGTTAGAATGCAAATCTGCTGCACAGAATGAGGGGGCAACATGGTGGCTTAGTGGTTAGCACTGTTGCCTTGCACCTTCAGGTCCTGGGTTCGATTCCCGTGTCAGGTCAGTGTCGTGCTTGGTGGGGTTCCTCCGGGTTCTCCGGCTTTCTTCCCCAGTTTAAAGACATGCTAATTGGTGTTTCTAAATTCTAAATTAAAAAACACCGTTAGATCCTCTCTCTGGAGAAGGAAATGGCGAAGCACTTTAGATAGGGTCACGAAGACTTGGGAATGACTAAACAAACATAATTAATTAAACAAATTAAGGTTTAAAAAAATAATAATTACGTTAATACGAATTATGTTTTTATACAGTTTTAAAATTGTTTTTAAAATAAATTAATTCTTTCAAAATTGTAAAAGAGTCAATGACCCATCTGTTATATTACACAAAACATGCGGCTTATCGAGGGCTTGGAAATCAGCACAAAAGCTTTATTAGAAATAAAATAGGCAAAACACTCTGTATAATTAAACATATTATACAACATTATATGGGCTTTCTTTATCTATTATGTGTTTCACATACCTAGTGACATACCTACTCTTACTTTTCAATATAGACCAGACAGTTTTTGTGTGCATGACTGTGCTCAGAAACACCGGGTCGCTGTGAGATGTTTTCATAGTTTTGTTTCAGAAATGTCTGTGTTTTTCTTTCTGCAGAAGAAGAATGGATCCAAAGACAATCTGTCGGAGAGCTCCGGGCAGGAGACAAAAAGCAGCATCAAGGTGGCAAGAACCTCGCATGGCTCTCGGACAAAAACCGAAACGTGACCGCTTTTGTGATTTTTCAGCATGAAAGGTTAGGAGAGGTAAAGGACAATATATACTGAGACCTGGAAGTATTCAACACTACTAAATGGAAATTTCAGACAGACCCGGAGTTGAGCTGGCTGCATCCAAGCCATTAGCTTGTCTGATAAATAAGTTAGTGTTAATTCTAAAAAAAAATTTAAAAAAAAAAGCATTTTGTACTTTTATTATCTGAATGAACATGATCATTATAAGCACATAAGTCTTTTACAAACCACTCGATCTATTCTGACAATCAAGTGAAGGATAATGAATCATTTTTACAGCGAACACTGCACAGGTTTTAAGGTGTTACACTGAACACTGATTTTAACATTTAAAACAGTATTAAATATTCTTGACCCAGTAATCGTATATGTGGACTTTATCATGAGAAAAACGTATTGTATTTGTGTTTTCCAATGATAGACTATGATAGATAGAAAATTGTTGCTGCTGTAACTCTTTGTATTGTCTTTATCTGCTGTTAGGAAACACACAGTACATGGTTAACTGTAGCTGAGCTGGAGACTCAATAAATTGAATTCTTGTCAACAGTCGCTATTTTCATGTCATGTACGTTCAGATTCATGTGTATGAGGGGTGTTCATGTCAAACTGGAACTTTTGAGTAAGCAGAATAACAGAACACATTTACATCAAGGTAGAAAGTTGTTTCAGTACTGTACGTCAGAGACATTTTGAAACACTGGCCTCCAGGAATTCCCTGAATAGAGTTCCTGGAGTATGCAAGTGGTGTTGGTGAATGTTTGTGTGTAGATTTTCTAGCCTCTCTTCAGCATTTGGTGGCAAATTGGTGACAAGTAATCCATCGATAATTTTATTTATTTATTTATTTTTAATTAGATATCCCACTTGCTAAATGGGAAAACTTTAAACCATTTGCCCCGTTTAAAAGTTTTACTGCAGCTAAGAGTCTCATCACCGTTCTGTGCTTGAAGTCTTCTGTAAATGTCCTTTGATTTTATTCCTTCCTTCACAAGCCGCCACTTGTGGATAGTAACCTAATTTCTTTTTTTTTGGCCTAAAAGCTTTTTCCTTCTTTTGCCATAGAGCACCAGTTAGTGCAATGGTTATTAATGTTAGTGATTTTCCTTTGAATAATAAATCTATAAAATGGGTATTAAAGTACTAAAGGTAAGAGGACACATACTCTTTTACTTTTTGAGTGTTCCTGCCATGCCAGAAGACGTCTCATCCTCCTCAATGCAAATAAAAATAAAGCATCTCCTGAGCAACTCACATTATGACAGAAAAAAACAGTAGTAGATATGTTGCATGTAATCTTAATAAGTCACGCTGCGCTTTTATTCAAATATGAAATACCGTAGTTTTTGTGGATTTTTTTTCCAGTGGATTGCATTGACAACATAACCATTTCAGATCAGATATACAATCTTCTGTTTACAATCCGCTGCCACTAGGGGGAGTCACTCAACATGTCCTAGTCGTTTAGTAATTCAGCCTGGTTCACAGTCATTGAAAACATTTGGTGTGTGAATTTTGTGAATGAAAAGTTAAATACTAGTTCAAATTGCATTAATGTGCAGTACTTTATTCTGTTTCTTTTATTCTGTTTTTTTTTTCTTTTTTATTTATTTAATCAAGAGAAATTGCCTAATCCTGTTCAAGGTAGTATTGGATTCAGAGCCCTAGGCACAGATATGTAGAATTTAACTATAATGGGAGTGCTGTGCCCTCGTGCCAACGATAGCATCACAGCCGTGCTAATATTCATCACAACTGCATAACTTCCAGTGAGATGTTGCACAACAATATTATATTATACAGCAGCTGATATTATTTATTATCAACAAATTTGAAATTGTTTCTTTATTTAAACAGTTATTTTGCTCCGCTTCCACACATCTATTCCACGACTGGCAGAACTAACTAACCACGACTGGCGGAGCTGGCGACTGACAGTGTAATTAACAGAAGTAAAAGTATTTTTACCGTAAATTTTTCACAGTACTATGTAGCCAACATATTAGGAGAATAGACAATGGATGTGGTGGACAGTCCTGTAAATCTCATAGGTTTCACTTTACATTTATTCCATTTTACTCACGTAAGTGGAAGGAGCAGATAGCGCTGTTCCTCCGAGTGTGTTACGCCGCGTGAGCAAGCAGTTCGAAAAAAATGGTCGGTGACACCACGTGGGTCGGAGGAAACACGTGGGCGGTCTACGGCCTTCCCTATGAGCTTAATGTGGGAGCCCCAAGCGACTGGGAGGAATTGGCCACGACAAAATTAGTGGAGAAAATCGGGCGAAAAATTCATTTAAAAAATAAATTATAATAAAAAATATATATATCTTTTGGGTTTAAGGGTTTAATCCTGAATAGAGGTACATACTGTACAATCACCTTACCCATGCACCAACTAGTGACCTTGATCATGGGTTGGAAAACGATTTGGGATTCAGCCTTGTGTTAGGAGCTAGTAAGCTTTGTAGTCGTAAAAATGAAAGAACGCTGATAGTTCAGATGCAGTCAAAGCAATTACTAAGGAGACAAAGTGTTATAAGTTTAAAATGTCTAACAATATTAGACGTGCTTTCTTGTTGAAAGTGCTTCTGTGACTGTTCTCCCCTCAGGGCTGACATACTTTTACCCATGCTGGCGACCGACAGTTAGTGAAATTAAGTGTAATTAGTGTGATTATTCCTCTCGTCCAATCAATGTACTCTATCACAACAAACTTCTGAATGTTGTTTCATATCACACATTTAAAAATGCTGATACTGAGTATAACCTTATGATGGCAAGTGCCACCTGCTTTTATTGCTTTTATACAGCAGTTCTGTTAACATGAAAATGAATGAAATGTTTAGGAACTTGATACCAGCCAGAATAACTTTATGGAATGACAGACAGGTGGCTAACAAGATTCTGATTTTTTTTTTTAATCTTTTTTCTTTATTTCTTCATCTGATGAGCTTCATAAGAATTTATATTCCTGAAAAGTTAGTTTGCACTGATGTTACTAACATTGCAGTAGTAACGGTTTTGAACTAAGAAGAAGAAGAATTTTGCATGTTGATGACAGAGTAGTGAAGGGATAACGTGGGAAAAAAAGCTATTATGGGGGATGTGCTGATGAGTAAACATGGTAATGTACATACACTCGCTCATTATCTATACCACTCATCCTATACTGGGTCTCGGGGCACAAGACAGGATAAACCTTGGACGAGGTACCAATCTATTACAGGCCACAGGCATGCATGTATGCACTTACACACTATAGGATAATTAGTCTAATCTAGATCTCCAAAGTCATGCAAACTCCATGCGCGCACACGCACACACAACTTGAGGTGAGATTTAAACTCCCAACCCTAGTCGTGAGGTGACAGTTCTAACCACTTAGCTACTGTGAATAGGTGAATATATTTAATAAAGCTTTTATGTCAGGTTACCTTTGACCCCAAAGTCTATCCGGGCACAAATTAAACAACTATTCCTATGTCCGCTTCAGACTGTAGATCCACTTCACTGGTGTTTTGGTACAGTATTTTTTTTTTTATTCATGATGTAATACTCAATTACATATAAACTGTACTTGGGTATTACATTAGGAATGAAAAGTCATAATTATTCAGCTGGTGTAAAGGATCTCTCTGGATTTGTGAAAGAATTGAATGCTTGTAAGAAATTTTAAAAATTATATATTTATATATTATATAACAGTTAGTTCCAACTGGCCTATATTTTCTGAAATGACTCCTTGTATTTTTTTTTCATATCCTAAAGCTACTCATTTTAATAAGCAAAATATGAACACAATGAAGTTGTGTAGGTCTGGAATGATAAGAATCTGAACTCTGTGCTCTTCTCTGCAAGACCCTAAATGAACTCAGAGGTTTTGGACAAAAGCCAAATACCAAAGATTTCACAGAGCCTTGATGTGCAATTTAAACAATTGTATAGATCTTTCAGTGCAATGCATAAACATTTATAATCAATGGAATTTTTACTTTAGTTTATTAAACTGCTGGTGTGCCAAGCCGGAAAGCAAATAATATTGTAGTTACATACAGTAAAATTGTCTGAGACATGTGATGGTAAGCCTGGGGTCTAGCAAACTTCATTTCTGTGAACTAAATTCTAATATTAATATTAGTTTTATCACAGCATATTGGGATTGGAATTAATTCCACTTTTCTGAGGGTCCAGTTTTGTTTCTGTGAGGCATCTGGGTATAATGTTTACTTTTACTGAGCGGTGTCCTCATCTCAACTTGATCTAGCACAAACTTAGTATGCTTAAGTTTAGTCTACACTAGGAGCATGTTTGGTCTGGCAGCAAAAAAAAGCAAAACTTTAATATTATTTCGGTTTGAGATGAAGACAAAGGTGTTATCTTAACCCACAGTTAGCATTGCTCTTATTGTTTTGGTAATTCCTTGTACGTCCATGTCCGGCATTTTCAAACGTCTGTAGCGGAGTTACAGCAGGAACAGCAGGAGTTCTGTGCGTCGTGGCATGACGCCAACAAATGTATGCCAAATGCACTCGTTCACCTCAATGGATTGTAAAAAAGAAAAAGTGGAAGGGAGGGGTAAGATTCTGAGAGAGCTGGGATTCTGACTTTGCTTTGTGATTTGGAACGGACGTTTTCTTTTTCCCCACATGGGGAGCTTGTAATCTTGAAAAACTGATGAAAAGCTTTGGCTCTATGATTAAACCTGGGAATTTTTCAAGGCGTTGTTGTTGAAAGGTTGGCATTGGATTTTGCCCAGCCTTTCTTAAGCATAGATCTCTTTTTTTCCCCAAAAAAACGGTTTACAGATGGCCTCATTACAATAGGATTTAACCCTGTTTTTCAGAGCAGCATTTCTGTCAATTCATTCAATGAATTGGAATGGAAACAATTTAAGCTGCATCTGGCAACCTAAAAGCATCCTGTGGGTCTTTGAGGACAACTGCTTTCTGCAAAGGGCCTTGCATAAACAGGATTTCACCCCTTCCTGTGTTGAGACCTATTATCAAATTAACAGAATGAATACCCATCGTTCACGTTGTCTTAATGGATTTCGCAGCCATTGAAGCCGAGTTAAGATCTGTGCATTGTTCTTAAACGGGGTGTTCCTGCTCCTGGTTTTAGAAATACATTATTGTTGGAGATTCTTTAGTCTGATTTAACTAAACAACTAATTAAAAAACTAAACATGATATAAATCATGACATCGGCTGATTAAGTAAATACAATTCCAAACAAAGGCGACCCAAAGTTTCCACATTAATAGTTGGTACACTTGTGCTGAGAACTTTTCTTGGGCACACTGAGGACTGGACTCCTTTTTTATGAGAATTAGTTAAAAATTATCCGCACTGGTTATATTAAAACAACAATTTTGCTGTTTAAGGCTTCTGTCTCCTCAGTCACTGCTGTGAACGTGTTGCTTCAATTTATTTGTAACTGCGATGCGAGCAAAAAAGGATGCCCCAGTTGTAATTTGCACAAAAGAAAAGCAGCATGCAGTAAGTCATTTGTTGTGGTCTGAGAGCATACTCTATGCCGTTATTTATCTAAGACTTTGTGCTCAGTATGGACAAAGTGTTTGGATATCTGCTAAAAAACTAAATTTGGACCGATACTCTAAAGGGATTGACAGTTTCTTAAAGAGAATCACTACTGGTGAAGAGACCTGGATTCATCACAACTAGTCTGAAAGTAAATGGCAGAGTATGGAATGGAAACATCCTCAATCGCCAACCAAGAAAAAGTTCAAAAGTCAACCATCAGCTGAAAAATATATGTTTACAGTTTTCTGGGATTCTCAAAAGCCAGTATTGGAATATTATCAGGAAAAAGGTTCAATAATCAACAGTGCTCGTTACAGTGAGACGCTTATTAAAGAGCTTGTGCCTATACTTCAGATTAAACACAGAGGGACTCCTATCCAAAAACTTTAGTCTGGATCTTGCTCCATCTGACTTTGTCCTGCTTGGTTCCCTGAAAGAACTCATATAAGAGCAAAGATTAAATTGTGATGAAGAAGTAAAGAAAGTGGTGCCTTCATGACGCGAGGGTCAGTGTTCAGAGAACCGTGGCCCGTTTATATCTGCAGAAATTCTTAACTCGAATGTTTGTAAATCAGGGACTACCTGTAAGTCGAAAAATTATGTATTTACATTTAGGCATTTGGCAGACGCTCTTATCCAGAGCGACTTACATTTCAGATACACATCTCATTACACATCTGAGCAGTTGAGGGTTAAGGGCCTTGCTCAAGGGCCCAACAGTGGCAACTTGTGGGGTTTGAACCTGGGATCTTCCGAACCGTAGTCCAATGCCTTAACCACTGAGCTACCCCTGTCCCTATATTTATTATTTATCCCTGTATTTGTCTTTTCTAAAAGTTTTTTTTTCAGCCAGAGTGCGAAACATGTTTGACCAATTCTCGTAAGATAATGACTTCTCTTTAAGATGTAGCTTACTACAGCAAAATTTGGTTCTTGCCATAAACATGTAACACATGCAAACATACCAGACCCTTTTATTCAATCAGCATTCTAAAGTTCTCGATGTCTTCATGCTATGACTCATTTGAAATGCCAGCTAAAAGTACGTCAAAACAAGAATTCTGTTAGTTATGACAGTGACCCATGCCTGTACTACAACCTGATTTATCAAGGTCTGTCATGACGAACACGATATTTAGACTAGCTTTTGAAACAACCAGACCACATTTTGCAGCTATTGCTTTTTTCCCCAAACAGCTGGGCCTTGAAGAACTCAGAGTTAAACTAATATTCTGGTGTCTTTCTTTCTGGTGTCCTGTGTCTTTGTCTGGTAGTACCTGAAGTATGTCTAGGAGATAAGCACCTGGCGAAGTTGCGATGTGGAAGTATGATATGGAAGACCTTGGCATACAAATAAAGAGATCTGAGGAGAACACTCCTTGAGGAAGGAAATCACAGCCAGGTAGCCTTGTAGAGAAAAAGATATAAACTTGGAGGACGTTATTTCGATAGAAGGCGGAGCTTCAGGAGAACTTTCTCTCAAACTTTTTAGCAAACAAAAAAACAAAAATACTATGGCACCTTCAGTTTCTTGGTGTTCTTTAATCAAGGTACAACCATGACTGCTATTTAACCTTCGCCCTGGCAGTAGCCCATGCACAGCCATTAACTGGGAAATGGAAACCTTATTAA
Organism: Clarias gariepinus; assembly: GCF_024256425.1. NCBI lineage: Eukaryota > Metazoa > Chordata > Actinopteri > Siluriformes > Clariidae > Clarias > Clarias gariepinus. The sequence goes on along the minus strand of NC_071116.1, from coordinate 6,821,061 downwards.
TTCACCCTCAACTTGGGTAAAAGCATTAACGTTATGTGATCATGTAACACACACTACTGGTTAAAACATTGGCGATGAAAGGCCTTTTTGTGCTAGGAATCGATACAAATCAGATTTAATCCAAGTAGGAAAAGACATCTCTCTTTCACTGGAGAGATCTCATTTTATTTTATTTTTTTATGATCAAATATATAAAGAACTTCAAGCCCAAAACTCAAGCCACGCCTCCCGCCTGACAGAAGGCCTTCTTAATGTGATGCATATTAAAGAAAGAACATTTGTGCACACTACCATTTTTCCAAACTGCAAATATTAGCATGGAAAAAAACCAGAAGACTAAGGTGTCTATGCTGAAGACTCTGAGTGGGTCGAGGTCAGCGAGGCATTGTGCAACTCTTTCCTCGCAGCAGTTTCCATGTGATTAAAACTGAAAGATGTTTCTTTCCCTCCAGAAGGTCACCACAATGAGGGTTTTCTATTAAAACTAGTTCTAGCAGAGATATTTTCCAGTCTGCTGCATGACATGGCAAGAGTAAGAAATAATGATCTGATGGCCTTTGTGGAGCGTGGAGAAGGGGCTCTGAGTGAACCTCACCCCTATACAACTTGATGCCCTCCAGTAGGGACACATTTGGAATAGATTTTAAGGAAGGAATCAGATACTGATCCTCATCAGGTACAAATAGACAGTGTAAACTAGCCAGATTAAGGTACCGACCACTAGGTGGTACCTTACCAAGTATCTAAGTGATACTCTGTCAGGCGTAACCTGGAACATGTGCAGGAAGCATGTGGGCTCGCCACCTGCAATATTAAGATAAATGGTGGGAGTCTAATAAATGCCAGTCTTGAAATGTCGAATTTAAGCCTTGCAAAGTAATCATTTACTTCACATGGGGGGATTGGAGAAGCATCACAAATACTACCTACTAATGTTATAATAATCATTTTATTACACATTACCTAGTTAATTAACTAATACAGCTTACTTACCAGCAGCATGGCGGCTTAGTGGTTAACACTGGGTTCGATTCCCGCCGCAGGGTCTGGGTGCATGGAATTTCCATGTTCTCCCTGTGCTTGGTGGGTTTCCTCCGGGTACTTTGGGTTCCTTACAGTCACAAAGACAAGCTGAAAGATTGATGTTCTTATGGTATGTGAATGGATTGGCGCCCAGTCCAGGGTGTACTCTAGCTTGTGCCCCAAGTCTCCTGGAATTGGCTTCAGCCCCCCCTCTCCCAAAACCCTGTATACAGGATAAAGCGGGATAAACAATCGGTGATCGAGTGAGGGTGTAGGAGCTTACTTACCATCAAACTCACTCAGTCTCTATACCGCTTATCCTGTTCAGAGTCATACAAAGCCTTGAGCCTATTCCTGGGGACTCGGGCATGAAGCGGGATACACCCTGGATGGGGTGCCAATCCATCGCATGGCAGAAGCGATTTGCCTACCCTGCATGATTTTCGGACTTTAGAAGGAAACCCACTAAGCACATTTTCCACGCACACAGAGCAGAGGCGGAGATCGAACTCCGACCCTGAATGTGCGTGTCCATCCTGCCTACATAACATCTATAATGGGCGAATAAAAACACTTACACAAAAACACCTTAAGAGCTTGCAAGTTTATTGAACTACTGCTTAAATCGTCAAAATTACTTATACAATACAGAGTGCTTCTTTAATGATCACAAGCTGACTTTTTTTTGTCTTACACCAATAGTTATAGCATTTCAACATAAGTACAGCAGACCCTACCTAATCTATGCTATTTACAAGAGCTAGGATACCTAGCTTACAAGAGAAAATGCGAACAGTCAAGATGGAGATGAAAACGAAACGAAGCGGAAAGCATGCAGCTGATGCACTAGGGAAGATCTAGAGCAAGCTGGGAAGGTTCCCACTATAGTGGCGAAAAATTAAAATGGAAGACAAAAGAAACTAAAGTGGGCTTTCAAGTTGGTCAATTGAGATTGTTTAAAGTATAATGTTCGAAACTGGAAGCAAAGACAAAACTGCAAATACTGAAGGATGAGACTTTGCTACGGAATTACCCAAAGTAAATGAAAAGCTTTTTGTTTATTTTTTTAATCCTCAAGGTGACCTACAAGTCATTAACAAAACCACTTGCTTAAAAAAAAATAATTGATGAAAACTAATTCATCTGTGCTACATTTTCAGCTTAGGAAAGCGCATGATCAGATCGTGTGCTGTAAGATGTGACGGTCTTGGCTGCTAGAAGCATTTCCTAAATACCAGCTGGTGAAATCTATGCAGCTGATTGGTAACCTTGAACCAACCTGTACGTGGACAATTTCCCAAAAAAAAAAAAAAAAGTATGATTTCTGTGTTATCCAACAAGAAAGGCTTTCAATTCCTTCTGTGCCCTTCTCCAGGTGAACATATGAACATATTAAGCCAAAGACACCTCAAAGGAAAACAACTCTGGCCAACATCCCATTATCTTATTTTTCCCCCCATTCTTTTAGTATCTAAGTGTACATTCCTAGAGACAGGTCCCTGACAGTACTACCAAAGAGTAAATCCTCATAGATGGTATACTATGTCGCTGCTGCCAAATTATCTAGTGCCAGTACGAGCGACTAAGCAGTCGTATCAGCTCTTGACCTTAAAGGGAAAAACATTAATAATTGCAGTTTTGTGATTGCTCCTGCTGTTCTTAGTGATCGTCGTGTTAAAAGAGATCATTTCCTTAGAGAAAAATGTTTTTCATAGTTATTGTTAGTGTCTTTTTTTTTTTTTTAATCCAAAGAGAAAGCCGCACAGAAACGACAGTGGGAGAAGGGAAGGGGCGGGAGGAGGGGAGAGGAGAGGAGGAAAGGGAGGGGGGGGTCAATCCAGACCAAGTTACAACAGCCATACGACAAAGAACCAAACACCTTCTCCAGACGTGAAGAGATATGAAATAAAAACCATCTCGGCTACCTTACCAAGGAGCAGATTAAAGTCCAAAATAGCACCATTCATCAGTGTCTCAAATCCGTGGCAGCATCTCAATCACTTACCACAAGGAAACAATGCGGTTTCTACAGCTACTTCTATATCACAACGCACATGATTACACTTTAATATACTGGCAAAGCAAAAGGAAAACAAAAAAAGAAGCAAAAAAAAAAATACAAATTTTTTTTTTATTAAAGCAAGGTTAAAAAATTGTTAAATTACTGTGTACTACAAAGCATCTAGTAACTGCGTGGGAATCGGGGACTCTTAGCCTCAGTAAATACTGTCGAGTTTGAGAAAGTAGGTTTCAGCAGTTTAGTGTGTGAAGACAAGATCAGCTGCTGTAGGTTAAAGGTGGATCTGACAATGAAGGAACATAGGGACAAACTGACTGATGAGTTCCGGCAGACTTTAGTGTCAGGGTGTGTTTCTGGAAAACCTATGTACTTGGCTTATGGGTAATATTGATCATTTATTTCTTTTCCCCTTCTGAAATGTTTGCCCCTAGCAGTGTGAGTTTAAGATAATATTAGAACATGTTCATTACGGAAGTCCTGGAGAGTGTGTGGAAAAACATAATGGTACAAACACTGGAAAAGAAAAAAAAGAAAAAGAAGATAGGGAAATAAAATCCTGCTTTGGTATATAGTGGACAAGTGGATGACATGCTGCTGCAGGTTTTCTCGGCCCTGTGGAGGTTGTAAACGATGCAGACATGCGGGTCTGTACAGCTCCAATCTGTCAGCTCTGTCGCGAGGTGCTTTGTGGCGTTCGGCGCTACTTTTGTGTCCTCCCAAAGAACGTGAACTTATCATCAAGGCTTAGAGTCCCGAGCGTTTCTATCATAGTATTAAAAAAATCACACAGATAGGGAGCGAAACAGCCCCAGAGTCATATTTCATCTTTACCACATACCATAAAAATGAGAAAAATACACAATTTAGGAAACAAAACTATACAAGGGAGGCTCTTCGGATTCCTTTAAAGGAGGATCCATGTTAACAAACCACTTCTATCCTACATCAGGTGGAAGGAATGTCAAATTTTCGCTGTGGCTCCCCATCACCCCGTCCTGAGCAGGGGCCCAGATGTCATCCCTGAAACAGAGATGAAGACATGCTGAGGAGGAAGGGGGTGGGGGGGGGACCCTGATGTGACATGCTAAGGTGTCTGCATCACACACAATCCAGTTTAAACGTTATGCTCATTTGTTTTTAGGATTTGAAGTAATGGAACATACCTCTGGGGATCCTCCATCGCTCCTGTCAGTTCAATTCTGCAGCAGGAAGCTTGACAAGAAACACAGCATTAGACTGACAGTAATTTGATCATTCATGTAATACATCACACCCATATAACGAGCGCAAAATCTGCACCATTACGGAGTGACAAATAAAGAAAACCGATCGTCCTTAAGGAAAGCACACATGGTCACAATAGCATGGCCCGGCACCTGTTCAAATTCCCTTCTATTCCGCTTTACTGACTGCAGCTCTGGAGCGAATCCAATCCAAGTAAAAAGAGGTCACTTTTTTCCCCCCCAGCTCTCTCTCCCTTTCTCTCTCTCCCCCCTCCCATCCTGTCTCAACCCGCCACTGCGAACCCGTTGAACCCTTAGTGCTGCTGCAGCACCACACACACACGTCAGGAAAATGCAAACTTCCAGTCGAGCAATGAGAAATGTGAGCAGCGGTAACGGTGCCTGGTACAAGTTGCAGAATCAGACTTAGATGAAGAGGAAATTCCAAATATAGCATCCAGCTTTAAAAATAGAATGTATTTTTTGTTTAAGAAAAAAAGCATGCAGAGATCAAAGAACAAAAAAAAGCAAAAGGACAGAAATATGATCACATGCGAAATAAAACCAATGACAGCAAGAAAAGGTGTTGTCACCTGAAGCAGACTTAAATTTAACAATAATAATAATAATAATAATAATAAATGAGCTCACCATGATTGTCGGTGTGCAGGAGCAGCTCTTTCACTGCAGAAAGGCTTGGAGATGTCTGCTAGACAAAATAACACAGAGAGAAGGGTGTCTAGTGAAAGTGGTTGCAGCTTTAGTGGAACAGACTGTGCATTGCCCTTGGTGTGTGTGTGTGTGTGTGTGTGTGTGTGGACGCATAGAGCATTTTAAGATGGGAGACACACTGGCATGTCGCAGCCCGCCTGCATGACCTCATCGGCCCCTGCAGCTGGCTAAATGTAGGACTGTGTAGAGCTGCTGGAGCAAATAAGGAATAAAAATCAATCAATCAATATCCAAGTCAAGATCCTGACATCAGAGATCTCTCAGCTATAAAATCCACCCTTAAAGTTTCAAAGGAAATTCCTCATTAAAAAAAAAAAAAAAAAAAAAAAAACGTCGTTTGGTTGTTACCTTTTTCCTTTCTTTCTTTCTTATATAAATTCCGCCTTCAGAAGCAAACAGCTTGTGTGCTGGGCAAATTTCTCTCTCCTGTCTGGCACGTTTAACAGACAGCAGGACGGCTCGTCTGTACATGATGTACATTTTTAAAAACAGAAAAAGCACAGGCTAGCTCTATTATTAACTGCTAGCGTTAGCGCGCTGCTGAAAAAACTAAACAAGAAAATAAACAAATTTCACATTAAAAGATGTACAATTTTTGACACTAGTACGAAAAAAGAGTTTAGAAAGAGCTGAATTTATACAAGCCGGTGTCATTCTGCTGACAAAAACCCGACTGTGTGTTAAAGCCAGGTTTCTTGAACAAAGAAGCAGCTTGCTAGCTAGCTCGCTAACCCAAACTCGGCTAGTTGTATGGAATAAAAGCAGCTAGCACAGCTAACTCAAACACATTAAAAACACACACACACACATAGAGAGAGAGAGAGAATGTTCGAGAGAGTAAGTTTACAAAGTGTCCCTTATTTTTATTTTTTATAACCCACATCCAACACCAAAAAACGAGCCATTTTTGGTGTGTATTATTTTAAATGCACAGAAATTAGCTGTCCTGTATTCAGGGTCGCGGGGACCTGGAGTCTGAATATAGGATAAAGTGGTATAGAAGGTGAGTGAGTGAGAAATTAGTTGTCGAGCTTTGTTTAGGAGAACTCAGTTGAGTTGTAAAGTCCTTATTTGACCCAAGACACGCTAACACAGAGAGAGACAGACACACACACACACACACACACACACACAGTGTCACTAAATTCATTGACAAGCAGCATTCCTTGCACAGAAATCTCTCTGAAGCTACAACTCCGGATTTCAGACAGGATGCAAACTTAAACTTACAGTTAAAACCTCGTTCCTGTTCTGGTTCAACCCAAGTTTCCACCGAAAACTGCTTCACATGGAAATACAGCTTGTAGTCAAATTCATATTTAAAATATTGCTCCAAGAAAGAGTTTTTTTGTTTGTTTGTTTTTGTTTTTAAACCAACAGGTGATCAGTGCTGGCTGATTCGATCTAATCTGGAGTGATATTCATGGCGTGGGGCCAGGCGCCCCGATCGGGCTGCACTGCAGCCTCAGCCAGACTGCTTACTCTGCACGGCAGCAGGCAGACTCCTCCAGGCTCCCCACAGTCTGGCGAGGAGCAGGCTCGATCCTAAATCCCAAATCGATTCATAGTGCACTACGGAGGGTGTACATTTTGTGACATCCTACACGCCATCTAGTGGTCCTGTTCAGGGAGGAGCGCGCTGGTTTGGAAGCCGTCCAATCAGCATGCGCAGCCAAAAAGGCGCGCTCACAGGACAGCGGTTTGGTTACAGCCGGAAACCAGCGCTGATTGGGCAGAAACGTGTTTTTCGTTATCCAATAAGAATGCGAGAAGGCGGGTCTCAATTTCTATTTGGTTAGAACTGGAACATCCGTTGCGCTTTAAAGAGACACGACTTTGAAAATGTAACATGGTGAAAAAAATATCTATTAAACTTTATTGTTCAAGTGAACAGGTATATTAATGTTTAATATCTTTATTTATGTTTATTATTATTAAGGTGATTTATTATTAAGGTTATATATTTACCATGATGATGATGATGATGATGATTATTATTATTATTATTATTATTATTATTATTAATAATTAATATTCTAATATTAATTTTGTTGTTAAGGTGGTGCGGTGGTATAGGTGGTCTTGCATGTCGGGGGTTGGATTCCCAACTAGGTGTATTTTCCAACCGTGTTTGGTGGGTTTCCTCTGGGTGCTCTGGTTTCCTCCCACAGTCCAAAGACATGCCGATTAAGGTAGTTAGTGTCTCAAATTGCCCGGTGTCACGCTGTGGTGGAATGTCATAAAAGTATTTTTAAATTCTTCACAGTACTATGTAACATTTGACGAGAATAAACCATGGATGTGGTGAACAGTCCTGTAAAAACAGTGCCATATGTTTTAGAATTTTAGCTTCGTTAGCTTCTAGGTTTGGGGGGTTAAATGCCAAATAGCGTTAAATGGAAAGCTAATGTGGTATGATGTACAATCACTTGTTGCCCTTGATCTGGGGTTAGAGAGTGATTTGGGACTTAGCCTTGTGTAAGGAGCTAGTTATCACTGACTTCAAAATGACTCAGAAGCAGTTATTAAGAAGACAAAGTGTTGTTTAACATTGTCAGCTGTGTTTTGTTGTTGAAAGTACTTCGGTGACTGTGGTTCGGTTTTGAATGTGGGCATTAAGTGCCCTAAGTCTCCTGGTGTAGGCTCCAGCCCTCCTGCAAGCCTGTACATGATAAGCAGTATTCCATAAAAGATTAACTAATTAATTAATAATATTGACATCAATATATATATACGATATACGCTATATACGATAGCATCCAACTGACATTTTATCAAACTGATAAGGTCTAATATTGGAACTGTATATTAGGTCCAATATTTATGCACCTAATATACAGTCCCAATATTCAGCCTCAGAAATTATGTTTGTAACTAAACAACAAGTAACAAATATATGTGAATAAATATAATACATAAAATTATTCTGATTCATTAGATAGATAGATAGATAGATAGATAGATAGATAGATAGATAGATAGATAGATAGATCAGTATGAATGAAATTAGAGAGGTCTAAATGTAGTCTGTACTGAACATGTAGTCAGGGATTTTGGTAGGAAGCTGGCTGGGTCCTCTGCACCCTGTGTCTCCATATAGCCCAAAAAAAAGTATGGGAACATGCAGTCCTCAGACTCCTCAGTGCCATCCTCAGCATGTACCCGGTAGTACAATGTATTGCCTTGTGCACTACATGAATTCTTCTGGAACAAGAATGACTTAAATGCTTTATGCCTCTGAGTAATTAAATTTTACACTGATTTTTAAAAACTGTATTCTTGTTGCTTTAAACCAACAGATTAAAATCTCAAACATTTTAATAGAATGTAATGTAATGTTGTGAAAAATTCTATTGTTCTATATTTTTTTAATTGCAGCCTCAGTTTTATGTTCTTAGCTGACAGGAGTGGCACCTGCTATAGCCCATCTGCTTCAAGGTTTGGCGTGTAGTGTGTTCACAGATGCTCTTTGACATACCTCGGTTGTTACAAGATGTTGTTTGAGGTACTGTTGCCTTTTTATCAGCTCGAAGACGACTAGCCATTTTCCTCTGACCTCTGGCATCCACATTTTCGTCCAGAGAACTGCCGCTTCTCTTTTTCAGATCATTCTAAGTAAACCTTAGGGGTGGTTGTGTATGAAAATTCCAGCAGATCAGTACTTTTGTAATTACTATGTCATGTTCAAAGTCACTTGAGAGTCAAATCTTTTTCTTTTCCATGCTGATGCTCGGTTTGAACTTCAGCAGCTCGACTTGACCATGCCCACATGCCTAAATGCATTAAGTTGCTGCCATGTGATTGACTGATTAGCTATTTAATATGTTTAATATTTTTTATATTATTGATATTTGATAGTATTTTTTTTGTTACTATTAAATTTTTTTACTTTTACTTAAATAGTCTTAATGTGGACCCTTTTTGTTTGCGCTCCTCTTCAACAGAAGTGGACAGCACATTCTGAGCGTTTGATTTATAATGTGTTTGTGCACACACTCCTGGTGCATCATCACTTCTTGTCAGACATGGTGATCTAGTATGCTGTCTGGTACTTCCATCTGGTGCATGTGAAACTGCTGCTTCACTTTCTTCATGTTTGCGAAAGACCCTACCTTCAAAATGTCACATGGCAGAGCTTGAACTTTAACAAAGTCATAAGTCTGATCTTGATAAAAAAAATAGAGTACTTTAAGAGTCCCCAGCAAGTTCTCGGTAACCATATGACTGTATTCCTATTCATATCCATTCACGCTGAGTTGTCTCTGTCATATTGTCAAGTCATTTCACAGAACACAGGGTCACATCTTTAACATGTACTATTTTCTCTGAGAATGCTTTCTGGTTTCATTTATTCCCAGAATAAAACAAGCAGGAAACTGGTGAACTAGTACATTTTATGCTTTCGAATTGGCTTATCCCCCCTGGGGACCACAACTTTTGAGTCATTCTTTAGATGTGTGTAAAATGCTTTTTAGAGCCTTCCAGCAGAAAAGCTTTTAACATGTAGTTTATTTGACTTTTAAGGGCAGAGATAGAACAATAAATTCTGGTCTTCTTTTTGACAGAAACCACAGCAGGGCTTTTCTTTCCAATTCTGAAATGCCCTTAAACAATGGCCTAACTGGTCCTGTTCCACCATGCACCTCAATAAAATTCACACATTACTGCATATCATCCATTATAAGTATGTGTGCTCTGTGTATCATGCTTTTGTGTGGCAGAGCAATGACTTAATCATTCACCTAAATAACATTTCTTTGGAAGATGGGGTTGATTGACAGAGGCAGGCTCATCTTCATTTTATTGCATGCTATTGTCAAAAAGAAAATATTGTCCATATATTATGTTCAATATATTCACAAACCAGGGGATCATTGGCTAAGATTGTGCAGTCAAGTCATCAGGGCTTCCTATTTGGTTACTGAAAGACGGCCTTAACTTAAACCTGCTTGTATTACAGTATACACTTAATTGTCAATGACAAGGCAGTGCAATTTAAAATGCTGACAATTATGTAATCTAAGATCAAACATTAAAAGCGCTAAAATTGTTTTAGAGGGTCCATTTGCTTATCGTTGAGTACAATGTTATTTGTGTTGTCTTTGGGTGATGTAAATTAACAAGATTGTTAAGACTAGTTTAGCCATGCTAATCAATAGGAAATGATTTCCATTTGATGTCTCTTTTTAAATCGATGCATTTATTATTTATTAATTTTATGACAGTACAGTTAATTAATTGTATGAAGTACAATTGCTATCTTCAGATAGGTTCATTTCTTACCAGTAACACATAAATGGAAATAATTTCTAATTGAATTTGAATTAAAATGTATTGTTTAGCCTGGCTAAACTAGTCTTAACAATCGTGTTTATTTACATCTGCACAGCTGCATATATTTAAAACATGTAATGAAATCAATTATCTGCATTTTGTATTTATCGCAGTACGTTGTTTTAATAATAAAAAAGGTGGTAAAATATTTTCAAATCTTTATCATTATCAAAAGTCCTGCTGATACATTTGTCACCAAAAAAGTCAGCATTGCCCATGCCTAGTAAAGTAAATCTGCTGTTATATGTTTGTAATACTCGTTACTTTATGTGTACAATTATTAGCATGTGACAACAACTATGAAGGTCATCTTCCACATCCACCTTGTCAGGAAATGATTGATTACCACGTTGACCATGACAGGGTAGACATGCTTTAGCATTTAATGAACACACAGTAGTCTTTTAGTTAAAGTGATTCGTTTTAAAGATTACTGTATATTGTTTATCTTATCAAATATATTTTGAACATCTGAAAAGTTTTTAATATTGATTAATAAATTAAATATAAATATATTAATACCCAAGTTTGACAGTACAAATATATTAAATATTAATAGTGTAAACATGTCAAGCTTGACATCATCCAACTACAGACCCTATATGAAGAAAATGATGAAATGTGCGTGTAAATATTTCATGTACCTACAGCAGTTGTTTTGATTGAGGGGAAATATCAGGAGCCAACATTATGAAATTTCTGTCTATACTGTCAGTGGCTGAAACCAGGGCCAGAGACGGACAACATACTGATTTAAAAAAACAAATCAACTGTTCTTTCAGCTCCAGTTTCCAAATTGCAAACATTTGATTAATCAGTAATGCTGTCTTGAATCTCTCATATATAACATGTTCATGTACTTAAGTGGAAATATGGACTATTATTTACTTAACCTTTCCAATATTTGAAACTGTGGAAACTGTGAATCACAAGACAGTTGAAGGCAATGGCAAATTAAAAGGCCCAACTGCTCGTCGCACTGTTAGTGTTATAGACATGTACCTTTTACTGAACAATGCAAAACAGTAAAGTTGTTTCAAAGTTGAATCATTTCAGTTGAATGCGGCTACATTGGTTTAATCAATTTATTGCACTTTTAATAAGTTAAGTTAACTGAGCACCATGTTGAACTTGGCAAAATCACATATACTCAGTCCATGTAAATAGTCCAGAATAAGCGATACATATTTCAAGAGCCTTATTATTCTACCGATGTGTTTGTAAATGTTTGTTTATGTTTATGATAAATCCTCAGGATGTCGTTATTGTGCAATGTGTTCTGACGAAGACACCAAAGACACATCATGGTGATATTACAAAATAAATAAATTAATAAATAAGTAAATAATTTAGACATTTCTACGTTCTTCTGATGGTTCTTCCTGAAACTAGGGCTCCTCTCATTCTCATTCTATAACATACCATATAATATACCTTAACAGTTCTTGAATATATGATCAACCAAACACAAGTTTTTAAGTCCAAAACATGGAAGCAGTGTTATGAAGCATAAGGTTGGTAGTTGATGGATGTGCAATTTCAAAATGGTGTTTGAAAAACCAGTTCTCTTATGATGCAAGACTCTTCTCTTCTTGTCTCTTTTTGTTCGTATGTGTTGACACCCTAATCCAGCGCTGCTTACAGACATGCTTTGTAGAGGACATAAAGAACATAATATAAAAACGTAAGGGTAAAACAAAAAATTCTTTATGTTAACTTATATTCACACATATAAGTATGGTTTAAAATTCTCCTAGCGCACTAGTGGAGCAGAGTGCAACCTTTTGAACAGCATCCCATGACTCTTAACACTGAACCACAACTGTCCCTGAGGAGTTTACACAGACCACAGTTTATACAGCAACAAGAACAGTACAGTTAAGTTTTCTTTAATTAGTGTACCAGCACCACCACCGGTGGTCAGGACATTTGGCTGCTGATCAGAAGGTTGTGCTCTGCTCCAGTGGCCCTAAACAGTTTGCACAACAAGTTGGTATCAAGCCAAACAGTACAAGTCAAGGTTTATTTTAATAATCGTAATTAATGTGCTTGATGAAAAGGTAGGTTTTAAGAGGTAGGTTTTATACAGACAACCAGAGGAAAGTGTTCTAATGAAGCACCCAAGTGGCTCTTGTGATGATCCACCTGATGTTGAAACCTGAATGATTGTGTCAGGTTAGCAAAATGAGAACAAAAGGATAGTTGGTTGAACAGCAGCACACCAAGGTTGCCTGTATTGTCAGATGATGTTATTTGAGCAGGGCTGTGTCTTAACCTTTCAACCTACTTTCAAAAATAAGGGAACGAGGTAAGCGTCACCACTATATCTGTGGCATTCGCAGGTATAAAGTAACAGCAGAACACCAGGTGGTAGAACACTAGTGGTGACCTAGCATGCAGCAGACATGTATCCTCTCCATAATACTTTATATGACTGTCCCTCTGCCACTGCCATTAAGACCTTTGTATCTGTGAATGGGCAGGAGATTTTGCAAATGACCATGTTGAAGGCTACTGAGAGGTTGAAAGTTTAGCTGATCAAGTGGCATGAATCTTCCCAAAGGGGAGTACCGATTTAGTCAGACGTGTTAGGGTCTTCTGGGTAAGAAAGGTAGAGCACTGAGAGTACACAGCATATTTGAGGAATTCAAAAATAAAGGAGAAAAGTGATCCCAGTCATCTGTAATATCTGAGATGTCCAGTGTTGGCTTTTTCAGAACCAGTTCTCTTGAAGGCAGTGGATAAATATCCAGATGTTTAGAGGAGGATGCTGGACTCAGTCGTGGAAAGGGTGAGATCTAGCAGGGAAAGAAAAGCTTTATATATATATATATAAGACAGAGAGAGAGAATAGGCAAGAAAAAAGGGAAAAACAGATTGTGAAAACAGATTGTGTAGTGTAGGAACAGGAGCAGGGAGAGTGGGGGGGGGGACGACGACAGATCCTGGCACATGAAATTTTGTGAAACAAGGTGGCAAAGTCAGAAGGAGGCAAAAGAATAACATTACTGACCTTACATGGATCAGATGCCTATTTTGTTTCCTCTGACTATCTTTAAAATAACTTGCATATAAGGCTCTATCACAACATTTTTTTATTTTATTACACACAATAATCATTAAACATGCTAATGTAATGCAAAAAGGTTGCCAGTTCTTCATCAGGGTTGTGTTATGAACTGTGTTACCCATGTTTCATTGTTTTCTAAAGGATAATTGTGACATTCTTTTCACAATCATGAGGTAAGACATGGAATAGCACTATTTCTTCAAATCATAATGTTAACAATTTTTTTAAACCATCCCCATAATTTGGTCATCCACAGATTCACTCCAAGGTCTGTCAAGTACTGAATTTCAGGCGTTAGCATCTTTCGGCAGAGCTCCCTGTATTGCTGCTCAATATTGCTCCTCATGTTGTATCCCAAAATAGAGCTCTCTCCAACAGGCTGCCAGGGCCTCATGCTTTGGTCCCTTATGTCCTCGTCCGCCACGGCCGTCCCACCGCTAATGCAGATGGCTGCCATCTCGCTGTTCCTCTGGCGCAACTTTTTCACCTCTTTCTCCATGCGCTTCCTCCCGTAGGCGTCAATTTTGGCCCAGAGCGTGGCATTGAAGTAACGGTAGAGCTTCCAGTCAACTCCGTTCCATTCAAGTGCTTTGGCCCTCAGCTTGGGCGTGAGCTGGGACACACTAGTTGGTCTGCGTGTGTTCATTTTAAAGTACAACAAGTCATCTATCTCCCAGCAGAGAGCATCCTTGAGCAGAATAAGTGACTCCTCAAAATGTTCAGCTATCAGGACAAGCTGGAATCGCTCCGCAATGGCACTAATGGCGCTGTCCACTATCAGATCCTCTGGCTCCAATGTGTTATCAAAACCGAAATCGAAAAAATGAAGGTTCTTCAAATAAAATGAGTTAAAACCATCTGAGTCAAAGTAGAGATGTGGATTATTCAGAAAACTTTCCAGTTTATCCTTACCATGGATCCTCCATGTAAATGGCACGATTCTTTTGTTGTAGTGGAACGAGGACTCAAAGACCAGAGCTGGGTCTCTTAAGATAGTGAAAAAGAATGCATTGCTTGGTAGAAGGGCATCAACTTCTGGAGCATTGAAACGCATGTGATTGCAGATGATATTGTAGCATGCGCCTGGTCTGTAATCCTTCACTTTCATACGTGTGAAGGTAGAGGGATAGGAAAAATCATTGCGGCCATTGGGAAGAGCAAACTTCAGCCTCTTCTTCTCCCCATAGCGCAGGAGGATATTTAGAATAGTGCTGCTTGCAGTTTTGTGAGTTTTCAGGAACATCAAGTTTACTTTTGGCACACAGTTCTGCACCTCATGTGTAGAGAAAGAGACATTCTTCTTTTGCCATGTTGGGGTTTTATTTGCACATGGGGGTGGCAATCTGTATGTAAGACAGGTGTAGGACAGGGTTACTAGGCCTACTTAATACTTGAAGAACAGCAATTATCATCAACCAAAATATTTTATAATTGTACTCCTTTTGTACATGCATGCATCATTTTCATTTTTGAAAATGATGCATGCAATGTCATCATTTTCAAAAATGTGAGCAGATAAAAACAATAAACAAAGCATTTTTTTTTATATCAAACCAAAAGTCCATTTAAAGAGGTCCTATTATGCCTTTTTAAAAATTATCTTTCATGCAGTGTGTCATGTGTTCATGCATGTGAACATAAACTATCTGCACTATCTGTGACGCCGACAGTGCACGATAAATGAAGTTTTTGTCTATTAAAAAAAACTGTCGGCTCACATTCACCTAAACGTCGTTAGCAAATCTATTTTACTCTGTTACGGATCCACGTCACTCCGTAACATATTTGCATAATGCCCGCCTACGTTCTACATCGCGAACAACTTGCCCGCCCAAGTTCTATGTCGCGAACAACTTGCCCGCCTTACAATTAACAATTACAATTAGCCAGGATGCAGATTTCAAGGGGAAAAATGCATCCGCACACGCGAAGTGAATAGCCAGGAAAGAGCGGGGGGAGGAGTAGTAACAGCGCTGCCATTATTTGTTTGGACGAGAAAAGGAGAGATTGCTGTGGATCATTTTCTTTCGAAGATTTTTTAACCGGATTATCTTTGACTGAACATATTCCCCGGACTTCTCACCCTCCGTCATCGGCCTCTCGGACTTCATTAACCAATGAGACTGAACCATACTTGGTATACTCGGATAACACACATAAAATAAACACGCATTCTGGACATTTTTCACTCACTCGCGTTCACATACACATACCGTTTATTATATATAGTTTGTAAATATTGTTTATATCTTTGTTTGGTTGTGATGCACCTTTTTCGTTTACTTTATTTAGTTTTGTATAATACACGTTTGCTTTATCTACTTGTTTGTGTTTGTCCTTTTTGACGCCATCTTTTCCATGTATTGACGGGTCTCCAGACCCGTCATTCAGTTATGGTCATGGGCGTTTCGTTTTCCAACACATGCTGTAGCGGTAGACCAATCATAAATCACCACGCCATCTGACCGATCACAGCAGTGAGGGCTAACGGAAAGGAGGGGTTTAGACAGACTGAATCTTTGAACTGCTTCACACAAGTTGTTTACAAATCATTTAGAAATGGGGTAAAATTAAATCTATTTTTGGAGAAAACTAAAGTGTTTTTTGCCCTTGCATACATGCAAACCTGTTTTAAGAGACTCATTAAGCAATAGTAGCAACCTTTAAAATGGCATAATAGGGGCACTTTAAGAAGTATGATAAAATCTACTGTTGATCCCCACCCAAACCTGTTTCTTTTCCCGTCAAGAACATGGATGACAAACCTTGGTGTGTTGGACTGGAATGTTGGCACTGAAAAAGAGTACAACATCATTGTGATGCAGGTGAACAGGAACCCCAACATAAGCTTGTATGCACCTAACCTGGGCAGAAAATGGTACATTTTCTACATGCCCTCCAGATTTGATTCCCAAAAACCTGTTGATGAAAAACCAAAAGTTAGTCAGTTTGAAAAAAAGAGGTTTACTGATATTTCTTTTTTTTTTTCTTTTTTTTTTTTCTCTATTTTTTAATTTTGTGACTTTGAAATTTTTCATTGTTGTCATTTTTATGTTGCAGTCAGTGAAGTTACCATACTTTTTTTTTTTAACCTATTTAGGGTAATGATTTTTTTTTGCCAGTATCAGTAGTTTTATTTAAGTACAGTGCCTTTGTATTTTTGCACGTTTTATGTTTTAAAGAAATGTGTCCTTAACTTAACTTTAAAACATAAAACGTGCAAAAATACAAAGGTACTGTACTTAAATAAAGCTACTGATACTGGCACCAAATAGATGTTTGCTTAATTAAAGCTTAACATCAAAAAAGTGGAAAAGAGATGCTTGGAAGGAAGTAACTGTTTATATGTTCCATAATGTAAGTGAAAATGGGAACCAAAATCTATTTTATTTTTTTTTAGTGTACAGTTCTATTATATACAAACAGGGTCTTGGAAAAGTTTTATCTCTTGTGAAGGGAAAATTAAAAATGCTTAACATTGTTTGACAAATAAAAAATCATAACCCTAACTAAAATCCAGTAAAAAAACAGTTGCCTTCAGAAGTCATAATTAGAAGCCTAATTAGTAAATAAAGTCCAATAGTGTATGATTTAATCTTAGTATATATACAGCTGTTCTGTGAAGCCCTTAGAGGTTTGTTAGAGAACATTAGTAAGCAAACAGCATCATGAAGCCCACAAAAAACACCAGACAAGTCAAAAATTAAGTTGTAGAAAAGTTTTTTTAAAAAGTGTAAAGCAGGGATATCCCAAGCTGACAGAGCAACAGTCAATCCATCATCCAAAAATAGAAAGAGCACAACTGCAAACCTACCAAGACATGAATGTCCACCTAAACTGACAGACCGAGCAAAGTAAGCATTAATCAAAAAAGTAGCCAGGGGGCCCATGGTAACTCTGAAGGAGAAATCCACAGCTCATGTTGGAGAATCTGTCCACAGAACAACTATTAGTCGTGCACTTCACAAATCTGGTAACAAGTAACAAGAAGAAAGCCATTGTTGAAAGAAAGCCATAAAAAGTCCCATTTGCAATCTGTGACAAGCCATGAAATTTACAGGATTAATAAAGCTTGTTTTAACAGTTCGAAGCCTACGGCTATTTATAAACAGAAAAGAAAATTGCATAGGTATCTAGTATTTAAATCTCAGGGCTTGGCAAGAATGCGTTGGCTTTCCTGTAAGCACGTGAGGATGAGCATTCACCACAGTTAATTTCAGATGGTTTCACAACAGCAACAAAACAAAAGCCTACTGTATCACCTACTGTATCTTTGCTTTAGTCAAATGAGTGTGCAGAGTGTGTAAAACCAGAGAGCGCAACACGTCAGGAAAATGTTTATTTTTATAAGGAAAAGAAAGTTTAGAAGTTTAGTGTTGGAATTTTGAAACTATGCTAAAAAAATGACTAAAGATGCTTATCACTAAGCTGGTACCCTCATTTCTACCTTAAGTGTGAATGTATCTATGACACAACAATGTGTACGCTGTGATGGGAACCTTTGTGTAAAATGGTTAAAGATACACAATTGGACTGTGCACTTCTAATTAACTATTTGAGTTCTTAAAAAAATGCAGCTTTTTTTAAGCAAAAATATCGTACTAAGGCAACAAAAGATATTCCCTTGATGCCACCACTTTAGTGACAAGAAAGGATATCATTTAATCCTATTATAAAAAAAAGCCATTCAACTCTCAGCTTTCATTTTAAAAGAATGTATACTCCGAATTTAGTTACATTTACTACTGGGACAATGATTCCCACTGGCTCTTGGCGTTTCCTCGAGTGCCTTGATTTAATTAGTTGTTAAGCATTGCCATCTATTGTGTTAGAGGTTTGATTTTCGATGTCCAATGATCCCTTAAAACTCAAGTGGCCATGCTGCTGAAAAGAATGGGTTAAAATAACACTGCAGGTGTTTACACAGCAAACACGCCGTGTTATTGAAATTATAACCACTGTTAAATCTTGTTTAAAACAACTGTTAAAACAACAGTAGCAAATAGGTCACAGGATATGCAACCAAAAGTGTATTGATATATACAATGTCATTTGTGTGTCAAATACAATGTCATTCCATTTCTTCCCATCAGGGAAGATCTGTCCAAATTTCTCCGTCTCAGAGAGATAGATCAGTGAACGGATCTGTAGAGGTTCGCATGTGGGTCGGCTCATAATAAAATATTTAAACCTGAAGGTTGTTGGGGATTATAAATAAAAATTTATGCAAAAGGTGCAAAAGTTTGAAAACCCCTGTATTGGCAGTAAAACTGAATATTTTTAGCTATTCAAACCCTTATAAGTTAGCAAGATCATTGTTAAGCTAAGTTTCAATGCAATTATTAATGGAAGTTTCAGTTTTTTATTTCCATGTTTGAACCTGCTTGCAGAACCTGTTTGGCTGGACTTAACCACTCTGTTTGAACAACAGTGGCATGAGAAATACAAGACATGTTGGCTGTTTTCTGAATGACGGGGCAAAACTTTGACCTAATAGTATAAATACTCAATAACATGTCTGTCTCTCTGTCTGCCTGTCTGCCCCCTCTCTCTTTCTCTCTCTCTCTCTCTCTCTCTCTCTTTCTCTATCACACACTCTCTTTACATAGGAATATGTACTATTTGCCCTTTTATGCTACAGGACGTTGGAAATGAACGGTAATATCATTTCATTTAAACGTTACAAACAACTGTCAATGCAGAACTATATAATACTGATTATACTATTATTATTATTATTATTATTATTATTATTATTATGTGAAATGTCATGCAGGGTCAGAAAGTATAATTTACTTAGTAAAACTGGATTGAAACTGTATTGCTTCCATAAGCTTTCATGTCCTTTATCAAAGTCAGAATCATTCATTAGCTGTCACAAAGAATAAATGGTTGCACTCAAGCACTTTATATAGGTTATATTATACAGTATATAAGGGAAAAACAGAAAGTGTTGATATTCATATTGCAGGGAAGTAAATTTTTTAAATGAGAAGTTATAGCAAAAGAAAAAATTGCCTGACAACTTATTCAAAACAGAAAAGACTATTTGTTTTTGACACGGTCATTAGATTGTCCATTTACGACCTATGGGATGCAAAATAAACGTGGCCTTTTTGCATTTTGTTGATGAAAACATTAAAAAGACGAAGAGAATCTGTACATATCGAGCGCTGGTATTTTGGATTCAGTTTAAAATATGTTGTGAAAAAAAAGTGAAATAGATTCAGAGCAGATAATTTAGTCATACAACATTTTTACAAGACAAAAAAAATTTGCTCTTGCACTTAAGTTTCAGAAAACTCACTCACTTACTCATCTTCTATACCACTTTATCCTGTATTCAGGGTCACAGGGACCTGGAGCCTATCCCAGGAGACTTAGGGCACAAGGCAGGGTACACAGGGTGCCAATCCATCGCAGGGCACACACACATACACAAACTCACACATTCATTCACACACTAAGGGCAATTTTGGAAATGCCAATTAGCCTAACCTGCATTGGACTGTGGGAGGAAACCACAGAGAAAACCCACCAAGCACGGGGAGAACATGCAAACTCCATGCACATAAAGACAGGAATCGAGCCTGGCCGGGAACCAAACCCAGACCCTGGAGGTGTAAGGCGACAGTACTAACCACTACGCCACCGTGCCACCAGTTTCAGAAAACGTGTGAGGAAATTTTAATGTTGTGCTACACTAGTACTACTATAATATCACTATTTCACAGCTTTCCTACTGTAGCTCTCTAATGTCAGCCTAATGCTCCGTTTTATAGATCTGAAAAGTCATGAACAGAAATGCAACCCCCTATTTTCTGAATGGAAAGTGTGTATGAGGGTATGTGTGTTGTGGGTTTTGTGCCCAGCTTGGACTATTGGCCTAGCGAATCCAGTGTTCAAAAGTGTTATTAATAAGAAAAATGTCCTGTATTGTTAAGCACTGAATGAACAGAAAATTTATGGTATTTAAGGATTAAGAAAAATTAATATTTAAAGGCTGGCATTAGAATCTTCATAGTATATTCGATTCTGTAATTATTTGGTGTGTGATGCTACTACAGTATGTATCTTTTCTACACACTTGAAATGGAGGATAATATATCTAAAAATGTTCATTCATTTTTACACAATGACATGAAGGTTATCCAAAAAGCCTTTTTTTTTTCTTTTTTTTTTAACAATTAATAAAGTATTATGGGTTTAAACTCATCCTACCTTATTTACATAATTTCCTTTCCAGACCCAGTAGAGTCAGGATAATCAGGAGCGACGTCCTGAAGAAACGCTTAAAAACGTGGGACAGCATCATTCCAACATCTTGGTGCCAGGCTCACAGTCTCAGACCCATCTTTAAAAACCTGGTGTACTTTGCTCTCGACTTTTCCACCTCTCTGCCTCTGTGAGAAAGGGTGTGTGAGTGTGTGCTCGTGACACTGAGTAATTGTGTTTGTTTTCACACCAATAGGGGCTGAGCTTGCAGTCAGTGAACCAACCAGATTTGTGTTTCCGGTAGTAATAATGGCTTGTAACAGAAGGTAAGGAAAGTACGTGCGATATCTTTATAGATAAACATCCAGACATAACAATAAACCTATTTACAAAAAAGACTTAATCTGATAACTTTTATTTCCTTATGAGCACTGTAGTGTTCCGCTTAGCTAGTACAGTCAGATGACATCATTAATAAAAAATTTTTTTTAAAAGACAGACGTGGTTACTGAAGGTAGATTTAGGTTTTTCATAACAACTGGAAACCCAATAATTCCTCAAAAGGTTTACAGTAAGACTGATAAAGACTAACTAAAGATTGTACAGCACGCATCATAAACCAGTATCAGAACTTAATTAATCAAAAGCTTTAGACATTTAATTCTTCTCAAGGATAAAAATAAATCAGGGCATGAAGGTTTAAGAAAAACCTACAGGGGGCAGGATTTCAGTGGGTCATGGAAGTTCATGTAAAACATCCAGGTTACTCTGGGAGAGCAGAAACTTGTAAACAGATTACAACAGTAGCTTGTGAATGTACTGCATGTAATGAGAATTGACACCTGACACACACACAGATACACATACAGCAAAGACCATGATTGCTCTCAGCCTCTAAATAAATGATTACACAATATAAACAGTGAAGTGAAAGTGTGATCAGCGAATATCTACTTAGTATTTGTCTATTCCAAATGGTATTTCAAGTGTGTTGTTAACTTGAAAAGGACATGTAGTAGATGGTCCAGATGGTGTTAAAATGTAAAGAGGTGTGAAGTCGTTAAGAGAAAGTAGATGTTGTAGATTGGAAAATAAGTGTTTTAAAGACCGAACCTTTTTTTATTCTAAGTTATAAGGTAAAAGTTAGGGAATGGGGAGAATGGAGTGTATGAAATCTATATAACAGAAGGGGAAAATTTCTTTTGTAATTTAAACTCTCATGTATTCTACTGTAGGTTAAGGCACCATGGTGGTTGAGTGGTTAGCACTGTTGCCTTTCACTTCAGCTTCAAGGGTTAGATTCCCACCTCGCGTCTGTGTACATGGAGTTTGCATATTCTCCCCATGCTTGGGGGGTTTCTTCCGGGTACTTGGGTTTCTCCCACAGTCGTAAGAGAAAAGCTGGTTAGGCTAATTGGCTGTGCAATTGGCCGTATGGGCAATCTGGTATTCCTAAATTGCCTGTGTTGTGTAAAGGACAATCGGGTGTCAAGCTGGCAACCCTGTAAAGTAACTGTTATAGAAACAACAAGTCGGATGGCACATGGATAGATCACAATAAATTTAGACTGAGACTTAGACTTAGTTGCATTACTAGTAGGTTGTCCTGCATCCTCAGTAAACAAGCTACAGTTAGTCAAAAATGCAGCCGCTAGAGTTCTCACTAGATCAAGAAAATATGATTATATAACCCCAATGTTATAATTCCTGCACTGGCTACCTGTTCAGTTTAGAATTAATTACAAACTAGCATTACTTTTGTACAAGACTCTAAATGGTTTAGCTCCCACATATCTAGCCAGTCTACTGACACATTACAATCCACCACTCTCCTTAAGATCGCAAAACTCCGGACTTCTGGTAGTTACCAGAATATCAAAATCTACAAAAGCGGGTAGAGCGATCTCATATTTAGCTCCTAAGCTTTGGAATAGCCTTACAGAAAGTGTTCGGAGCTCAGACACAGTCTTTTAGTTTAGAAGTAAGACACATCTCTTTAATCTGGCATACGAATAATTCATCACATACAGTAACCTCGGACTCTAAAAGCACACTCCTATCTACTGTTGCTACTATCCTAAACCGCATCTGTGCTAATTCTTTTCTTTTCCACCTGTTTTTCTTTTCTCTACCCATCCAGAGGCAACTGGAGACTATGCCAGCTCTAGTAGGCAGAGGCCAACCCTGCGAAGATCTTGAGGCATCCAGAGAGGTTGGGGATTAGGTCAGAGGACTACCTCTAGCTGGATTCTGCTTCATAATGGTTTGAATCTACACATGCTGCTCCTAAGCTTCTAGTGATCCAGACCCCCTCTCTGTCCTCTGCACCTGCTGAGTCATCCCTGTGCTGAACTGGACTCCATGATAACTAGGACAACTTTTGTTATACTGAACGTCCAGCAGCCTAACACATAATGTCTTTATATAATTTCTGTTATCCGTTATCACCCAAATGAGGATGGGTTCCCTGTTGAATCTGGTTCCCCTGAAGGTTTCTTCCTATTGCCATCTCAGGGAGTTTTTCCTTGCCACCGTCGCCCTCGGCTTACTGCACATTCAATCACTACTTCTTTCAGACTTGACCAACTTTATTCAATGTCCACCTTCTCCGCTAGCACTTCTCATTTCACGTTCCAATCTTGGTTTATATCTTTGCTCTGAAGAACGGGCCACACATCAGGTGATGAGCGGCCGACAGGCTTTTATCCATCACCATCATCTGAGACTGTCCATCTTCATTGCCGATTATCTGGTTTCTACTCACCGTTTCTGTAGTGCTTGGGTTTGATGGGGTAGGGTTGCTAGCCCGACGCCCAACCCTCCTCCTTTCGCAGCCAGGCTTGGAACCGTCCATGGTGGAGTTGATCACAATAACAAACACCAAAAATATTCCAGATTTATTACAGGTTAAGTAAAATATTTCAAGTCTTGTTTTAATTTGGATGATTACAGCTTACAGTTCATGACAATCAAAATCCAGGTTCTCAAAAAATTTTAATATTTCCTTGGATCAATTAAAAAAAAGATTTTTCATTTAAAACAATTCTGAAAAATTATGTTTAATGTAATGGTTCCTTTAGCAAGAATATCTGCATCAAAGCAGCAGGGCATGAAAGTAATAAAATACAGTGGACCTACACCAGCTGATGACATGGCACCGTAAATCAGGGTGTCCAATGTGTCCTCCAGACACTGGGATCTTAATTGCCAAATTTAAAATCTAAATAAAGAAAAAGAACTTTGGACTACTGAGATGTGGGAATAGTCTGATACTTTTTTCTCTTTAGCCCACATGAGACACTTCTAACATTATCTTTGGTTTAGGAGTGGCTTGAAGAATGCAACAGTTGTAGCCCATTTGCTGAAGACATCTGTGCATAATGGCTAACTCCAGTGTAAATGGCAATGATATAATCCCTTCTGTGGCTCACGTTTCTTGTGAAGGATGTCAGTGGTCATCTTCTTAGCACTTGTCAATGAAGCAGTCTTCCACATGTGCATGCTACACTGGACCAAGAGATACACTAGACCAAGATATAACATAGATACTATTAGTTTTTTTTTTTTTTTAACATGAGATACATGATACTTGTTTTACTGTTTAAATTCAATTACAAAAGAAAAAAAAACTTTTTTTTTAGGATAATCAAATTTTTTTATATATATATTTACTGTACGTGTGAAGCGTGGTCAAGCTTTTTTTCAATACAAAGGCTGAGAAAAAGCTTACTGCCCACATTTGTACTTTGCCCACACTAGTTTTAGGTCCTCTGTGCACATTTTCCACATCTGTTGTATCACATAAAATTAAACAAAGATATGTCTGAAACCTCTCAAAACAAAGTGCTGGAATGTATATGGATGACCATATGTGGTCAACCCTCCACTGTCTCTACTGGCATCTAATATTGTGTGTGGCTAGGTTATATTTCAAGTGATCCTGTCCCATAAAAATCTATAATCATGAGCTGGCAGTCCAAAAAACAAATCTGTGTGAATCCTCTTATGGGAAAAAACTCAATACTGGCAGATCGGGTCATGCACATGTAAACATTTCAGAGCTTCCAATGAATCATCTGTTGGTTAAAGTGAGTAGGATGGATTTTACCGATCCCCTTAAGGGACATAAATGGAAAAAATACAAAATAGACAAAACAGGATAAAAAATATGTTTAAAGAAAACATTTATTTATTTATTTATTTATGCTGAAAATGGGTGAGACTATATATGGATCAATATATAGTCATTGTCATTGTTTTTGCTTGTTTCATTTTACATTTAATTACCAAATAAAATTCTTTGGTTAGAAATTATGATTGGTTAGAAGAATTCGGTCTCATCTATCGGTCTCATCCGCTCTCGGCACCATGTCATACGCTTTTTCTAAATCTACGAAGACACAATGCAACTTTCAATTCAATTCAATTCAGTTTTATTTGTATAGCGCTTTTAACGATTTACATCATCACAAAGCAGCTTTACACAATCAAAAGAATTAAGTTTGTATGAAATGTGAATGTGTATGAATCAAAATTATATGATTGCCCCTGATGAGCAAGCCTAGGACGACGGCGACAGTGGCAAGGAAAAACCTCCTGAGATGGTAATAGGAACTTTTAGCAGCTTCCTATTACCTTCCCTGTCCTTCTTTGTACTTCTCTGTACTCTTTCTAGGCATGAAACTATATTGTTCCCAAATTGCCCATAGTGTGTGTGCGTGCGTGCCTTGTAATGTACCCCGCATCCTGTAATGTGCCCAAAGTCTCCTAAGTCTCCTAGGATAGGCTCCAGGCCCCCTGCGATCCTGTATACAGGATAAAGCGGTATATTCCTCCCCATGCTTGGTGGATTTCCTCCGGGTACTCCGGTTAGCCCCCACAAGTCCAAAGACATGCAGGTTGGGCTAATTGTTGTTCACCAATTGGTGTGAGTGAGTGTGTGAATTGGCACCAAAAGTCTTCTGGGAGAGGCTCCAACCCCCCAAACCCCTGTAAACAGGCTGAACGGTATAGAATATGATTGAATGACCCTTTAGACAGCAGTTAGCACTATCGCGCGACACTTTCACAGACAGTGGGTTTAAATTCTGTCCCCAATCAGTGTGCAGGATTTTTATTCCTGTGCTTTTTTGGGGGTTTCCTCCACGTACTCCAGTTTCCTTTCATAATCCAATCAATCCACTGTATGCATTCGATTCGTCTTTCAGAATTTCTCACAGTGTACAATATGACTGGGTGTGTGAGCGTGTCCTGAGATGGCCCAAATTGCCCCCCACCCCTTGTCCTGTGCCCTGATATGCGGTATGGAAAACAAATGACCCGTTATACATTGTAAGAGGGGGCGGGGCTTTAATATTTAAACCCTGAGGGAGCGGTAAAGTGGGCGGAGCCACTTTCTTGGTCACCAGACACTTCCTGCTTTGGAGGAAGCGTCTGTTAGGTTGTTTATCTCGGCGGCTAGCTTCATTTCTGCCACCTTCTTCTCTTTACAGAAGGTATGTTCACTGTTTTAACATGCACTTAGCTTATATATAATATATATATACACACACGCGAGCGCGCAAATGAGCTCGAGCTCTGGAAGAAGACCAGACCGCGCGCGTGTGTGTGTGTGCGCGCGCGCACGCGCGCGCTAGTCGGCTAAGCTAGCAGCTTTGTCCCAACAAAGAGACCTGTTAGCCGCTTAGCACGCAGACGGACGCTGGGAAGTCTTTAACACGCCGCTGACCGACACTTCTTTTCAGTAAACACGGTTTTTGGTGGGGTAAAACGTCACTCTGGGTATTATTCTGCTAAAAGGAACACAGTTTTAACGTTATTATTTAAAAGTGTTCATTGCTTTTAATGCTAGCTCTTGCTAGCTGACGCAGCTGCAACACCTAAAGCTAGCTGGCTAGTATCAATGAAGCTGTAGATCAAAATAATACAGCCTTTCCTACCCTCATTAATCTATAGTAGTTATAATTTTGTATGTTTTGTACAGTTTCCATGCTTTTTTCATTGAGCATTGGTTTGTTTGACGAGCGTTCTGTTCATTTCAGTGCATGAGACAGGAGGATTTAAATGAAATAATGAGTGCACGTTAAGTTACTCAGTTGTGGTTTGACCACACAGGTTATTAATAATCTGCAATGAAAATCACATTGCTCTTTTGACTTAGCTGTCAAGCTGTGGTTGTGTAGGTGACACCACCTACATGTGAGCATTTAGTCATAGTTAAAGTTCAACTGGATGCAAAGATTTTTTCCTTGCATAATCAGAAAAACGGAAATGTGTAAAAAAAAAAAAAAAAGTTAGACTTAATTCTGTTCTTAATATAGATACAGAGTATTGTGCAAAAGACTTATCTACAGTGTAAATAGTAATACACAATACAACCTCTGCATTTAATTTGTTCCAGGGGCTAGTTCTTAAGGTAAAAATTTGTATTGCAGTTGTAAATGCAAATGATCTTTCAGCCATCTCAAAATTTTACCAATATTTAAGAGTATTGATATATGTAAACAAACTAAAATATTCAATAAACAGACATTAAGCATTGTTTTACCCTAAATCATGATTCCTCTTGGTACTGGCTGCTTTTTAAGCGATTCCTTTTTTTTTATTTCCACTGAAAATGCCTTCCTTTTCTACTTGCTACCAAACTTGCTATCTTTCTTTAGACTTATGGTGCTCTGTATGCACAAAAGTAAAAAAAAAAAAAAAAGAGTAAACTGGATTTTGTGCGCGGTTTGTCCGTTCGTATGCTGATGCAAATTATCCTGCAATTTTCAGTTCTTAAGGCAAGATTCATAAGGTAGGGAATTAATTTATCATGTCTTCATTGTTATGTACAAAACCATTTACTATTTCCAAACCGACCTTAAAAGGAATAAATGAATAACATTACAGACAAATATGTCTGTAAAGAAAGCAATATATCTCATGATGGGCCAGAAAAAAAAAGCTAATGTAAAAAGAGGCAGCTGTGACCAAGCTATCAAAATACCTTTCATATTCTCCAGCATGTTCAGTAAAACCTACTTTTTTTTACTTACTTATAAAACTGTAGTGCTTTTTTTCCCTCACTTTTACCTCATTTTTACATCAAATATATATTACAATTATTATTATTATTACTCTATAAGTTGCTTTTATGTGGAAATTGCTTTGCTTTTATGTTTTGTTTTTTTGCATGTTCCCAAGACGTTTGCACGGTACTGTAAGCAAACCAGATGTTAGGTTAATATGAGTGTGCTGAAGAATATGCCAGAGCTCTTCTGGTAATTTTGTCACACTTGCTTCTTTCTATTTCTATCATGCAAAACACAGAAGGCTACATTTAGTTTTCTTTTTGTTTTTTCACTTGGAACCTGGTCTCTTATGTGGCGTCCTTTACAGGCACGCAGATATTCTTCTATAATGTTATTAATAAAACAAAATGGCTATTTTAAACTTTTTTTTAATGGGTGTTTGGAAATAGCAAATGATTTTGTACATAATAATAATAATAATAATAATAATAATAGACATTGTAAACATATATATATATATATATATATATATATATATATATATATATATATAATTATAAACATATAATAACACAATTTAAACTACAGATAATCAATGCCTAAGACTATTGCACAGTACTGTATATAGTGACATCTTTCTGTAAAAATTGTAAATACATAAAAAAATAAGAAAGATACTATACTCGTGACGAAAATGACTTTTATTTAACATTTCCTACTTTGTCTGTACTTAGAATGTCATGAGACCAACCCCCCCCCCCCCCCCCCCACACACACACACACACAAACACAGAAAACCCTAGCACTAATGACACGATATACTAAAGTCTAATTTATTGGAGTTTTTGGAGACTAGTTGGTGGATGAGAACCACCAGAACAAGACTTGATCTGGTTAAAAAAAATTTACAGCTATATGTGAGACACAACATTGTCAGATTCTGTTAGTTGTAATATTTGTACATGGCTTGGGCAATCCCTGCTCATTCTTCTTGATCTATCTGTTCGAATACCGTCAGACATCTTCCAAATTCGGTCTAGAGAGGTAATACTATTACTTCGACTTTTAAAAAATGTATTTATTAATACCGGGTTTATACATAAGGTGTCCCATAAAGTGTCGCCATACAAGTGGACAGTTTTCTGATCCAGTCATGAAAATGTTTTTTTCCTTTTGTTAAAGGCATTCTTTAATGCTGCATAATATGTAGTATAATATGATTTGGCTAAAGTGTTAATTTCCCCGATTCTATGAAGACTTTTGAGACTCCACGATATATTTAATTTGAATTACAGTTATACCTGATTGACACAAGGCTTGAAAACGTTTGCGTTAAGGCTTTATTTTATGTGAATGTCAAATTTGTGTTAAAGGTGACTCGCTGCACTTTATAAAGGTGCACCTGTGCTGAAAATCACCATGCCTTTGTGACTAATGCAAATTTCTTTTGCACATCATGTAAATCTTCTCACTAGGCCCCAGACAAATACAACCGTAAAAGTGGCCTTACACTGCTAGTAGCATTACACTTAGGATTGGAATGAATTTATGACCAGATTTACCTTACTCATTATCTATCCTGTGTTTTTAAGGTTTTAGACTCTGGTGAAGTCTTGAAGAGGTCCTACGGTCTGTTACTTGGGCTCAACATGCACTTCTGCCGCTGCTCTTATCAGAGTTTAGAGTTTTAAATAAGCCATTTTTTAAGGAGGACGGACTTGAGCCGGGATTGTCGTTCAAAGCCATTCTGTGGAACCCTGTATCTCCTCGAAGGCTGCAGGTCCATCGAGCGTACATTTATATAAACCATGGCGGACGGGAGGATCTATGTGGGGAACCTTCCCATGGATGTGCAGGAGAGGGACATTGAGGATCTCTTCTTCAAATATGGCAAAATTCGGGATATCGAGCTGAAGAACAACCGCGGCACCATCCCCTTTGCCTTTGTTCGTTTTGAGGACCCACGGTGAGTTCCAGGGCTGATGTTGTCATTTTCACCATCACTGACTGAAGACAGGGAACATGGAGGAGCCATTTCTCAAAAGTCTCAGTAGAAAAAAAAAGTTAGGAGCACTTTACTCTTTTCCCATAGGGATGCGGAGGACGCTGTCTATGGAAGGAACGGATATGGATTTGGAGACTGTAAGCTGCGTGTGGAATATCCTCGCTCCTCAGGATCCAAATTTGGCGGATCAGGCGGAGGACCAAGGGGAAGGTTCGGCCCTCCGTCACGTAGATCCGAGTTTCGGGTTTTAGTTACGGGTAGGTCGAAACATCACAAGTCTTCAGTGTGTCTTGACATGACTTCTTCACTGCGCAGTGTTTGCATTTATGCTGTTGTTTTTTTTTTTTGTTGTTTTTTTACTGTAGTACCTATCCTTATTACCTATTGCACTTCACCTTTTGTACATTAATCACTCTCACCCCGTACATACAGTATAAACACACAACCCTTTGTAATTTATTGTAAATGCACACAAGTGCCACTTACACTTCTGGTTAGATGCCACCTGCATCGGCTCTGTACATGCACTTTGAACAATGACCAGTTGAATTGAATCTAATTTAATATTTTCTGCAAGGCGCTTGGAGTTAACTAATTCCACTGCTAATCATTAGGGGTATTAGTGGGTTAACATGGATGTGACACTGTTTGACTTATGTTTGTGTCCATGAGTCCTGTTGTTGTGTTTTCAGGCCTTCCTCCCACTGGAAG
This sequence comes from Clarias gariepinus, assembly GCF_024256425.1. Taxonomy (NCBI): domain Eukaryota; kingdom Metazoa; phylum Chordata; class Actinopteri; order Siluriformes; family Clariidae; genus Clarias; species Clarias gariepinus. The sequence continues at coordinate 6,790,715 of NC_071116.1, read as the reverse complement.
TTGGCAAGATCTTAAAGACCACATGAGAGAGGCAGGAGACGTATGTTTTGCTGATGTGCAGCGTGACGGTGAAGGAGTGGTGGAATTTCTTAGACGGGAAGACATGGAGTATGCCCTACGTCGACTAGATGGCACAGAGTTCAGATCCCATCAGGTTACAGACCCCGAGTCAATAGAGAAACACTAACAGACAAATTCAGTAGTTGTACTTTCTAATGTATATCAAACTTTCTTATTCACGGCGCTTCTTAATGGGGGTATTGTTAATAATTTATATTGACAATCACAGCCAATTATTATAATCATTAGTTATAACACTATTTAACGGGCAAATTATAATAAACAGGCTTGCCTTAAAGCTGCTTCTGTACAGGGCTAAAGCTGTGGGTGGACTTTGTTTTGCAACCATACTGGCAGCCCAAATAAATAGAATTCTTTACACTTAATAAAACAGCTTATAAAACCCATCTGTATCATACATAATATATATGAAGAGATAACCGTGGTCAGGGGTTAACAGCTTCTCTGTTTCATCCTACAGGGTGAGACAGCATACATAAGAGTACTGGAGGAGCGCGGTGCGAGCTGGGGTCGCTCACGTTCCCGTTCCAGGTCTCGTGGACGGTACAGTCCTCCATACCAAAGCCGAGGCTCTCCTCCCCGTTACCGATCCCCTCCACGCCACATGGCTCGTCTCAGCCCTCCCTCACGAAGACCACCGCCTCAGCACCACAGCCCACCGCCACGCCACTATCGGTAAACAGCCAAATGAGTTCAACCTGCTTAAAACCCACTCATCCTTCATGTCCAATCTTTTAAAAATTTTTCCCCCTGGACTTTTTTTTTTTTTCTATTTTGTAATTGACATTCCACAATCAAGACCATTCCTGGAAACCTTTAGTCTCTATTCACGAGTGTCAAAATGGTCTCGAAAGATGGAAATGTTCCTCTTTTGGCCATTAATAACTGGGTAATTCAGTAAAACTGCCAAGAAGAGATATTTTTCTCATCATGTAGGGCAGACTTCTTGATTAAATCATTTGTCCATCTTGGTTGTTCTTGTAGCAAAAAAAAAGGCTGTTCTTACAGAAGTTCCGCTAATCTGTTTAATCTTCTAAATCGTTTCTTTTAAATAAAGTGAAAAGGTTTGTTTATTTACTTATGTACACCCTCCTGTCATTTTTGTATCATGTTAGAGATGTGTGAAATGTGTGCTTGGTATATATATTTTTTTCTTTATTTCTCCAATTAAACATTTGAATCATGGTGGTGTTCTCCCAAGATTTTTGCAATGTCATCATTCCTGCATTTCAGCACCAACCGAACAGTCGACTTAAATTCCCTGACCTGAAGGATTGATTAAACTGACACAAGATTAAACTGACATTAAAAAATACACAAACACAATGAAATGAACAATTTAATTATATGTGTATTTGTGATTTTGTAGAGGCATGCTAACAGCAGCTTCTTTGTATTCCAAAAGCCAGCTTTTCTTTTTTTAACGGTGTCATTACATGTAGACCATGTATGGATTTCCTGACTTGAAGCAAAAAAACTTAATTCGACCGGTCATGTCCTTTGTAGCCTTCCGGTTGACTAAGTGTTAAATAGCTTTCCTTCTGAACCCCCCAAAAAGTTCTTAACCATGTGTCTTTGTCACCACGTATGATGCGGACATCTTCAGTGCAATCTAGGATTTTCCTTAAGCAATTCAGGAGTCGCATCAACTGCCTGGTTTCTCCTTGTTTGGACCCATGAACTCCACACCATCAATTGGGATATCCTTTTCTTTGATGGCTTTCTGTAAAACAAAATTAAACCAGCGTTAATCAGACAAATACTGAAAGCTCCTGGGAGAAAACATTTATCTGGTATCATGTTCACTTTGTATGTCAGAAGTTCACAATCCTGATGATGGCACAGTAAAAAAAAAAAAAAAAAAAAAAGTAGTTATTTCTGGATAGCAAGAATGGATGACTTTTTCTCGTCTGTTGATCAAAGCAACATTAACCACTCATGAATGAATGTAAAATTAATAAATAAAAACTGGGCATGGAGTTTGTGTTCTCTCCCTGTGTGGTACTTTGTTTTTCTTACACATTTTCAAAAACATTTAGATTATTGTAAACGGCGCTCCCAAATTGCCTTTAGTGTGTAAGTAAGTATGACCAGAGATCCTACTACGTATGATATGTGGTCATACTACGTAAGTATGACCACATACTACGTAAGTATGACCAGAGATCCTACTACGATCATAAAAATGGGAATGTAATTACCACAGTTCCTAGCTAGACTACAAAGGTTCCTAGATGGATGGAATAGAGTAATATTAGATTTGTGTATACTTATAACAGGTTGTTTATAACAGGCTGTGGGTTTAGATCCCATATATCATGAAGGTCAAGGTTTCCCTGCCAACACATGGTTAAAAGGTATCTTTCAGCATGCAGTACCATAGAAAGCTATAAATGCAATGCAAAATATGGTAACAGGCAATTTGTAAAAATAAATGTACAGCAGTATCCCAGATTTAAGGAAGAAAGCTGGATTCTCTTCTCAAACCATGCCTACCATATGTTTAATGTGCTTTGAAATAAACACGATGGTATAGTGTATACAGTATTCCTGAAACTCTTCAGCAGGTTATGGATTGAACCACAATCACGTGTAGTAGTTCCTGTTTTATTGACAAAATTAATACCTCGGAATGTTTGTCGACCAGTTCTTGTGATTTAACTGTCCTGCACTTAATCAATATGAGCATCTCTGATTAAGGATCTCTGATTATCACCTCTAAACATGCAAGAGGAAGGAATCCTCCAGAGGAAACTTGCCGCAATTTATATAAGACTCTATCCAAAAAAAAACATGCAGCAAGACATCATTTTCCCGTTTTATTCGTGTTTACCTGAACACAGGTCTGATATTTCTTGAACAGCTCAGTGCACGGATCTTCACCACGGTCTCCTTTCAGGAATTTCTCTGCGAACCAGCGGTTAAAGCACTGGTCATATTCGCGCTTCAGCTCAGTGCAGCCTTCACCCACGCTGTTCATCTTCACACCAGGTAAATGGCACAGGATTTAGGTTCGCGATAGGGTCTCAATTTCCGGGCAATGTGGATCTATTTATCAATATGTCGTAACAGTAAGCCGATCTGCAGCCTCCTTTTTCCCCCCTTGACTTTGCTGCTTCATATCACGTGATTAAGAAGCGGCGCAGGATGATGACGTTGCGTCAAGCTAGCGCGGTTTGGATGAGTTGCCTTGTAGCTAAAGGCTACATTTCGGCTGAACGTTTTACTTCCCTGTCAAAACGCAGCACCCCATTGTGTTGATGTTCAGATTTCTACCCAAATCTCACTTGTCTCTGGTATTAATTCTTAATTTAATCGATTAAGCACTTTTATCAACACCAAAATAAGCTCCAAAACAAAAATATATTACTGTACCAAGGTTACTCTATTTTCAGAAAGCATTCATATTATCACTTAATGAAAATAAGTCTAAATTAAATATGTAGTAAGATATTTGATTTGGGAAAATTAAAATCTAAATAAAATGCCAATTAATCCCATCAAATATTTGACCTGATAGAGTACATGTACCGCACTATAGTATTTTGTTCTACCATGGTACCACATACTTTATACTTTACTATCGTGGCGTAGTTGTTAACACTGTCGCTTTGCACCTCAAGGTTCCGGGTTCGATTCCCGTCTCCGGGTCTGCACAGTGCGTTTCCTCCAGATACACCTATTTTCTCCCAAAGACAAGAAGAGCAGACTAATTGGCATTATAAAACTGGCATGCCCTGCAATGGATTGGCACCCCATCAAGGGCGTACCCCACCTAGTGCCCTAAGTCTCACAAGATAGGATTAAGGCCCCCTGCGACTATATACAGGATATACAGTATAGACAATGAGTGAGTGTACATGTTACAACCATGTATCATACTATAGTATAATACTATCGAACACATACCAGGAAAATGGGAGGTTTGCATTCAGAAGGGAATCCTGAGTAAAAACCTGTGCCAAGTTATTGTCCAGATCGGATGGTCCGCTGTGGCAACTCCTCGATGGGAGCAGCCGAAAGACCAACAACAATGGTAACATTTATGTCAAAACTTTTGTTTTAATGTTTTACCTCTTATGATACTTTACAAAGAATGATACACAATACTTTGGTGAAGAACATGGTACTTATTGCATACAATGGTGGCTACCCAAGTTCAGCAGCAGGTATATAATATGGTACTACGTACTATACTACACCATAACAGTGTCTAACATATCTAATGTTGCACAATACGTGAATATGTACAAACCTACTATAATAGATACCTGCTGAATTATGGTAGTCACTGTTTTTTTGGGGTGGGAGGATTAGTCCAAGTATTGAAAAAAACAGATACGTCTTGAGTCGTCATTTAATAATTGCCAAAGACGCCGCTGTAGAGACATTTAGAGGTGCAAGAACTGAACAGAGTCTAGATGCACATCTTCCTTGATCCCTGAGAGATGGTGGGATAAGGCAAGCAGGATCGGTGGGAACGTGGTGCAGTGTGTGATTAGGGCTGAGAGGTATGTGGGTGCTGGGCCATTTTTAGCTTTGTAGGCAGGTTTGAATTTGATTCGGGCAGCTACAGAAAGCCAGTGAAGGGTGCAGAGAAGTGGGGTGGTGTGGGAGAACCTGGAAAGGAAAACGAGATGTGCAGCTGCGTTCTGGATTAGCTGCAGAGGACGAATGGTTGATAGACGAAGACCTGCCAGAGATGAGTTGCAATACAGTCTTGAAATAATTATAAATATAGGCAATTAAGAATAAATATTGTATGACATGAAATGCTCACTCACTCACTCACTCACTCACGCATCGTCTATACCGCTTTATCCTGCATTCAGGGTCGCGGGGGGCCTGGAGCCTATCCCAGGAGGCTTAGGGCACGAAGCAAGGTACACCCTGGACAGGGTGCCAGTCCATCGCAGGGCACACACACACTATAGGCAATTTGAAAATGCCAGTTAGCCCAATCTGCATGTCTTTGGACTATGGAGGAAACCAGAGTACCCAAAGGAAACCCACCAAGCAGGGGGAGAACATGCAAACTCCATGCACACAGAGACAGGAATCGAGCCTGGCCGGGAATCGAACATGGACCCGGGAGGTGCAAGGCAACAATGCTAACCACTACATCACTATACCACCTACATGAAATGCTCTGACTTAAATTATTATTAATCATTAAGTTGGAGTAAAATGTATCTTAGTTATCAGCAAAAATAACAAAAAATAGTAATGTTCACTTACCAGTAATACCCTCCTGGCACCTAAAACTCCTCACCGCCATGGGACACAACACTGGTTTGGCCGCTCCCATATCAATTTGTAGTTATAGCCATCTGTCTCATAGGCATACAGTAGGGCAGAGATGACCACAGACCACTTCCCCAAGAGTGCTCAAAAAATTGGTAGCTCATGCTAGCATGCTGCGAATCATCCTGATAACTCACGATTTTACTTTACTGTAAAGCTGCATATGATTTATCATGATTTGCAAATTCGTAGTGACATATTACATTTGTAGACATATTATATTCGTAGTAAATATTGTGACTGTGGGAACGACGCTTCAGTCATTTAGCTAGGGCAGCTCTCTCATCTCTTGATCTGTACTCTCTGCTTCAACAGATAAGCTTCAAAATTTTACAAGCTTCCAGGAACATATCATTTTTCATGCTAGTACCATCAACAACCCCATCGCATGTGTCATTTCATATTTTATTAATTGGTAGAGTTCTGTACTGACAGAATTTGCATTTTAAGTTCAACTGCTGTAATCTCTTTTGTACTCTTTTGAGTTTTAGCTGGTAAAAGTAAACGTGAGCCATTATCATTTATGTTTGAAATTGTTAAATGCCATTGTAAATGCACTAGCTGTGTTCTACGGAGCAAAAGACTAAGAAAGGTGATTCGGAGGCTATACGAGGCTAACACTGATACCCGTCTTAGTATAAACACAGTTACTGAAAATAATTGTATTTATATTACAATCGCTTGCACATTTGCAGTGAAAAGCAAATAACTGAAGCATGAGCGCTTTCATGACAATCCACATTTATTCCATTTTACAATACAGCACCAAAACATTCTGACAATATACTGTATAGTCACATTGATTACAATAAAAATATATAAGCATACAGTATATTTTTAACATATAGGATTTTTCTTTCTTAAATAAATTAACACTTTCATAAGTTAAATACAGCAATTTTTTCTTTGCTTTAATTTTTCTTTTTTTAATAATTGACAAATAATTTCTGTTTCATATAGTATTTTTATACTATATAATATATTTATCATTTTATAATTTCTAATGTACACAGAGCATTTAAGAAATGGCGATACACACATATGAATGAAAATGGCATGTGGGTGATGGTTAGTGTTAATAACACTGGCACTTGAAACAACTGGTTTGAATAACAAGAGGTCCTACAACCACGATGAACCCATCGGCTAAAATTTGAGACGGACGTTTGGTTGCTGGTAGTTCGGATCATACGCTCATGTAGTCATTCGTACACTTGCACACACACGCTATGTAAATGCTGTATATGTTTATACTACTGTGGGTAATGAATCCATATTTTGATGTACAGACATAACAATAATCATAATTGGATTGTTTTTTTCTGCACTTACACACTCACTCACTCATTCAGTCACAGAGCACAAACAAACTCGCTGAATGTGTCCCTAAAGAAAGGAACTTAAGGCAAAAAGACTGGTCAAAAATAAACACATTTTCGAGATTAGAGTATATTTCTGATTGTTTTCGAGTAAGGTCAGTTCGGGTGAGGTACGCAATTGTGTAGCAGCTCAACGTGTCACCGAGTGACCGAGTCACCCTAGAAAGCTCAACTGGTAATTACAAGAAAAAAAAAATCACTTGTTTTTATCTAGAATACAAATTTGATAATACCTGAAAACAGAAGGGTGTGCTGCCACAGACCGAGGGCATTCCAAGCAAAAATGGAGCAATTATCATGACAGACAAGCAATACTCATCAAATCTGCTAAGTGCTGTTAACAGCAAACACCCCTCTTAATAGATGTGTTTCTTAATTGCAGACAAAAAGGACAAATATATTTGTGCTTTTCAAGGAATCTCTATTGGTAATGCCATCATTTGGGTTCCTCCCATAATATATATTTATTTGGCAAACAGTTTTAATAATGATAAAAAATATTTAACTCAGACATTTAGAAAAGTAGTCCTAAGCTAGGAACTTTGCTCAATGTCCAAAAAATAGCTCCATGCTTAACCTTCTGGTCACTAGCATAGACTCATCATTGTTATGGTACCCATTTTTCCTGGCTATCTTCCTGGGGTGCTCCTGCCCTGAATATTGTGTTTTTCCCTGCTTGAACACACCTTAATAAGCTAATCAAATATCTTGAAGGACATTCCAGATGCCATTGGGGAAGCTGGAATGAAAAAAACAACAACAATGTAAACTGCAGATCTGGGGTACTTCATGATCAAGGCTGGAAAACACTGTGTATAGTTGGCATCCTGTACATTCATGCAACTAAAGTTTCCTTAACCGTGATTAGCCATGAATATGTATATGTATGTATTTTTTATTTGTTTCTTGTCCTGTGTGTAATTTGTTGTTGGGTTTTATTGCTCTTAAGCAAGTTAAATTACATAGGAAAGGATTTCCGCCAACCCGTTATGTGGATCTTGAAAGATGCTTCGAAAGGTTGGATCTAAATATATAATTTAAAAATAAGCAGACATGAGTGATCTTCTGATCAGACGACGGTGAAGTTCATCACTTGTTCTCTATGAGGATCTGGACCTTGTGAACCAGGTCTCGGGCCATGACTAGAAGCTTTGGGACGTCATGCCGCTCAGCCATTTCTGAAACGGAACACAAGGTGTGTAATCAGGTTATTCATTCAACATTGATTTTCAGTAACTGCTTTATCCTAGTAAGGGTTGCAGTGGACCCAGAGCCTAGCCCTCAAGGAACACAACGTGACTTAGGACTGCCAGTCCATACCAGGGCACCATGTGCACACATTCACACACTGATTTACATCTAGCAATTTAGCATTGTTCATCCATCATGGCGAAAGCCATGTTCCACACAAGGAGAAAACAGTTTTAAACCCTTCCAGCAGTGGGCCGAATACCAAAATTGGTAACAGAGCACAATGACGACTCATTCATGAACTCAAACAACATTTAAAGTACTGCAGGCCTTATTTCCCTGAGTCACTGTCAGTGTTCATGATTCAACAATAAAAAAGAGACTGGGCAAAATGGCAAACATGGGAGAGTTCCAAGGCAATAGCCACCACTGACAAAACCGAACAGAAAGGCTTGTCTCACATTTGCCAAACAATATCTTGGTTATCCCCAAGACTTTTGGGCAAATTCTCTGTGGACTGAGGACTAGGGCCCTTAGGACCTGACCAGCTTTCCATAATTGATGAAACCAAAAATTTCCGGCCATAAGTTTATGACCTTAATCAAGTGTACTTGGGTTATGCAGCAGGACAATGATCTGAAACATATCAGCAAGTCCACCTCTGGCTAAAATAAAAACCTTAATTAAGGTTTTGGAGCAGCCAAGTTAAAGTCTGGACTTAAAGCCGATTGAGATGCTGTGACATGACCATTTTAACTGAATTCTGCAAAATTCTGCAAAGAAGAGTGGGCCAAAATTCCTCCAAAGCGATGTAAAAGACAAACGCTTGGGTGCAGTTGTTGCCACCCATAATGGCACAATCAGTTATTAGGCAATTAGTTTATGCACATAGGGTGAGGAAAGTTTGCATAGCTTATTCTCCTTAATAAAAAAAATCATTTAAAAACTGCATTTTGTATTTAATCTGGTTATCTTTGTGTAATATTAGTTTGATGATTTGAAGAATTTAAGTGTGGCAAATATGCCCGAGAAAATAAAATACAGGAATGGGGCAAATACTTTTTTTTACAGCACTGTAGTAGCATGTCTGAACCCAGATTGAACCCATGCAGATATGGGGACAGGATACACAGAAAGTCCATATATACAGTAGCTTTAAGTTCAGGATCTAACTGGGGAACCTGTAGCTGTAAGGTGACAAAACCAACAGTGACTGTGTAGAATTATTTTTAGTGCAAATGTAAGAATGGCTATATTGCCCTTTATGGGCATCTTACCATTGAAGAACTTGATGATGTCAGTGAAGTCCATGTTGTTCTCCAAAATTATGTCTCTATATAACTCAACCAGTGCCAAGGCAATAAACAGAACAAAATGGCCAGAGGAGATGGAGCGGGCCGCCCAGATGGTCTCCCATACGGAGAATACGTCATCGTACACCATTTCTTGAGACACACAAGTAGGATTTGTTTATGCTGTGCTCTGATTTAAAACTGTATTAAAATTGTATAAATTCGATTTTTACCTTGTTCATCTCTATAAGTGATCTTACCTCTTTTAAAGTCTAAAAGGAACCATCGGTAACAGAAGTAGAAGTGGGTGTAGTCTCCATTCTGTTGCATCAGCTCAAATAGCTCAGAGTCAAGAATCTGAACGTTCAAAAAATAAATAAACACTTCTGTAGGAAAATCATTTACCGCATTGCTGAAGAAACATGTTTCAAGTTTGGGGGTCATACCTGAATAAGGGAACGCATGTTGGCAAAATGCGTGTCCATTGCTCCACCATGAGGAAAGTTCTGATTCATTCTTTTCATGAGTTCTGTAAAGCAGCTAAATGCCATGGCCTCTGAGAGAAAAAAAGGGATAAAAAAAAGATGGATCAAATCAACTCATAGGCTTGGAGAATATGGCTAGACAATGATTCACTTGCTATTTATAAGCAGCAGGGCAGCTTGGTGTGAACTTACCATCATCAAGAATAACAAGCAGTGGCGCAAGCAAGTCACACATTCCCTGCACATAGCCGATATCTAGATGCTGCCAAACATAGCTACGAGAGAAAAAATGTAACAGATCACAAACAAACTTTCGTAAATGAGCAAGTAAGTGTTAAATGCTTTACATAGTTATATAATACTTTTCACAGAAGTAAAAAAAATGGGGATCTTCAGATTTACCTGCACATGATGTTGCGGAGCTTCTCCAGGTTGACAGCGGTAAAGTACCAGTAGTTTCTATCGCATCTTTGAACGTCTTTGTCAATGCGGTGTAGATTGAGGGTATACAAGTCTAGCAGCTCTTGCTGCAAAGTAAAACATGATGAAAAAATAATAAATGAACAGCTGGGATTTGCAGGTGAGCATTCCGGCAGAACTACTGTATACCAAAATACATGTAAATGCTTTGAAAGTCAATGGATGATTTTAACAAACTTACAGAGTAAGTAGTTCCGATAGAGGACACTGGAGATGCAACATCATTTTTAGGGTCTGCTACAGCTAAGGAATCTGGTTTGGGGAAAAGACTCTCCATCTCTGGCTCTTCTTCAGACAGGGCTGATTCAGTAGCCTCTGGACTCGTGTTCTGACCTGCCTCCATGCACAGCTCCAAGGCAGGCATACCTAGTGCGGCCCTCTCTGGTGGCATCGTCAGAGCCAAAGGAGGACCCAGTGTAATAGGAACATTGGCCAAGATATCCTCTGAAGGCATATAAACCAATGCAGCTGGGATTTCCTCCATTTCCAGGGCAGATGGTGAATCATCAGAAGTATCTGGAGATTGTTTCGATGAAGCCATAATGGAAATGCAGCTTTCAAGAAGAGGTTCATTCATTTGCTTTATTAATGCTTTGGTTCTATTGGAATCATAGGACCAGTTTATTATAGATTTCAAATCTGGCTTTTCGGCATTAGGTGGATCGTTCGATATGAACTCAATATCTTGTGATTCAGATAGTGTTAGCGGGGGTGTTGTTTTTTCTTTTGAAGGCTCCACATGAGAGTTGTTGGTCATCTTTGATTCAGAATAAGGTTGTGGAGGCTTTGTTTCTTCTTCAAAAGGTTCCATGTGGGAGTCACTGGTAATATCTGATTTAGAAAGAGATTGAGGAGGCTTTATTTCTTTTTTTGTAGGCTCCAAAACAAGGGCCTTGGTCATCTCTGATTCAGAAAGAGGTTCAGAAGGCTTTGTTTCTTTTTCCAAAGGCCCATTGTGGGAGTCACTAGTCATGTCTGATTCAGAAAGAGGTGGAAGAGGCTTTATATCTGTAGGCTCCATGTTGGGGGTACTGGTGATATTTGATTTAGAAAAAGGTTGAGGAAACATTGTTTCTTTTTCCGAACCCTCCATGCCAGGGTCATTGGACATCTCTGTTTCAAAAAGAGGTTGAGGAGGCTTCATATATTGTTTTGAAGCCTCTATATCACAGGCATTGGCTGATTCTGATTCAAATGAGGGCTGAGGAGTCTTTAATTGTTTTTCCAAAGCCTCCATGTCAGGTGAACTTTTTGTCTCTGATTCAGATAGGTGTTGAGAAGACTTCATATCTGTTTCCAAAGCTTCCATGTCAGAGGCACTGGTTGTCTCTGATTTAGATGAGGGTTGGGGCTTCAATTCTTCTTCTGAAGCCGCCATGTCAGGGGTACTGGTTGGCTCTGATTCAGATAGGGGTTGAGAAAGATTAAATTCTTTTTTTGAAGCCTCCATGTCAGGGGTACTGGTTGGCTCTGATTCAGATAGGGGTTGAGAAGGATTTAATTCTTTTTCTGAAGCTTCCGTGTCAGGGGTACTGGTTGGCTTTGATTCAAATAGGGGTTGAGAAGGATTTAATTCTTTTTCTGAAGCCTCCGTGTCAGGGGTACTGGTTGGCTTTGATTCAAATAGGGGTTGAGAAGGATTTAATTCTTTTTCTGAAGCCTCCGTGTCAGGGGTACTGGTTGGCTCTGATTTAAATAGCGGTTGAGGGGGATTTAATTCTTTTTCTGAAGCCTCCATGTCAGGGGCACACGATTCCGATAATGGTTGCGGGGGTTTTGCTTTTTCCTCCAAAGGCTCAAAGTGAAGTTCACAGGTCTTCTCTGACTTTGTGAGATCCTCAGCATTTGCAGGTGAGTTTATATCTCTGGTTTTTGCTTCTTCGACAGAACTCTCTCTAGTCAGTGCTTTTGGATCACACGTGGTTACTTCAATTGCCTGCATTATTAAAGCAGTTTTGTCTCTATCATCATTAAACTCTGTGTTAATCTGAGTTTCAACCACCATTTGTGAGTCCTGAATTCCTTCTAAGGATTTCGTGATTTCTTCAGCAGTAGTCCCTGATGACTGCAGTATTTGTTTGCTTTTCTCAATGCTATCTGAAGATTCTGCACTCTTTTCAGAATGCAAAAACATTGTAGTTTCTACTCTTTCAGAATTTTCTATGGCAGATTCTATAGTTTCTATCATTTTCACATTCAACTCACTTGAATCCCATTGAGAGTCTACAGACTTGACTGTGTCATTTCTGCTAAAATCTTTGGCATCTGCACTTTCTACCTTCTCATTTTCCTGAGCTCTAATCATCTCATCTTCTGAAGGGACACTTCCTATGGATGATTTCATAACATCCCCCTGCTCTGTACCCAGCACCAGGGAACTCTGATTTGCTGGTTCTTCTTTGAGCTTATCTTCAAGACTAGAATTGGCTGTAAAGTCCACACTAACCTCAGAAGTCATTGCTGATGGCTCTGCTAGTTTCATTTTGGTTCCATTCTCTTGTGTTGAAGCATCTTCTGTGCTTGGGGAGCAATCTGAGAGTGCAGACGTGACCGAGAAGTTGCGCGAGGATGGATGTCCAGAGTCTGGAGAGCTAGTGCAGTTGGGAAGAGTACCGTTTGGAATTTTGGGCTGGGGCTTTTCATCTTTTGGCTTAGGTTCAGATTCAATTGGGTCAACCTCATCAACAGACCCAAACACCTACAGAAAGTTAGGAGAACTACCAGTGAAACAGATGCTAATTGAACTTTGGTGTAAAAAAATGTGAAGCTTTTAAGTGTGTATGTTGGGGGGTACCTGAGTGCTACTGTTGGAGTCACACTGGGAACATGCATTGCTCTGTTTTTCTGAACTGCAGCTCTGGGATGACTGGACAGGAAAAAAATAACAAATAAAAATAGACTTATTTTTCATTAATTTATTAAATGATTCCTTATTTTTTCTAGACATGTATTCACGTATTAATGTAATTAAGATCTTTCACATACTGTAGAACCAGTTTATGGTTAGTATTAATGTTTAAGACTAATTCATGTATTTGGATGGACCTAACAGAACTGAAATCGTATTACCCTTGGTTAATAACTTAAACAACATTATCCAGAAGTTTCTTGTCCATGTCTTACATCAGTGCTGATAGTGGAGTCCTGTCGAAGATCCACACTTGCTCCAGAGGCACACTTTGCAAGGGCAGTAGCATGTTGTTCCTTCTCACGCTGCCTCACTATGGCCTCACAGCCCAGCCACTCACTCATGGTTTGCTCATAACAGGCCCGAACCTGCTCATCCACCTTCAGAACACACCAGACACCTGGATGTTTGATACCTCAAAGTATTTATCAAATTCTATTAGTTATAAGTGTCCTGCACCATACCTCCTTTCTCTCATCAGTAGTCATTGTAAAGTGGTAGTGGCCTAGCAAAAAAGGCCACACCTCCTTACGAAGGGTGGGGTCTACACCACCATAGTATACAAGCCGCAGAATTTCTGCTTCTTCATATGCCTGCCGGGGGGAAAGCAGTTGAAAGCAGCTGATTGAACACCTGAATTTGTGCTGCATTATTGGTGCTGCAATACTTCCTTAATAGAAAAAAGTAAGAGATTTGTTTAAGTCTCCTTACAGAACTATCTTGAAGAAATGTCTTCCAAACATCTGCAGAGAGCCCTTCTTTAGCATCATATGGAATATCAGGTTCAATGATAATAGGATTGACCAGCGCAGACAGATGTGTGCGGACTGTGGACAGGTGACGGCAGTAGGCCAACCCTACATGGATGTTATGAATGGTAAATGATACATTTTTGGATCTTCTAAATAAACCAAGGCTTATTCAAGACAATTTTGGAAAGTACATACAGCCATAGAAGGCACGAGAAATGATCTGGTACTTCATGGTCTCGCAAAGTAACTTCAGTGGAGCCCTGTACAAAGATAAAACATATAGATACAGTATAAAAGGTTGCATTTTCTTTTTTTTTATTGCACAATGTTGTACTGTTTGTTTCATACTAACCTGTCATGATTGCACCCATTGGGAAGTCCACCCTCAGAAGAACCATTCTGAGAACAAGAAGAGCAAGAAGACTTCCTTGGAGCAGGCTGCCACATGGTCATGCTCTGGTCTATCAGCTCTGGGCCAACTGCATCATTAAAAAAGCATCCAAACTGTAACTACTTGTTGCAATTTCATCACCACCATCATCCTCAGTTTGCCATTGTTGACTGAAAAATCTTATCTCAGAAAGTTGGCTCCAAAGCAAGGGTCTTATCTTATCCAAATAGGCTGGGGTTACTTCAGGTTTTCTTTTTTTTGTAGGCAATCAGGAAAAACATGTGTTTAATCATTAGTTCTTTTTTTATTTTTTTTGGGAAATGAAAACCTGCAGCCACGCCTGTCCTTTTGGGATAATGCTGAAGACAGCTGCTCTAAAGTATGAGAGAGAGTGACTAAGAAAATAAACAGTGACAGACCGAACATGTTCTCTCTCTTTCTCCGATAACAAAGTGACCCATGAGGTTGATGGTGCACGGTGTAGCACAATGAGAGGATGCTAGGAAGGATTTGATGCTGGGAAAGTATCATAACCTACAGGAACAGGAAGGATGTCCACAAGACAGGGTGGAAAATACACACAAGATAGAGGAAAACCAACTACTTTACAATGACAGTCCACACAACATTGACGCTACAACATATGATCACAGTACAAAGCCACATACCAAACTCCTGACTTCCTGGATATATTATTCGAAACACATAATCCGTTGCTTCATCTTCATCCTTGTCAGAAAATGACTCACAGGAGCTGTGTGGGCTCCTTTTCCGTAGTTTTGGAAAAACCTTTCCCTGTTAAATAACAAAAGTTACATACATTTTTACAGAAACAACCATGGTACTTTCTTAGCTACTAACTGATGTTAGATTTGTTGAGTTCCATGCCAACCTTTCCCCGTTGGGACCAGAGAGGGGGATCAAGCTGGCCGTGTGGAAGGAGTCCTGTCTCCAAACACGTGAGGAACTGCAGCAGATGGCCTCCTTTTGGAAATCGGAATGGAGGTCTCTGGATCCCATCCTGACTCACTAACACCACAGTGCCTCCGCTGTCCACTGAAGACAGGGAAATTACTCAGTTAGTGATGGTGGATTGTTCAGACACATACACAGTGATCAACATAAGATGCTGTCCATTCACTGTGGACGATTTTACCTTGTTGATGGCAATGCAAATAGACTATTTCCTCTAGACGAATGGTCATTGCGTAGTCCCAGTACACACTGGTGAATGACAAATAAGTGCTTTTCAAAGCAAAGTACAAATCAACACAATACAAAGACAACAATAATACTTCAATAATACAACTTTTTCTCTTAGTAGTGAGATACTTTTACCTTTTTTCATAATCAAACTCTCCCATGTTGCCATTCATCAGCTGATTGGGTGTCCACTTCAATGTCATGAGCTCTGCAGTCTGATGAAGAGACAAATATCCTGGGATCGCTTCCATGTCATCTGTCTACAGAATTAAACATAAAAGTATGTAGATTATAATAGCATGGCTCATTTGGGCCAAACAGTCATAATAATTCTTAAGGTAACATACCGGCTGGACTAGAACATTGTTCTTGCCAAACAGCAGCGTGGCTCTGGAGTTCTGATGGAGAGATTCCACGTAGTCCCGAGCCCAGAGTGAGGGCCTGTCATCCATACTACCGCTTGACTGCCGTTTCTGGATCTACCCAAACAAGTACACATGGATTAGAACAATGGATCAATCCGTAAAAAGAGCATATTCAACATACACAAAAAAGCTGCAGTACTAACAAGAGCAGGGCGCTTGGTGGGTGAGTCCTGTCGGCAATGGCCACTGTGAATACGGTGTCTCTGCACCAGCTCGTCGGCCGAAGGATCTGTCCAAAAGTGATTAGCTGTCTTGGCTTTAGTGTACTCCAGAGCGCAGGGACCAACTAGAAAAGTCAAGGTATGACAGAGATGTATAAAAATCGTTACCTTAATTAGCACTAAAAGACCCGATGTTTTTCCTGCACTAAAGTATAACAATTTATCATATATTATTTCTGTTGGTTAAACCCCATATTTTATCACATGCACTGCCATCCAGAACCGAGTTACTCAGGTGATTGATGGAAAAATATGGTGAGAAGTAATCCACCGCTGTTGGTTCTCTGCTCTACTCTACCATCTAACTAAATTCACCATAATTGTTGCTTATGATAAGCTTGAAAATGAATAATCATTATGATACCCAGGAGCGATGCAAGGATTGGTCCATCAACAGGATCCCTCAGCAAAGCTTCCCTCTCATAGAATTTACTGCAACAATACAAAATCAAACGTATATATTAATCAGGCTGTACAATAATACTTACACATTACCAGTCACAAGTTTGGACACACATTGTGATTCAATTGTTTTTCCTTTTCTTGAGATGTGTCTACTACTTATGCTTTATGAAGTATTGATGCAGGCTTTAATCTGGAGTGCTGTTAGTTGGTGATTTCTGATGCTGGTAACTCTAACTGAACTAATCTTCTCGAGCAAAGCTAAAGTCTTGATCATCATTTCCTGGGATGGTCCATGTGAGAACCAGTTGCATCATGTGCACTATGTGGAAGGCCCAGGTTCGATTCCCAGCCAATGCCCATCCAAACTCCAGGTACTGAATGCAGTGCCAGTCCCAAGCTCAAATAAAATCGGAGGGTCGTGTCAGGAAGGGCATCTGGTGTAGAACCTGTGCCAAGTTGTTGGGTGGATTGAATGGTCTACTGTGGCGACCCCTCAATTGGAACAGCCGAAAGACTAACAACAATTTGATGATATTGTACATTCAAAATCTTACAGATGTACTGACCTTCATGTCTTTAAAGTAATGATGAGCGGTTTATATATAATTAACTGCATAATGCCATGTGTTCGGTAGAGTTGAATTACAAGGTGTGCCCAAACTTTTGATAAATATTTTATGAACTAGACTGTAAGTGAAACGGATTCTCAACCTGCTGTTCTCCACCAAGTACAGAACGATCTTGTCGAGCACTTTCTCTGTCAGCGCCGTGCGGATCCACAGGTGTTTAATGGCTTGAGGGGAGAGGTTGGGAGTCCGCGACTGCTTACGGATACCATCTTGACTCGTCTGAGATTGGTTCTGTCTAGAACTGTAGAATTGGGTAGCATATAGTATAGTAACCAGGATGAATAGTATAGTGGCTGTCTGTCCTCAAACCTGGGAACATATTGGAAAGTATGCGGGTCTCACTTGTTTTCGATGAGTTGTTCCAGCTCCTGCACCTTCTTGCACAGATCCTCAGCAGGTGTAAAGATCTTCCCCACCTTCAGGAAGAGCGCTGCCAACTTGTTACTTCGCAGGAAGCCGGCAGCACGCCTCTTCAGCCCGTGCAGCACGCAAGCTTCCACAACAGCTGAGAAAAATCCGTACATTATGGTAGAAATGCTGCCAGTGTAACATTTACACAGACAAATACAGTATGAAATATTGAGCTTTCATTTTATTATTATACTTTTTTGACTCTCTGTGTCTCTTGAAGTGTTTTTTCAAGTCAAATACATCAACATGTTTCACTTTTCTTTTTTTTTTTATTAATTAATTATTGACTGCACAGCATGGTTTGCTTCTTCTCTATATTTCTCTCTATATATTATTCTCGGATTGTCTCATAAGCAGATGGGTAGGTGAATGTGGTACTGCTTGACATTTCAGATTGTTGACACGCACGGATATGATCTCTGCTTTCGGTCAGAGCAGTGAATGTCAACAGTCATTAACCACCATTAGACTGGTGCAGGCATCCCTCCAGCATCCTTACATACAAGGAATCTGTTGCATTATTAACCCTAACCCAATGACTTTCAACTACTTTTTCACTTAAAAAAAATAATTTTACAACTTTCATTCTTCATATGCAACAACTTATGACTATTACTGCCAAACATATCCATCAGTAATGACTCGCATGTCTAGCAAATTGGACGCCTACCAGATTTATTCAATCCGCTCTCAAACACAGCGTGATAAAATGTCAAGAGGTGACAAGCTTACCGCAGAAAGAAATGATATGGCTGCTCTCTTCGTGCACGAATTTTCGCGTTACAGCCTCCTCCATAATCTGCTTCACCTAAAGGCCAATGAGGGAGGTTAATTATTTTACAGTAGACATTTCCGAAAGCACAACAAATGTTTATTTTGTTCCTTCCTGAGCTGGGAAGCTGAGAACTGTTTCTCAGTGAGGCATAATTACGTGTCGCCACTTGCGAGCGTGAAAAAGAAGAGAGGAGATAAAATATATACTGCGAGGTGTACAGGTAGGAGTGCATCATTGTGTGCATCATCGTTTCCACTACCAGTTTAGCAAGCTCAGGGTGAATCATACGTGATGAAGACGACAT
The DNA here is from genome assembly GCF_024256425.1 of Clarias gariepinus. NCBI lineage: Eukaryota > Metazoa > Chordata > Actinopteri > Siluriformes > Clariidae > Clarias > Clarias gariepinus. Next base: position 6,772,079 of record NC_071116.1, on the reverse strand, counting down.
GGGTGGAAATCTCGAAGTTCTACAGTAGTGAGTAAAACATTTTTAGCCTCGCAGACTTGACAGAGAAAAGAAACTTGCACTTTTAGCCAACAGGAAGTGATCATTAGATGATGTCTTGACGAAGACATTTAAAATGCTTTCTTACTTGGATACTGAAACAAATTTGCAACGATATCAACAGTAAAAAATTTAAGAATGTATGACCACTGACAGGTGACGTGAACAGCATTGCTGACCAACTATACACCAGCAAACTGTGGATAGCATCATGGACCGTTAAGGCAAACCCATCCAGTCTGACACATACAAAATTACAGAAAAAAGTCAATGCTGGTCATGATAAAAAGGCACCAGAACACCCAGTCTGCCACACACTGCCTCGCCCAGACACTGAAACTGCCCACCTGGCCTCCAAACGACCCAGATCCCAGTCGCAACACTTTTGGTCAAGTTAGTCAGAGCCTGCAAACTGCGCCATCCTAAAGACTATCCTTGTGTTGTAAACATAACGGTACAACTTCACCTCTGATGATTGCAAAACACTGATGCTTGACAATCCCATGATCCCCAAGTTGTGTCTGTTGGCCCCTTGAGCAAGGCTCTTAACCCTCAACTGCCCATTTCTCTAAATGGAGATACAAATGTAAGTTGCTCTTGATAAGGTTGTCTGCTAAAAGTAAATATGACCTACTACACATGTTTATTCAACCCATTTATGTGTACAAGCAACTTTTTCCCACAGAAATACAGGGGTTGGACAATGAAACGCCACGTTTTAGACCACAATAATTCATTAGTATGGTGTAGGGCTTCCTTTTACAGCATCAGTTCATCTGGGAATGACAGATACAAGTCCTAGACAGTGGCCAGAGGGATTTTGAGCCATTCTTCTTGCAGAATAGTGGCCCGGTCACTACGTGATGCTGGTGAAGGAAAACAGTTCCTAACTCGCTCCTCCAAAACACCCCAAAGTGGCTCAATGATATTTAGATCTAGTGATTGTGCAGGCCATGGGAGATGTTCGACTTCACTTTCATGATCATTAAACCACTCTGTCACCAGTCTTGCTGTGTGTATTGGTGCATTACCATCCTGATACACGGCACCGCTTTCAGGGTACAATGTTTAAACCATTGGGTGCACATGGTCCTCCAGAATGGTTTGGTAGTCCTTGCATTGACGCACTTATCTAGCACAAGTATTGGGCCTAGTGACGAGCCCATCAAGCACAAGTATTGGGCCTAGGGAATTCCATGATACTGCAGCCCAAACCATCACTGATCCATCCACATGCTTCACTCTGGGCATGCAACAGTTTGGGTGGTATGCTTCTTTGTGGTATGCTTCTCCACACTATAACTCTCCCGGATGTGGGAAAGACAGTGACAGTGTAACAAGATGTTCTCATCAGAGAACAATACACGTTTCACATTGTCCACTGCCCATGATTTTTTGCTGCTGGCACCATTGAAACCAACGTTTAGCATTGGCACGAGTGACCAAAGGTTTGGCTATAGCAGCCCGGCCATGTACATTGACCCTGTATAGCTCCCGACGAATGGTTTTGGTGGAAACAGGAGAGTTGAGGTGCACATTTAATTCTGCAGTGAGTTGAGCAGCTGTGGTTTTATGTTTTTTTGGATACAATCCAGGTTAGCACCCAGACATCCCTTTCAGACAGCTTCCTCTTGCGTCTACTGTTACTCCTGTTGAATGTGGTTCGTCCTTCTTGGTGGTATTCTGACATTATCCTTGATACATCACAAAGACTTGCTGTCTTGGTCACAGATGTGCCAGTGAGACACCCACCAACAATTTGTCCTCTTTTGAACTCTGATATCACTCTGATAATTAAACCTTCACACTCTGTTCTTACTTGTTCTTCTCTACACCTCTTTTCGATTCTGTAGGATATAAGCAAAGTATCTCTCCATGTGCACATCTATCTCTTCCCCCCACAGTCTCACGGGCAGGCCTACACATGCTGTGACATGCTTTTTCTTTTCTGCTTCACTGGTGTAAAAAAGAGCCAATGCCATCACACCATTTGCACTGTGACGCTCACCCACGTTAAGTTGTCCTCTTCTTGTGAATGATATTTCACTGCCATCACCACCACCGCTGAACTATATTTGAAAATGAAGTGCTATTCAGTTACGGTCCACTGACAAAGCTTTTCTTCTAGACAATCCATACTGCAATACGTCAACAGGCATGGCTTAAATATAATAAGCGTTTTAAGTATTGGTTCAGAACCATCAGGTGAGAAGGTTTATATTCCAAACTTATCTTTTGTTCAAGTCAAACTAAAGATTTTTTGATTGTGCAGAATAACAGGACACATTAATGTAGTAGGAACTCTGTTTATTTCTCCATATAATGCCCTGCTACATTAATGCACTTATCCCAGTGTTTCAGTAGTGCTTCAATACCATTAAGTTTGCTCAGTAGGCCAGAGTCATGATCAGACTGCCTACTTCGCATCTGAAATGCTGGCCCCCCAGGAACTTCTTTAACAGCCCAAACATGTGGAGCGAGGTCTGGACTATACCGTGGATGTGGCAAAAACTACCAACTAAGTTTTTTTTTGCAAGGTGAGCACAAGTTAAGATCAGGCATTCCACTCGAGCTGGTGAGGGGAATAGCACTGTCGCCTTGCACCTCCAGGGTGCAGGTTTGGTCATGGAGTTTGTATGTTCTCTCCGTGCTTGGTGGGTTTCCTCCGGGTACTCCGGTTTCCTCCCACAAAGATATGCAGGTTAGGCTAATCGGTGTTCCCAAATTGCCCATAGTGTGTGAATAAGTGTGAGTGTGTGTATGTGTGTGTGCCCTGCGTTGATTTTGCACCCTATCCAGGGTGTACCCTGCCTCGTGCCCTAAGCCTCCTGTGATAGGCTCCAGGTCCCTGCGACCCTGAATACAGGATAAAGTGGTATAAAAGATGAGTGAGAGTGAGTGAGTGAGGCATTCCACTCGCTGAATGATCACTAGAATGACTGCAGTGTGTTTTGAGCCATCTTGGCCTTCTTTGCACCGTTCAAATGTTTTACTGCGTCATCACCATAGAGTCTCATCACTATACTGTGCTTGAAGTCTTCTGTAAATATCAATCGGTTTTACGTCCTCATTCAAAAGACAGTTTTATCACAAGTCCCGGTTTCACTTGAACGCCCTTTGTACCTCATCAGAGAAGATTGAATAGTCAGTTTTTAAAAGAGCAGGTATGGGTTAAGGTTCTTGCTTGAGGGTCCCGCATTTAGGTATTTAATTATACAAAATTACGCAGTTATACAAAACACCTTCTTAAGCATAAAATTACCAAACTCTACATACAGTACATTCCATATCATCAGCATGCGCATCAGCAACACAAGCGCATGTTTACTACCCTTAGTATATAACTTTTGCCTGGCAAAATCCATGTGAAATAGATTTAATTAACATTTAATTTTGAAAGTTTCCAAAAAAATTTTCACCAAAGGTGCACCCCAGTGACAAGTAAGAGCACAGTTTGGTAAACTTGTTTATTCTGTTAATGCTTACGAGTGCATTCATTTTAATGAGCAAAAGAAACTAAACGGTACAAAACATTTTTTTTTTACAAAATCATTAAAACCAGCACACATTAACAAAGTCCTTAATGTCCCAAATAGCTAAACACACACTATTTATTACTAAAATAACAAACAAAACACGGACGTACAAGCAGCTAACGCAGAGCCTAAGTGGTGCAATGTCTTAGATGTCCCATTAAATATTTTGTTCTCTGTATTAACCACCTCCCAGCCAGAACTATTACATGCCAAGAGCAATTCCAACAAACCTTGTACAGAATTAAGATTATAATGGAACCGTGCACATGACTTGCCACAAGTGACAAATAAAAGATGATGTGGTGTGCTGGGGACAGAATGGGGGGGGGGGTCACAGGGGCCTGGAGCATATCCTAGGAGACTTAGGGCACGAGGCAGGGTACACCCTGGTGCCAATCCATTGCAGGGCACACACACACACACACACACATGCGCACACACTGCTGACAATTTGGGAATGCCAATTAACTTAGTCTTTGGACTGTTGGAGGAAACCGGTGCCAAAACTGAAATTTCAGTTTTTTTTCTTAATTAAGGCTGTCCTACTTCTAAATTATATGTGAAGTAAAAAAATTACCTTATGAACACTTAGTTCTGTAATCATTTAATTAGAAAAAGAAACATATTTAACAGCCTGAATATTTTTTTCCTTGGCTATCTCAATAACTATAGTGGGGGAATTAGGATCTGTAAACTGCACACATGGTTACAGTTATGGTTAAGGCTACGACCAAATATCTGGATGCGCACTATAGCATACTGTATACGATGTGATCCTGCTTCTTTTTTTTTTTAAACAACCAAAACATGGAGGCACAAAAAGCTGATTAGTTTCCTGTAACAGCATGTCACCAAAAAAAGGGTTTTTGTCTTATAACAAATTTGCTATTTATTTCCCCGTCCTTACTGCAAATCCAAAAGGCTTACTACGTAGTATGATCATTTTAATAATCTCTGGATCACTTAATCAATCAATTCCCACCCAATGCCCAAATCCCAGCCACTGGATGCAGTGCAGGTCCCAAGTAAAATAGGAGGGTTGTGTCAGGAAGAGCATCCGGTGTAAAACCTGTACCAGGTCATATGCGGATCGGATGGGACTCTGCGTCAACCCCTCGACAGGAGCAACAGACAGACTAACAGCAACACACACACAACACCATGGAGGCACAAGAAGCATGAATTCAAGCAGTTTACTTTCCTGGAACATTATGTACCAAAACCTTTAATTCCTTTTAGAACACAACAATTTGCCACCACTGTTTATTCCTTTACTCTGCTCGTTTATTTCTTTACTGGGAAGGTAACAGGGGCTGTTAGTAAACTTGTTTCTTCTGCTGATGCATTCATTTTAATGAGCAAAAGAATGCTACTGTAAACAGACTGGCTACCTTTCAATAATTGAGTTATTTTAGTGGGGATTAAATAAAAGGAGGCGGTTTATTATTCCAGACATAGTCCAGTGGCTTAGTGGTCAGCACTGTCACCTTGGATCTCCAAGGTTAGAGGGTTTAAATCTCATCTATGGTCCATGTGCCCATGCTTGGTGGTTTCCACAGGGTGCTCCAGTTTCCTCAGACAGTCCAAAGACATGTGCTGCATTGGCTTTACTCTATTAAGGTGTGTGTTCCCCATTTAGTGTTTCCTATCTACGATAGGCCCAAGGCCCCCTGTGACCCTACAAATGATAAAATGTACTAAGAATTGAAGAATGCATGGGTTTATTATTAAGCGTCTGTATGTTAAACTGCTCATACGGTTCTTAACAAACACCAACATCTGGATACACGCTATATACACTGATCAGCCATAACATTATGAGCACCTGCCTAATATTCAGTAGGTCACCCCTTTTGCCACCAATACAGTGATGTATTGTGTATTCTGACACCTTTTTATCATAATTTGGTCCTTATTAATGTCAGTCAAATTCTTATGCTTGCCCATTTTGTCTGCTTCCAACACATTAACTTTGGGGAAAAAGGTTCATTTACAGCCTAATATATATCCCACCCACTTTCAGCCGCCATCGTAACAAGATATTGAAAATGTAGCTACCGTGTAAAGGGCCAGATTGTGATGGTTAGAGGACTGGGTGAGAGCAACTCCAAAACTTCAGCTCTTGTGGGATGTTCCTGGGCTGCAGTGGTCAGGACATACCAAAAGTGATCCAGGGAAGGAGAACCAGTAAACTGGCATCAGGGTCAAGGGTGGCCAAGCCTCACTGACGCACATGGGGGGCAAAGACCAAAGGCTGGCCTGTCTAGTCCAGTCCAATTCCGCTTGTATAGATCAAATTGTTTAAAAAAAAAAGGTCAATGCTGGTTGTTATAGATGCCAAAACACACACAGATCAGTACTATTTTGGTGGGCTAAGGGAGTTTTACCTAATATTATTAGGCAGGTGGTTAAAGTCATAATAATGTTATGGCTGAACGGTATATATGGTGTCATCTTGCACCTCCAGGGTCAAGGGTTCGATTCTCTGCCTCAGGTCTGTGTACATGAAGTTTACATGTTCTGCGTGCTTAGTGGGTTTTCTCCAACATCCAGATTAGACTAATTGGCTTTCCCAAATGAGCATGTGTAAATGTTGACTAGTGGTATCACAATTGGCCTCCATGATCCCTAGCTGGTTCCTAGATAGATGGATGGATGTAGTGTATATGGTAGGATTTACTAGATGCTTTATTAGAAATAAAACAGGCATAACGAGGAGGCAAAGCTGTTGGATAGACAGAGGGGGTATAAAGAATGCACAACATATAATAACAGTAATATTAATAAAGGATGCTGCAGAGAAACGTGTGTGTGGCGGTGCAGCAGCTCAGCCGCTCGGTCACTCACCTCCTTTTTCACGCTGCGCAGTAATCGCTGACGCGTCTCCGCCTCTGCAAGGTAAACAAAACCCGTATTTACACACAGCAACAAAAAAAAAAAAAAAAAGAAGACAGGATTTTTCCTCCCCGATGAGGCCGTCGCATCACCATCACGCACCACCATCGCGCGTCATTCCGTGTCTTACCTGCCATTTTTTATTTTTGTTTTTTTATTTTTTTTACTAATCCACTTGGTGTTGATGGCAGATTTCTTCTTATTCTTCTTATTCTAATTATTCTAATTATTATTATTATTATTATTATGATTCGTCCTTCTTCTTATTCCTGAGATCAGGGACGCACGGCGATGTGCGCAGGATCCCGTCGGTCGGTCGGTCGGTCGGTCACCGTGAAGCGCGGTGAGTCAGTGCGGCGCGCGCCCGGGGTGTGGCATCGACGCAGTCCCGGATTGGTTAAGCGCAGAATCTCCGCACTGACATCCTTATTTATCGAGCTCGGGACGATTAAAGCAGGATTGGGAACACATTTATTTAATGTGTCATTTTGATCGGAGAAGGTCTGCACAGCACTCCACACACACACACACACACACACACAGACATATACACGCACACACACCGGTTTCATTGGTTGCACGAAAGCCAACCGTGTCTCAGGGAACGTTTTGGCGCCGCCTCTTTTTCCGTGAGGTACCGTGTCGATTGATGAAGCTTGTGCGTCACGTGTGATGATTTTTTTCTCTTTTTTTTTTTGTGGTTACGAGCAATCCCCAGGAATAAACGAGATGACAGGTGTAATGATACCTGTGCACCGACACGCGGCTGGACTGCAGCACCATGGACAGCAACCGCATGAACTACTGGAACTGAATAAAGAAATGACTCAATACAAGTGTGCATCGAGTTTGTTTATCCAAAAGCCTGTCTAAGCTTTAGTGTTAAAAATAAAGACTGTGTTGTTGTTGTTGTTGTTGCTGTTGTCAGTGTTGTGCTGGTGCACACAGCTAATGGTACATCTTCACTGTAAACCCTAAAAGTAAAGGAAAAAATAAGGGGTTCCGTTAATAGTAAGCCAGTAAGTTTAGATAGACTAAAAGAGAAATACAGGCTGTTTTGGGAAAAAAAAAAGCAGTGGTGGTTTTTCAAAGAGCAAAATGGAGGATTATATGGAGGATTCCATATGTTTTTGGGCTGTGTAAGCTCCACTGACACGGGGAAGTTAATCAAAATTGATGGCAAGATGAATGAAAGACAATTTGCATTCTACAGCACGAAAGCTGTGCATGGAATGCTCTTGAATGTTCCAACATGACATTGATCTAAAGCACAAGGCCATGTTGACCCTTTAATGGCTATAGCAGAAAAAGCTGAAGGGTCCAGAGTGTCGATCACAGACTAATGACCTCAATATCATTAAGCCACTTTAATCTAAAAAAAAAAAATCTGAAACATGCAGTTTATTCAAGACAACCAAATCATTTACAGGAATTGGTACAGGAATTACTGAAGAAATGGGCAGCTATACCACCTGAGAGAATTAAGGACCTGATGCACGATTAATACAAAAGACTGCATGCCTGCATTTTCTTTATTGTCATTTTATTGTCAGTTCATTGTTTGAACTTACATATGAGCTTGGGTCCTAAAATAAATTAAAAAAAAATTTCTTCTTACTCATGTTTTTTTTTTTAAATAGTACACCTCTTGCAAATTCTCCCATGCAAACGTTTGAGCACAACCATATGTCTTTTCAGCCAGATTATGTCACAGCATCACAAGAAACAGTCTAGACAGAATTTAATCAAACTTTAACCTGCACCATAAGTGAAAGCAAAATGTTGGGTAAGAGTGATGTTATGAACAGTTTATGTGCTGGATTTAATAATCTTCTTTAAGATAAGGTAAGATACTCAACCTTACAAAATTTTATTTCTTTGTATTAATAAGAATTAATTAAAAAAATCAAGAAAGAAAAGCAGACAATTACAGTACGTGGGCTTCAACCTGAAATAATAATGACACTGATTTAAATAAATTAAATAGGATGATCATCTTATTTTTAGCTTTAATCATTTTACTATTCCTACAAACTCTTTTCCAACGTGTACTTACTGTAGACTAGTTTAAAATATACTACTTGTGTGCTTATTTCACAAAAATATTGTTTCTCATAATGTTCTAGAAGGACACAGCCAAAAGTTTGTGGACTGTATGTGCTTGCTGAAAATCCTACTCCAGATTTAAGCTGCGTTCCAATCAGCCGGTAGTTTCCTGTGAAGTACATTATATTGCACAGGGTGTTCAACCATGTTAAATACAATTCTAAATCGCAGGGAGCGAAACTGATCAGCTCAAAGAAACCCAAGAACAGTGCAGGGAACCAGCAAACAATGCTTCATCACTCTGCAGGGAGTAGACAAACAAATTTTCTAATCAGTCATTGCGCCTCGCTGAAGCATGGAAAAATGGAGCTCTACAAGTGATATAATTGTTATTGAGGACAACATCATATTAATATGACACAATAAAAATTAGTAACTGATGTAAAATTTTAATTTACATGTAGTTTTTATCTTGTAAATTAATTAAATATATTTTTAAAAGTTATATGAATTTCAATAATATATGTTTTATAATAGTTCTTGTTTTGGTAAATATTCAATATTTAATTTCTCTAGTGTAAAATTTCCACAGTAGCAGCTACAGGTACCAGAGATGTTTATGTTACCATGGTAATGCATGGAGGAAGTGACGTCCACCTTGGTGCTGTTGCAGGGTGTTCCAAATAAAGGACTTTTGTCAAGGCAAGATCCTTTAAACAATATTTTCGTCATGGGGAACAAGGAGTAGGGATGCACACTTTAAAGTACAGAGTGGTATGGAACACAGCCTTAGTCCCCATTTGCTGTTATAATAACCTTAATTCTTTTTGATTGAGCTTTCTGTTCATTCAGCTACAATAGCATTAACAAGGTCAGGCACTGATGTTGTGTAAAGAACCTTGAGGTGAAGTCAATGTTCCAGTTCATTCCAAAAGTGTTCAGTGGGATTGAGGTCAGGACACTTTAGCTTTCCACTTTTTATTTTACACACCAATTGCTATTATAATATATAATATGCAAAATACATTTCCTTTAGCATTCTGCTTAATGGTTTGGTAAAGCACGTTTTCACTTTATCACACTGTCACTGCCATGTGTTCCACTTGGTTGAGGTATACGAGGCAAAACAAAATGATGCTGTGTTTTCTTGCTTTGTAACATACCACAAGGCATTTCGGAATTTTATGTGATTTTTTTTTTTTAAGGTCTTACCATAAACCAATATTTCAACTATTTGAAAGAGGCCTATACTACAGCCTGTAAATAACAAGGACAAAATTGATTGCCATAAATGAGGACCGTTTCCCTGTTGACCTTCCCCCCTCACTCTCCACAAAAGATTTGCACTCAGAACTAAGAAAAATAGATGCTAAGACTGTAAGACTGCTTGTCCTGAACAGTTGGCACAGGTTTTCCCTCACATCATCAACCTGTCAGGATAGAGTTCCCACATGATTGAAGGCATCTACAATCACACCGGTGCTTAGGCGCTCTACTGCAGTGTGCTTGAACGCCTTCCACCCGCTTGTACTAACCTTATTATTATGAAGTGCTTTGAGAACCTGGTCTTGAGTCACCTCAAAGCAGGACTACCACCAATCCTGGACTTCCACCAGTTTGACTACTACCCAAAAAAAGGTTAACAAAGGATGGCATTTCAACAAAGAATGCCACTGCAATCATTTCATTCAGCCCTATCAGGACAACAATAACACATGCTGTATGTAAGAATGTTCATTGACAAAGCTCTGACTTAGCATCAGCACTTCCACAGGTAGCTTGTTTCTAGACTTTCTACCTGACAGACCTCAGTCTGGTTGGGAAATCACATACCCTTATACTGAACACATAGGCATCCCACAGGGTTGTGTGCCGAGTCCATTGTTTTACTGTTTACTGTGTGCCTCTGTATAACTCAACAGGGAGGCGACAGCGAGGAGATCTGTAACCTGGAACAATGCTGTTTCACCAACAACCTCAAATGTAATGCAAAGAAAACCCCATTGAATTCTGCAGATTTCCCCCCATTGAATTTCGATTTGCAAACCATTAAGAACTAAAATAATAAAATAAATTATGTTCAATTGTTTATTTGTTCATTTGTTCGTCTTCCATACTGCTTATCCTGTACAGGTTTGCGGGAGGGCCTTGGGCCTATCCCAGGAGACTTAGGGTACAAGGCGGGGTCCACCCTGGACAGTTGAGATAAAAATTTAGATAAATAAAATATATGAACTAATTCTACCTTCTGTAATCTTACAGTATACTATGCCCCAAAATGGCAAAAAAATAACAACCCTAAATCTCTTTATGTAACATTTACCAGGTTTGGGCACAGGTTGTCTTGGGCACTTCTAAGTTTGATCTTGCTTTCCTAGGCAGGTCTTCATGAGAGCCAGTTTCATCAGGGTGCTTGATGGGTTTTGCAAAGGCATTTGACACAATACTGTTCTTGCAAGAGCTGTTCCAGATTAGCTGATCTTTATGTCTTAAAATAATTCCTTAATGCCATATGTGTCATGTTATACATGTAGTTTTGAAATCTCCAGTATTCTTCTAGAATGTAGAAACTAAATCTTTAAAATAATAATAATAATAATGTCTACATTCTTAAAGAATACTTGAGATTAAAATAATATATTAAATATAATAATAATGTGTGTTCAACTTTTTTTTAAACTAATATAGTATGTATATTTTTCAGGATTAGAGCTCACATAGCTGATAAGTGCAGTACATTACTCTTCCCAAAACTTTTTCTACAATCGGAATGATCTACTATCCCACACCATACTTTACAGTGGGTTTAGTATTTTGGTGCTTCCTGTGGGATATTCTAAGAAATGTATTCTTCAATTTAGTATCTTGTATAAATCACGCTGTTAAGCATGTGATATCTGATCACAACCAGAAGAAAACTGAAACTGTGCAATTCTGAAACTATGACTTATCCTTGCTTCTTCTTTCCTATACATATTTTACTAAGGCTGCCAATATTTCTCAACAGCACTTTATTAAACCTATGAATACAGATTTAAATCTATGACTATATACTTTAGCTAACCGTCTCAGTAATTGCATCAGACTGGATTTTGTTGTTCCGGAGCATTATTTATCTTTTAAAATCCCTGCTGAGGATCATTTAGCTCGAGATCATTTAAATACTGGCTAATTCTTCATGCAGTAATTGAATGAAATGATTCATTTTGATCTCATCTGTTCCATTGCATGTCCCCAATCTTTTACAATCAATCTTTTGATTTGCTTTTAATTATTTTCTTGTACAAATAACGTATGATAAGACAATGCAGAATAGGAAGAAAGTACAATATGTCCAAGATTAATAAATAAATAGATTGACAATCTATTTAAATTTTAGGTAGAACTGAAGGAAATTACGCGCGCACAATAGGAACTCGTTCTTTAAAAAGCAGTTTTATACCGACCAAAAAAGAGGAATTACTGGACTATAGGAGGAACTAATATATAATACATCAAGTTGCCACTTTTTTTTTATCTCCACTACAGATCCAGCTTAAATCTCCACTTACTACTTTTTAAAAAATTATTATTATTATAATTTTTTTTTTAGGCACAGTATTATATGATGGCGCAAGAACAACTATTATATGCTGGCAGTGTTAGTGTCCTTTTATTGACTGTAGCTAATCTACTTAAACATTTGTCCAATTTGTCCAACAGTGGAACGAGACCTCAGGGCACCATAACATCATCACCGTGTGCTTATTAGTCGAGTCGCCTTTATTTATAGAGCACACTTAAAAGTGTCAGTTAAAGTTCATGACACAGGCAGCTGAAGACACAACAGAGTAGACTGAAGGCGTCTCATGTAGAAGACACCGCAGTAAGCAGTGTGTGAATTCAGATCTTTATCTGACAAGACCTGTATTGATTTGGCAACGGTTCTCACACATCTCTCACAACATTTCTTTCTTTTATCAGAGGCGAAAATTATTTCATTTCCACTCATTTTGGGGAAGCCCCTGTTCAGCATAGATGTGATCTCATACTCCACAGGGTCTAATGGCTCGTATAAGGTAAGACAAGACAATACAAGATAAGATACACCTTTATTCATCCCACAGTGGGGAAATTTACAGCAACAAAGAACAATGTGCAAACATAAAGTACTGTATAAAGACAAAAAGAGAAAAATAGACATAATGAAAAATAAATCAATTATTTATATACAGTACAGTGTATGAATACAAAGGAAGGGGGAAAAAGCAATACAACACAGTATTTACACTTTCAATCGAATCAAATTGCACTAGGTAATATAATAGAAATATTATATTGTAAAAACAATTAAAGTATTATTGCACCAACAGTATATAACAGTAATGATGACAGTATACAGTGAGTGGGAGCAGCTCTGATTGTACAGTCTAAGAGCAGCAGGGAGAAAAGACCTTCGATATCGTTCCTTCAGACACTTAGGATTTAAAAGGATATAAAAGTAGACACTAAGGATTTGCAGTGGCCTTCAAAATTTTTTAATTGAGCTTACACCCCTGCTCTTTCCCATTGCCCTTCTCACCAGCAGCTGAAAAAGAAGTCACGATACTCTATACACAGAAACCCAACAGTGTTCTGACTGAACTGACTGAAAGATTTGTGTTGATAAAATAATTCATGTATTTATACTGATTGAAAAGTTGATTCGATTATTTTTGTTGATGGCTAAACCCAAAACCTGACCTCAAACTGTTGTACCTTTGTTCAGAGAGACAGAATGGGGGTTTTTGTTGTTGTTGCATTGTGTGACCCATGACAGTAAACGGTTAACAGCTAACCATACTGGAATGAAACTAAACAAGTGTAACCGTCAGGAATAGCAGCAAAACCCAGGAGCTCCTCACCCCCAGAGCAGATGATGAAATTAAGTGCCACAAAACGGTGAATGGTAAATTATTGCCTTTCATAAAAAAGGTATCTGGTATGCAGGGTATTTCTGACTCTTTTGATGTATGTCAGTCTAGACATTGGTGCTGTTGACTCAAATGCTTTCATGCTTTTGAAAGCACACACTGAGGTGTCTTTACGTTGAAATGTTGGGTTTAGTGTAAATTATGGAAATGTCCATAAGCCAGAAAAATGTGTGTAGATCATAATGATCAGATTGTCACATTTATTTATTTTTTTTGATGTATGGGACGTATGTAACTCAGGGCACCTGGCCGAAAGCTTAAAAGTTCTCTCTTTGCTGATAATAAACAGAAAACTTCAGACACATCTTGCATACATGTGTGTTTGTCCCTTTTCCAGTTCGGAACACGGGTCGGTAACCTAGTTAACCCAGTGTAAGTATCTACCCAGTGGTGTAAACTTTAAAGCACTTTTTGTAAGTCGCTCTGGATGAGAGCGTCTGCCAAATGCCTAAATGTAAATGTAAATGTAAGCGTATCAAGCTGCGGTGTAGGTTGATAATCATAAGGGATAATACTTATCAAAATTTATTTAAATTTATCTTAAAACTTAACAATTTGGGTTCTTGCTTTTAAATCTTACAGCGACCAAACGTGGCATGTTGAAGTGGGCTTTTTTTTTGGTTTTATAGGAAAAAAAGGTGTACTCAATCTAGGTGTACTTAATAAGTTAGGCTTGAGTTTATTCTATAATAATAATAATAATAATAATAATAATAATAATAATATGTAGAAGTAGCATAAGAATGGTGTTGTTTGTCTTTCAGCTGCTTCCGTTGATGGGTTGTCACAGCGGACCGTCCGATCCGGACACAACTTGGCAAAGGTTTAACGCTGGATGCCCTTCCTGACGCAACCCTGTCATTTTATCCGGGCCTGGGACCGGCACTGCATCCAGTAATAATAATGACACAAATATCTAAATACATCACAGTGGTGGAGTGGTTAGCACCGTCGCCTCGCACCTGTGTGTGTTCTCCCAATGCTTGGGGAATGAGTATGTGAGTGTGTGTAGTGTGTGTATGTGTGTGTGCCCTGCAATGGATTGGCACCTCGTCCAAGGTGTACCCCGCCTTGTGCCCTGCTTGACCACACTGTAATTTTTTATTTATTTATTTAATTTATTATTTTTATTTATTTATTATAATTGTATGGTTTACCATACAATTATAATAAAATAAATAAAATAATAATAATTATTATTATTATAATAATTATAATATTATTTATATATATTTAATATAATTATATAATTATAATATATATATATAATTATATAATTATTATAATAATAATTATATATAATTATTATTCTTATTTATTTATTTATAATTACTTGAAATATATATATATATATATATATATATATATATATATGTATTTTTTTTCAAGTAATTATAAATAAATAAATAAGAATAATAATTAATTATTATTAAATTAATTATTATTTAATTATTATTCTTATTTATTTATTTATAATTACTTGAAATATATATATATTTCAAGTAATTATAAATAATTAAATAAGAATAATAATACATAAAAATATATAATATTTATAATTAATAATTCCTCATGTTGCTGGTTTGATCGACAGTCGCCACGCCCACTTCGTCACCTCTGCATTCCGGAAGTAAAAAAAAAAATCAGGCTGTATCGGCGGGGCAGAGAACAAGGGCGGAACTGTCTCCATTTATTCCACTTTTTAATATCCTACGCTTGTTTTTTTCACCACATATTATCTTTCTTGTGAAATAATCAGAAGTTTTGCATCCCCCGAATGTGAAAGGAGAAGAAGATTTCAAGGAGTTTTTTGCAGTAAAAGGATGTCAATGAGGCCTCGCAACAGGGAAATCTGCGCTGACTGCAGCGCCTCTGGTAGGAACCAGCTTCTCTTATTTCTAGCTGGCTAAAAAGAAAAACTGTTTTAAGCTGAGTAACGCTTATTTTATTATGGGATGTTACTTGGTGAAAGGATGGAACTTGGTTAGCCAGCTGGCTAAAGCGATAGCAAACACGATACCCTGTGCTTTCTGGCTTAACTCTACGACAAAGATATTTCGATCTGATATTGAAATGTATATCAATTTATATTTCTATATCTATATCTATACAATCATGTTTTTTGTTTTTGTTTTTTTATACGCTCTGATTCAAATTCAATCCGTCGTTCTTTCTTCTTTTTCCCATCCGTATTCAAAGTAATCCCGCCCCTCGGCTACGATTGGCTGATTTCAGTGTCCGTCTTGTTTTATGATAAAAGTTAGTGTGGTAATCAAAGAAACTCGTAGCCAATCACAATGAAGGAGGCTGGCCCATAACGCAATACAGGTGTCTTTTTTTGGACTATGGTGTTATTATTACTCATTATGTGTTGTTGTAATATTATTAGTAATAATGATGGAAAATATGTGCAAGTGTAAAGAGCTGCATATTATTTTAAAGTAAGTCCAAATAATATATTAACAAGTCAAAAAAATAAATAAAAATAAAAGATCACATAGGTTATAAGACAACTTTACTCAAGTGTTTAACTTCTGGATGTTGTAATTTAATTTAACCCAAGATGAGGAATTTTAAAGCAAACTGTTAAACCGCCGCTGAAGGAACACCAGATCATGTAAAAGAAAACGTATTTATCTGTGAATCTCAGTTGTGATGAGCCATGTCAGATTCATACAGAAAACAAAAAATATGTTAAGACGTAAACTCCTGTTTTAATACGTCTTCCTCATACAGACGTGTGTTTTTGTGTTTTTTTAGAGCCTCGATGGGCTTCGATCAACAGAGGAGTCCTTATCTGTGACGAGTGCTGCAGCATACACCGGGGTCTGGGTCGCCACAGCTCGCAGGTCCGCCACCTGACGCACACGCCGTGGCCTGCCTCGCAGTTACAGGTACTGTTTTTGTTTTTTTGTTTTTTTTTTATGTTTGTTTTTTGCCACGCCGCTTCGCCTTGCCTGCTGCGGTCGTTATCAGGAAATGAAGTATTGTGCCTCAGTTCCTCCAATAAAAATAGAATAAAGCAGAGTGGCTTGGTCTTGTGGCCTCTTTCATGATGCTCTTCCTTCCTTGTGCGGTGCAAATACGAATCCGTGTCTTGTTGAATCTAGTGGGTCTTGTCTAACCCATAAACAATGTCACGTTTGCCTCGCAGATGGTGCAGACTTTATATAACAACGGCGCAAATTCGATTTGGGAGCACAGCCTTCTGGACCCTTCCTCCATTATGAGCGGGAAACGCAAAGCCAATCCGCAAGACAGAGTGCAGTAAGTGATTTCTAAACATTCCACTTGGTACATCCTGTACAGTACTGTATGTGCCTGTTTGAGTTTGGGTTATGGGAAGTGTAATGCAGTTTGACGTGTTTTCATTAAGGTGGCATCCTGTTAGAGGAAAAATCGTCAACAACTCAGGTTGGCTGGAAATCCTGTTACCACCCTGAAGTGAATTCTTTTCAGTCGTGAAGTGGTTTATTCCTCCTCCGTTTGTACAGTATTGTGCAAAAGCCTTGAGCCTCATTTGTTTATATTTTCCTTCCAAAAACTCAAACTTTCTCGTATTTTCAATCTAGTTTTGAGAACTATTTCTGAAGGACTCTCATTTTTAGTCCAATCTGTGTACCTGATCGGTTTCACAGGATTTTTTTTTAATTTGTTAAGGCCGGTGATTAGTATACTGGTGATGCTGAATGCTGAGCGGTTGCAACAGACGAGAGGGGAAATGAGGTCGCTGCTGAGGTTGTTTGTTACATAAACAACCAGCCTGTCACAGTAAAACAGTTCCTTAATTTCATTTGATATGAAGAAATGAGAGTAGCGCAAGACTTTTTTTTTTTTTTTGCAGAACTTTAAGTACTGTATACATCCAGTTGCATTGTACTGTATGCTATGGAACATAAAAACAGGAAGTTGGTTCCTGCTATCGCTTGCATTCTAGCAGCTGCAAATGTTTGTTGCATCACCAGTTCCTCTCCACCTCACCAACAAACACAGCAGGAAAGATTTCAGACACTTTTAGAGGAGGAGCAGTGGAAATTTGGAAAGGTTGAGTACATTGAGAAACATTTGTGGAGAAGGAGGACAAGGGAGAAAGCATTTCATGGGTTTATTTAAGGTGATGGGACTAGAGAAGGGAAGATGGGGAAGATCTACCGACACTGGAGACTCCTTCCAAAAAAAACTTCCTATAATAAACTTTGTTGTCCGAATGACAGACCATAATCAAGAATTTAACAGGACATCCACCTTAAATAATTTAATAAAAGTGTTTAATTCTTTCTGTCTCTCAATCTGTGTCTTTAGTCCCAACAAAACCGAGTTCATAAAAGCCAAATATCAGATGCTGGCTTTTGTTCATCGAATGCCGTGCCGCGAGGACGACAGCGTGACTGCAAAAGATCTAAGTAAAGTAAGAACCATAAACAAAAACTCGCTTCCTCTTTTTTTTTTTTTCTCTCCTCTTACTATTTCCTCTTTTGTATATGTAACATATAAGTACATGTGTAAGATGCTCATCTCTCTCAACCCTGAGCAAATGATACTGAATTAGAAGTTTGATTCTGTTTTTTTTTTTGGCAGCAACTTCACTCGAGTGTGCGGACCGGGAACCTGGAGACGTGTCTCAGGCTGTTGTCTTTGGGAGCGCAGGCAAACTTTTTCCATCCTGTAAGCTTCTGCTGCGTTTATTTATTTTTCTCTGATTTTTTTACCGCAGTGATCCAGACTAACTCGGGTTGCGATATTTTATATCTGCAAGTCATGAGAAATATGATCTGAACAGCAACTGTGATCAATTTTGAAGAAGCTTTTTCAATGGCAAAAAAATAAATACAATGACCAGGGGAAAGAAATTACCAGGGATTTGAGAGATTTTATTTTCACAATAATAATTCAAGTATAATGCAAGTCCTTTTGCTTTCAGAAGCAGCTAACCAGACTGAAAAATAATAATCGCTGCACTTGTGTAGGAACATAAGATTAGATGCAAAGAACTTTCTCAAGAACCTGTTGGGTAATGTGTTAAAAAAAAAAAAAAACATAACACAGTTTCTCAAGAAACAGTACATCAAGGAGGGAAGACTTTCATGATTACATCATCAGCTGATCTTCGAGATGATCTTGGGTTCATGTGGTTACTAAACTCTCGACTGCGTACATGTAGAAGTGCCTCAGCAAACACTGAGCAGTTCTTAACAGTGGTGCTGAAACTTTATGTGCCAATGCAGTCTTTTGATCTGGCGCTTTTTCGCATGTAGGCAGCTTATTAAGGTGACAAAAAAAGCAGTGTTAATAAGTTTGCATGCACCACATTTTAATCAGTTGCTTGCAGCAGGAGCGTGGTCGGGTTTTTTGCCACGCATGCTGCACCCGTACATCTCTTTCACTGTCTGACACACCAGGCTGTTTAACAAAGCCCTCAAGAGTCCTTAAGCACTGCAGATTTGTACTTTTGTGCCTGATCAGTTTCAGTTCTCCTTTTTCAAAGTCACTCAATGTCAAATTACTGACGAGATCGAATTATATCAATCATATCACAAGAAGAAGAAGGTAAGTCAAACAATATTTAGTGTGACTACCGTTTGGTCTCAATCCCGTATCAATTCTTACACTTGCAAACTCGCACAAATATTTTAGAGGATCAGGATCGGGTATATATGATCATGACCTTCAATTTCATATGTAGGTCAAAGTGCAGCCATTACCCGAAATAGGAACGGCTGTGTAGGAGGCTTAGAACTGAGCACAGTGCAGCATGATGTTGCTACAGGTCTACACTACATTTTCTGAAAGTCATTAACGGTATCTACACTCTTGTTTTCCCGCAGGAGAAAGGGAACACCCCGTTACACGTGGCGGCTAAAGCCGGTCAGCTTCTCCAAGCCGAGCTTCTCACGGTTTACGGCGCAGACCCCGGCGCTCCAGACAGCAGCGGGAACACGCCCGTCGATTACGCAAGGTCAACTATTTTCCTACGAGTTGTGCAGGATAGTGCATGCTACAAGGGATATTGTTTGAATAATTTATGTCCACAAAAAAGATGCTATTCTAGTTTATTTTTGTCAACTTGCATTTGAAAAATATCAGATAAACGGGAAAAACAGTGCATGAAGAGATACAGAAAAGAATATCCACGGCATATCAAATTTTTGCCACGCTTCAGTTTTGCCCTTGTTTGTTGAGACTGTGGAACCTCTAAAGGGATATGAACTAAGTGCATTGAGGAAAAACAATCCTTTTGGAAAAGAAAAAAAAAAGGTTTTGAGCTTTTCTTTTTTTTTCATATATATATATATATATATATATATATATATATATATATATATATATATATATATAAAATATAGTGCTAACCATTACACCACCGTGCCGGCGCCTCTCTCTCTCTCTCTCTCTCTCTCTCTATATATATATATATATATATATATATATATATATATATATATATATATATAATATAGATATATATATATATATAATATAGATATATATATATATATAATATAGATAAATATATATATATAATATAGATATATATATATATATATAGAGAGAGAGAGAGAGAGAGGCGCCGGCATGGTGGTGTAGTGGTTAGCACTGTCACCTTGCACCTTCGATTCCCATCTCTGTGTGCATGGAGTTTGCATGTTCTCCCCGTGCTTGGTGGGTTTCCTCCGGCACTCCGGTTTCCTCCCAGAGTCCAAAGACCTGTTGATTAGGTTATTTGGCATTTCCAAGTTGCCCGTAGTGTGTAAAATAAGTGTGTGTATGTGTGTGTGCCCTGTAATCGATTGGCACCCCGTCCAGAGTGTACCCTGCCTTATGCCCTAAGGCTCCTGGGATAGGCTCCAGGCCCCCCCGTGTCCCTTATATCAGTAGACAAGCTGTTACTGTGTAGCAAAATAATCTTTTGATTAATGGCAATTTTATGTAAAATATATATTTGAAAAAATGTTTGTATCTACACTGACTGATTTGAAAAATGGTAAACATTCATTGTACGTCCAAACCTTTACTAGGATCTTGAATCAGTTTGCTTGAATCAGCTTGCATTTTACATATTGAAGATCTAACCAGTCATAGATAAGATGCAATTCTTGCAACCGCTCACAACGCAGAAGGCAGGATTTGCCTAAAAAAGATGGGAATTCCATAACCTGCAAGACTTGGATGATAATAATCATTGAAAAAAAAAATGATACCCAAGTGTGGTTTAGACTGAAACTGAGATTATTATAATTTTTTTTAATATTGCACTAAACTTTTAAAATGTAAAGATATTAAACTAAATTTTTTAAACTTAAAAATATTGCATTAAACATTTAAAATAAAGAAATATTGCACTCTTAAAAAAAAAAAAAAAAAAATTGCACTAAACTCTAAACTTAGTCATGTTTTAATTCCCGTTTTCATGCTTTAGGTTTCTGTCCAATCATGAATGAGACTGAATTATTGCATCTAATCATAATGTAGAATGCAGGATTTCTTAACTCCACATAATGTATTTGCAGTTATTGTTTTTAAAATGATATTAAATTAATCTAATATACTGTACAGTACTGTGCAAAGATTTTGGGCAGGTGTGAAAAAGTTTTTTAATTTCATACCATGTCAACTTGGTCATTAACTGAAACAGACACATATGTGTAGGTAACAGGCTGAGGCACAGCTAACCTCTGCTACTAAGGTGAGGTTGTGGAAGACAGTTTCATGTCACAGGTCATACACCATGGCAAGATAAAGCACAGCTTCAAGATACAAGGTACTGCATTTGCAATATCCCTCTCTCGAGCCGTCTTCATGAAATAATTTTGGCCCAAAAGCCGTACCTCCAACGTGGAAACAAGGCAAAGAGACTCAAACGACTTTCAAACGTCAGATCTGTGGTGCGGAAAGAAGACAGCAGGTGCTTTGCACTGATGAGTAAAAGATTTCAAATATTTGGCAGTAGCAGAAGGCAGAATGTTTGCTGAAGGACATGTGGAATGGAGTGTCTGCAGGCAACAGTGAAGCTCAAGAAGACCTACCCCCTTGTCTTTGTTTGGTTTGGCCTTCACAGGGCCCTGATCTCAAGCAATCATCATGGAGTCTGTCTGGATTCCATGAAAAAACAGAAGGATTTGAGGTAGCTTACATCCACAGAAGATCCGTGGTTAGTTCTCCGAGATGTTTGGAACAACCTACCTGTCGAGTTTTTTCAAAAACTGTGTGCACGTGTGTCTAGAAGAAGTGGCAAGTCTGCTTTTGCAGGCAAAGGATGGTCAGACCAAATAAGTGTTTTTGTTTGTTTGTTTTTTTGTTAATTGGAAAGACTATTAACACATATTTTTAAAAACATTCTTACTTTATGCAAACTTCTGCACATCACTGTAGTTTTTCTTTTTTTTCTCTTTTTTTTTCTATTCTATGCCCCTTTTGCATTTTTTTCTTTTCCCTTTGTACCATAAAGGGCTGAGTATAGATCAGTTTAGCATTTAAAACCACACAGCATGATTTGTTTACTTCCTGTATTCGGGTTATTCGAGGTTTTATCAGTCTTGCATCGCAGTCACACACTAGCATGGTTCGATTGCAGTTTCTTTTTTTCTCTTTTTCCTGAATAGACTTAGCTGCAGGAAGTGACCCAAGCATAGGTTTAAGCCATGAGACCCAAAATAAAGCTGAGGAAATCCAATATATGATTATATGATATCTAACCTCAAGAACTGAGAACAAAATTGACTACAACGAAACATTGCTTAAAATGTCATGTCTGTCTCTTACGTTTTCCTATAATTTTTTTTTAACCCATGCAATAGTTAAGGGTTTTTCTTTTGTCGTTTTAGGCAAGCAGGACATCAGGACCTTGCCGACAGGCTGGTGGAGATCCAGTACGAACTGACCGACAGATTAGCCTTCTACCTGTGTGGAAGAAAACCAGGTAACCGCACTGTAAACCTATATTTTAATCCCTGACTCAGACCTGTATGTATTGAATACTTATATTTATTCGTTACTCAAGGCAGTGAATCATAAAAGAAATCCCAGCCTGTGTGTAGGGTCACGGGAGAACATGAAGTGTGAATAATGGGACTGATCTAGCGTTAAGCAGCCAGTGGAAATGTAAGATTTATTAAAATGTACCATATGCACTGCTTGTTTTTGGTTTCAGATCACAAAAACGGACAGCATTTCATTATTCCTCAGATAGCAGACAGGTAAGATTTTAACTTTTATAGAATATTGGAATAATTATTATGTTTAAAAAATCATCTAGTGTAACTTTTGATTTTTCCTTCTTGCTCACTTTAAACGGATAAGGAATGTGTAAGTATAAAAGATTATGATGTTGATGTTTTCTTTCAACTGAGACATTTGCAAGGTTTATAGAGTTTTCTTTTAAGTGTACGTTTCTGTGTTTTGATGCAGCACTCTGGATTTGACTGAATTGGCTAAAGCTGCGAAAAAGAAACTCCAATCAGTAAGTTACATAACTGTTAAGTTGCAATATATTAGATTGGATTTATTTGATCGTGAGAGCTCGTGATGTGTTGTAAGTCAGACTGCAGACTTATTGGATAAATAGTCATCTTACTATAGAAGCAGATTTCTGAATTCTGGCCAAGACTATACATGTTTTTGGTCAATCTGACATCCATGATAGCATATTATTCATTGGATTAATAGAGATCTGGGGGGAAAAAAATCTATTCGTTGATGTACAGTTGACCCCCGAAATTGGTGGGGGTTTTGTTGTTTAGAGCATCTGCGAATTATGAAATATTGGATTAAATTTTGGGTGTGGGAAAAAAAATAAAATAAATAAATAAATGCCTGTAAATGACGATTTTTATAGTTTTTATAGTATACCTTTTAATATGCTTCCAAAACAATAAACTCATATACTGTACAGTACTGTACTGCTGTGTCGTCTGCAGTGCTGGAATTTAAAATACCGATGTTACTCCTACTGTATATGTACTGTAATTCATGCAAGCGTGTTTTCTTTGGTATGCTTTTTTTTTTTGGCATAAGTACTGTAAATACGTTAAGGTAAATACGTTAATAATTCTTTATCCCAAACCTTGCTTTTAGTACTAAAAAATATAGTATTATAATTTATAAGGAAATCTATCTGAATTTACATTAATATTCATGTAACAAAATTAGTAAATTGTGTTGTACTTAATAGTTTAGCATTAAAACGCATGAAAAATTATGACAAAAGGGAAAAAAATATTTAGATCCAAGGAAAACTCCGCGAACAGACACTGAACCACCATTATGTAGGGGTTGACTGTATCAGGTTTTTTTTGTGTGTGGTGATTCATGTATTGTAGTGATGGGAAGTTTTAATCAATTCAGTGACTCGGTTCTCTGAATCTCGTTCATCAAAATGAACGATTCTTTTTTTTGAGTCATTTAGTTTATTTCGTTCTATGGGACACATAGACAAAAGAACGAACAACTCGAAGTAGAAGAGTCATTAAAAAAGAATCGCTTAATTCTGTTTCCAGTACATAACCTACGAAGGTTTTCGATGATTTGCGCATGCGCGCCGAGTAGAAAATTAACGAATCGCTTTCCGAGACTACTCATTCCTTTGAGTCATGTTAAAGATCCTTTCAAAAAGAACAAATCGTTCATAAACAACCCATCACTAATGTATTGCCATACTGAACCCAAAATAATTTTCTTATTCACACAATATCAGGCAGCACAGCATCCTGTGTGGCAAGACCAAATTATTTGCTAAGTTTGTTTGGAATTGTAGCAAAATCTAAAAAAAGGTTATCATCGAATTGGGATATTTATAAAACTGTGATGCATACAGAATAGCAATACAACTTATATCACACTGGTTTAAACCATCTGCTTGCTAGAGCAGCGGTTCAATCAATCTTGATTTACTTTTATCAGTCTTTTGTTAGTCGATTCAGTTAAGAATTGAGGTCAGTTTTTGACTCAGAATCGATTCACGTTTTTTAAATGAAACTTACAAATGTTAATTGGTCTAAAATCGATATACAAACCTTTTCCTCCTGTTACATTTAGCATATTTACATTAGAACCTTTTTATTAGTTTGTAATCATGCAATCGATCAAAACCTGAAAAAATATGGCTGGTTGAGAGAAATGAGACAATAAACGTTAAGTGCTTTAGAACTGAATCGGAAAGAATAGCACGCTGCTCAAAATTCTGATTGATTCAGCAAAACTTCAGCTAAAACTTTATTCGAATCACAGACCCCGAAGTGACGACCTTTCTGCTAGATAAGCTTTTGCACAATCAGCATACTGTTTTTATACTGTCTTTTATGCATAGCAATGGCGAGTAGTCCGACCTCATGTATCTTTAATGCTGAAAGAAATTTTCAATGTTTATTAAAGTCCCACAATGACCAGGCTTGTGTTGTGCATGTACAGTCTACTGTGTGATGGGAAGGATTTTTTTTTTTTTTTTTTAAAGAGCTTAGAAGCAGATTTCTAGTAAACTAGAATTTGCTAGTAAAGTGATGTCAAAAATTTAGTGTTTTGTTCTGTGGTGTTTGTCACTTTGTCAAGAATAGAAAAATTAAAAGTATGGTGCAATTATTGTGCTTTGTCTAGTCGTGAAACTGTAACATCCTAACAGCTCTATTTTTATATTTATTAAGTTAAATTTTGTTTTCAATTAATGAATTAATTAATTAGTTATTCATTTTAATTCCAGCTCAGTAATCATCAGTTTGAAGAGCTGGCCATGGATGTTTACGATGAGGTGGACAGAAGAGAAACTGATGCAGGTTGGTTCAAATTATTATTCGACTCAATTGTTCAATCTGTTAAACATCATATAACGAAACCAATTTTTGTACTTTTTATACACAATTTCTTTTTAAAAAGTGGCTCACAGGACATGCAGAGAGTAACCATGTGACCTCTCTTTCCTGTTGTAGCATGTGTTTAATACTTAAGTCATTAAGTATGTCAGTACATTAAGTGGTCTACCTTGTGGTCATATATACACGCACACACACATTGCGTAGGGGGAACATAAAGGCAAAAGTGAAAAAGAGGTAAATGTTCTGTTAGTACTGTGGTTTCCAGTATTGACAAGCGTTCTGATGTTCACGTTGATGATCTCTCGTCTTGCTGTATGTATGATTACAGTGTGGCTCGCGACGCAGAACCACAGCACTCTGGTGACTGAGACCACAGTGGTTCCCTTCCTCCCAGTCAACCCTGAATACTCGTCCACCAGGAACCAGGTAAACCAGTGATGTCGAATTTGCGATGTCAAAAACACAAAATGCAGCTTGTATTTACAGATTTGTTTGAGTAATAAGTATTAAATGGCTTGGAAAGAGAATCGCTTTCAGTCTAAAGTGGTTTACACTACTTTTGTTTCTATTATATTTGACTATTAAAATATTATATTTTATATAGAAATATTTTAAATACTATAATTGTTTTATAAATTATTCATATCGTCTTGCATTTTGTTTTTTTTGTTTTTTAATTTTTTTTTACATCATCTAAACTGAAAATATTTAATGACTGGATGCTCTGATGCAATGAGATGTGAAGCAAGACTATAAAATTAGTTATAGCTAAAATAAAATTAATACTTTAGCTATAAATAAGATTTATAAAAATAAATAAAAAATATTTAAAAAATATGTTTTAATGTTACAGGATCACTTGTTAAATTTTTTGCCACTCAAAATACATGTCACAACCCGCCGATGTTCGAAACCCACTGTCACATGGTTTATTGAGCGTTTCGATCCGCGGGTTTATTCAGGTTGACAGCTGACTGCACGCTCCAGTACGCGCGATAAAAGAATGATGGCACACAGGAGCAGATGGCATTTCTGTTTTGCTCCAGGTGGATAATTTAAGTTTGTTTTTTTATTTTATAAATACAAGGAGGACTCGAATAGACAGAGTGATTTATTTCAAAGTAACCTTCAGCTCTGTTCAAAATGTTTTTGTTGCATACAGAAATAAAATTTCATTTTCTCTGTAGCAGTTCATTGATTTCATAAAAGAAACACATAATATTTTTTTTTATACATAGCATAAAGGTAAAAAACGATATGTGTAGTGTTATTTTCATTTTAGATGTCAAAACGTTTTAGGTTAGGGCTGGTTAGGGCTGCACCATTCCTGACAAAATGTGAATCATGATTTTTCTTCGTTGGAATTGAGTTCACGATTCGCTCTGTTTGTTTTTTTTTCTTCCAACAAAAAACATTGATTGCACTTAAGGAAAAAAAAAGTGTTGTCTGCACAGGACTTTCAACTCTCTTAATAATAAAAATAAAAGTCACCTCTTCCTATTTTAATGTAAATAAAGTGAAAAGTTATTAAACATAAATAGGATTTGAACAGTAATACATAAAATAATTAATAAGTAACACTCGGACAATTACAGAATTTCAACATGTGTGTTCGTTTATAACATTATTATTATTATTATTATTATTATTTTATCAGCATAAGTAAATGTAAATGTGTTAGGTAGTTTGTTATTAAATACATAGTTTACAGTGTAAAATGTATTGTTGTTAGGGTTTATTCCTAACATTTCCAGTGTCTCTGTGTAACAGTTTGAATCAACACGGCAGGTTAAATTATCGAATACTTTAAGTTACAGCCCAATTAGAACTGCACATGCCTGTCTCTGATCAGACAGTAGGATGTATTTTAGTTTTTAGCATGTGTGTTTGAGAGACATTTACCATATGCTGATAAAAACAACACAGACCGCATAGGTGTTTGACACACCATGACACACGTGTCAATGTGTCAATCAGAAGCAGGTCGTCAGAATGTAAAAAAAAAAGGACTTATGATTAAGCGAGCAGAATGTTGTGATATTGAGCATGTGCAGGAAATATAGTTTGAGCACAACGTAAGTGTGAGTTTGATGACGTAAGTGAGCGTTTAAGTAGACAGAAATAAAATCAGTGTGTAAAACAGGTTTTGGCATTAAAATAACAAAATCCTCCCCTAACTCCAGATTACTGGTTAGCATGTTTAGCTCCACCTCCTTGTTACACGTCATGTGATTGACAGCGTACCGCTGTAAATGAGGAAGAGAAATAAGAAGTGATGGAGTTGTATAACTAAACATTTTTGATCTCTGGCCTGGTTGGTTTTCTGTCATCAATTCTGCTATGGTGGCTTTAAACACTCACTCAGTCATTAGAATTTTTTTCCTTGGGAAATTTAGTCAAAAAATAATAAATTAAAACAGAAACCCTCTGCTTGTCTTACTATTAACATGACCCTGGAAACACAGGGTTTCAGTCCTGTAGACTTTTGTTTGTTTGTTTGTATTAGGATTTATTGCCATATCAGTCTCACAGGCTATTTTATGGCAGATACATAGTAAACATTAAACTAATTTATTTAAACCAATATAATATTATGTTAGAATGTAAAGGATTTAAAGGGTAGTGGAAAACAACTAATAATAATTTAAAAAAATAATAGTAATGATGATAATAAAATAAATGAAGAAATATCACATTATATGTGATCACATATATGATCTTGGCCAAAAGACTTTACACAAGGTTCTTTAGGTGCACTTTTGCTAAAAATTGTAAAAGTTTTTCTGGTTTCGTTTTGCAGAATAAGTATATGTCCTGTAGACCTTCTCATGACAGGAAACTTACTGACTGTCCCAAAGCAGCTTCCACACACATCAGAGACTTTTCTTGTTCTGTTATAGGAAATCAGTCAACATTTTCTAACATTTTCTTATCAGAATGGAGAATTAAACCGCATTGTATTATACATATTATTTATAGTTTAATTAGTTTCTTATCACTTTATATGCTCATACTGGAATTTATATTCACATATGAGTAATTTATTTATTTATTTGCAACACAGGGCCGACAGAAGCTGGCAAGATTCAACGCTCATGAGTTCGCTACGCTCGTGATAGACATTTTAACAGACGCGAAGCGCCGCCAGCAAGGCAATTCCCCGGATGTCAAGGGTGAGACGAAAGTGTCTTCTTTTAACTCATATTTTTTATTGTGATCCTTATTTTTACTTTTGTATTTGCTATAAAGTATTTTAATAATAATATCAAACCTTGTAAATTCATTCTATTAGTCAGTTCTAGTTGTACATCCTGTCAATAATAATAATAACAATAATAATGATGATAATAATAATATTAATAATGATATATTATTTACAAGATATTTTACACTGAATATAGAAATTTTAAACACTAAAAATAGCAATTAAGTAAATAATTATAAATGAAACAAATGCAAAGTATAAAAATTAGACAATTAGGATTAACAAAGACAATCCATAAGATCATACTTCGACTTTTTTCTAATCCGTCTTTAGTTACAAACAGTTTTCTGTCATCATTTTTGCTACGGTGGCTTTAAACACACACACTGTCATCTCAAGTAAATAATTAATGAGTTCTACATAAAACAGAACCTAAAGTTGATTTACTAATTTGATTAGATGAGTCCTGGCAGCTGTTTTAAACTCGGAGCTGAAGTTACAGTGTCGACTGTTCAAAGTGAGTTTTCTCCAGAGCCTCTGCGCCACCCTAGAGCACGCTGTAAAAAATTGAAGATGGAGTGCCAGCTAAGAAAGATCACAATGATCAAGCAGAGGCATACGGTGCGATCAGTTTAGTCACCCTGGAGGAACAGTATGGAAAGCTTTAAAAGTTAAATGAGAAACGATAAGATACCTGGAGATTTGTTAAAGGAGCTGGAAATGTGTTTTAATATTTCATAATTTAATGATAACTCTTGCCGCAGAATTATGAATACCCTATAAACACTGTAAAATGTTTTTGGGGATGCAAAATAAAATAGAGTTCGACTAGTCCGGGTGAGCTGTAACAAGAGCATTGACCAGGACCTCAGTGCTCGCCTGTGAGGAAGATAATGACACAGCCTGCCGCTGTTGTTGTTTGTGCGCGCTCTGCGTTTTAAAATAGCTGACAGACGGCATAAAGATAAAGCAAATATTCAGACCCTTTCTCCTTTATCTTTCCTTAGATAACGTGGAGCTGATTCTGAAAGATATCGGCAGCCGCCTCGGGAGCGAGAGCCAAGAGCCGGAACAGCCCGATTACGACAGCGTGGCATCTGATGAAGACGCAGAGCGAGAGCCGGGCTCTGGGAAGGACGAACGGACCAAGGTTTTTTTTTTTTCTTATGAATGTTTGTGTGTTCAAGTTGCTGAGGGAGTCTGGCTCAAATCATCGACTTGAATCATCCTGATTCTCCTCCTGCTGTTCTGTGTGGTATCTTGCATTTCTCTTCAACGGAGCTTGTGCTACTTAACTGCTTACGCTTACCCTGTCGCTCGCCGTTCCCCGGTCGGTTTATCGTTCCCGTTGGATTTTTCCTAAGCGCTCATCCAGTACTTTGGTGAAGTTTATTAGATGAGTCCGTTGAAGTTTAAGGAATGGATTGACATAACTGTAAATTTTAAGAATAGATCAGCAGCTTTTTAAACAGGACAAAAATAAACACACCTCAGACTGAAGCGGTATATCTACAGTAACAGCAGCCACTTTACTGAAATAAGGAAAAAGGACGAACGCATGAATAAACTTTATAGGAACTCCTGTTTATTCTTGCGTTAATTTCTCCGCGTCTCTCTCTTTCTGTCTCTGTCTCTCTGCCACCAGAGCTCGGAGTCCTCCGACCTCTCAGACGGCCCAATCACCATGCAAGAGTTCATGGAGGTGAAGAACGCCCTGAATGCCTCCGAGGCCAAGATCCAGCAACTGCTCAAGGTCAACTGCCACCTGAGCGAGGAGCTCAGGCACATGCAGAGCAAGGTGTGTGTGACCCTGCTCGTCCGATGACCCCTAGCGTCTCTGCGCGATCGAGCTTCAGCTGGGTGCGGGGAAACGCTGCTAGCTCGGTGCTGCTGCGCTTATCTGATCTGCGTTTGTTGAGCTGCTGGCTCGGGGCTGCTTGCTAAGCATTTTAGATGAGGAGGCAGATAGTGTGTCCTCATGCACTGTCTCGTTTTACAGCTCGCTCTCTCTGACTTTGAGTGAGTCGCGGATGACTCGATAACTGCTCACGTCCGTTGATTTTACAGTAGCACTACTGTAAAGTTTATTATAGGTTATTCAGGAGGCGCTAATATTTTGGGTGATTTGGATTAAAAAAACATGCATTAGAGAGATTAGATTTAACCTTTTTTTGTGTATAATTATAATACATTTTGTTACCATAATATTAGATTGATTTGAACTTGCTAATAATTAATATTAAGTATTGATTAGATCTATTTGCAACTTTGTTTACATGGAATTTAATTAAACACTCAATAAGCGTGTTAAAATATGTACAGCGCCATCTGTTGTATTTTAAAATGAACAAAAATTTTTGTACGTTACGTGAAGTGTGCGACGTGTCGGTGTGAGATGGCGTTTAGTATGTAGATTTTAATTGCACACTTATAAGCGCGTATTAAAAAGTACTGTTGAATTTTGAGATGAACTAATGATTTTTTTCAAGGTCGTTTTTTTTTATATATATAAAAGGCATATGATATGAGGGTATTTTCTATTTAAATTTAAATTTTATGAGGAAACAAAGCCTGTGTGTTATCTCGAGCTCAGCCAAATACACCTGTAGTTTTAACATGACGTGCACAGACAGACAGACAAAAAAAAACACACAAAAAAAATCTCGTGTTTTATTACTCGTCTTACATACCCAAATAATTTTTACTGCAAATATCCTTAATATACAGACACATTAACTGTCCAGTTTTATTGTATGTTTACATTGTGATTTTTATATAAAGAAACATTAAAAAGCTTCTTTACTATAATGACCATAGAGATGTGGGGGAATTTATTCAGTAATGTATCACGATTTTTTTTTTTTGTGCCACAAAGACTCTAAAAATGTTTTTTGTTAAGACTATTTAAACATTTTGTCAATGCTTGCGTTTGGGGTAGTAAAAATCATGCAGATTTTTCTTCCAGATCATCTAAGATCCTCTAAGTTAAGTTATTTGCACATTGACGGTGTCATAGAAGCTGTATTTTTATAAAATCGTGATACTTACAGAATCGCAATATAAATCGAACGGGCACCTGAGATCGTGTTAGTATCGTATCGGGAGGCCCCTGGTGATTCCCAACCCTAAGAATTGTCAATTTATATAACGGTACAAAAAAAAAAAAAACTACGTACTTAAAAACAAGAATATTTAGCTTTTCTTTTTTTTCTTTTTTTTGGTTCACCGGTTGCCGTGAATTCCAGGTATCGTTTTAGCTTGTTTATTAAAAATATTTAATACTTCTGCCTTTATCTTCATTCTAATATACACAGAGTTAGAGCGAAGGTTGTGTCTGCGGAGACATTGTCACTTTCCTGTGATGTGTGTGAGAGTAAGTAAATAAAAGATGAAAGGCAAAGGGAAAATACTCGAATAAATTCTAATGAGGGGAAAAAAACAAATCTGTAATGATCTGGCCGGAGCATAAAGGTTAAAGGCACAAACGTCTGCGCGTGTGTGTTTGCTTCGTCTCCAGCTGAACTCCCTGCAGAACGAGAACAGCAACCTGAAATGGCAGGGCGCCAACAGCATGGTGCACCCGCAGGAGCAGCAGCGACGGGCCCCGCCCCGCGGAGGCAGAACCATGTCCATGTACGAGACGGGCTCGGGAATGAAGCACTACCATGCCAGAGCAGACGGTGCGCATCCCGAGCCTGGCGGCCTCGCCCTCCAGCCCCTCCCTCCTGGTGTAAGTTGCAGTCGATATTGCGAGCACGCCATGCTCGATTTGTGGCTTTGAGTGTGATTTTCAGCCTGAAATCGCAGCGTTATGTGCGCGTGTATGTATATATGTGTGTGTGTGTGTGTTCTGTTCATGTGATTTGTCCCATTGACCCAGGCCATGTTTTTATATTTATTTATCAGAGCACTAATTTCATTCATACTATTTTATGGAAATCGCCAACTTGATCTGAACCCTTTCTAGATTGGGAAGGGTCCCTCCATGGGCGCCTCCTCCCTCCCCACCTTCCCTTCCACCCTGTCGTGGGCGTGGGACGAGCGAGCCCAAAGGGTGAAGTACTCGCTCCTCTACTGCCTGGCTCCCTTTCTCTTTTCCGTTTTCCCTTCTCCTCCATCAGCCCACCTTCATCCACTGCATCACATTTCTTTTCCTCAGCTCTATGCAGATACGCATGCAGCCCATCTGTATACACACACACACACACACACACACACCACTGTTTTAGTTTACACTGATCTCTTTATCAGAGATGCAGGGTTTGCAGTAGACTGCTCCTTTGTGCTTGCTGCATTTTTAAGGACTGTGAAGGCCCGCTCACTGTACAGCTCTGGCACGGACGATAATGCCTGATAAAGTGAAAGTGTCCTCAGTCTCCCACCAACAACTCTATTGTTTTTTGCTTTCTCTGGACTCAAAAAAAAAACCTGATTAGGAGAATTATTTATCTTGGATGGAAGTGATTAGAAGTAGTTTAAAGTAATTTCCCAGTGTCCTCAAGTGTAATCGGGTCCTGATTGGTCGGAATAGTGTTGTAATTATTATTGTATAACCCAAACAGAAGTACAGCATCCCATAAGGAGATATTCAGTAGATTTAACGAGTGAACTGAATTTTAAAGAAGAAGAAATGCTCGCAATTTACCATCAATTCAGTCGATTCTGTGTTTTTCTTTTTTTTCCTGATTAAAATTCTGACGTAGATCGTCTGTCAAACATGTTAGTCCTCCAATTGCATTATAATGTAGCAGCTCTCAGCCAGAACCTTCTCTCTAGGTGAAAGAGGACTTTCCTGTGGTGGAAAAACTACTGTTATAAAGAGCCGACACCAGAGACTCATTCACCGAACATGTAAATTAGTGTTCTTACAGAAAACTGGACCGTGTTATTTATTAATATTTTTCCGAGAAGTTTTTTGTGAATTGGTTTTACTATAGAAATTATAACATACTAGATGTGCCTGTGACTTTGTTCGCGTGGAATTTAATCACACACACTTATCAGCGTGTATCAAACAATCCATATTACTCATCTCTCCTAAATAATTATTTCTCAAATATCTTTTCAATGTACAGACACGCCAACTTTACAGTTGTATTTTAGATAGATAGATAGATAGATAGATAGATAGATAGATAGATAGATAGATAGATAGATAGATAGATTAGCACACAAATAACAAAACAAGGACATAAATTCCACATAATCCAGTGATTGGCTTTACAACCAGATGACAAATTAAAAATTCAACCAATATCATAATCCAGTGTTCACCTACTTTTATTATTATAATCGCTTATTATTATTTTTGAAAGACTATTATTATTATTTCTCTTATAACTGAACAGTTGTTAGTAGTGGACTTGAGGCTTTTGGATCGCCCTGTGTACATCTGTAGTGATTTGATGAAGTGTTGAGACTAATCAGGAAAGCATGTCTGCTGCAGCCTGGCCTGCTCTTAACATGGCTGTGTCTCTTGCAAGCCCTGTAGTGATACTCTGTAAATCTCATTGAGGCAAAGCAGGTTTGTGGTTTAAAGACTGAGCTCTGATCACTTTTCTTCTCTCGCGACAGGGGTCCAGGGTGGAGGGAAAGAGCAGCACGTCCGAGAGCAATTACGATAACACGCCCAATCATGCTGAGCAGGACGATTCCAGGTAGGATTTGAAACTCAAATCTAGATCTGTTTCGAACCTGGTCAAACCGGGACTTTTGATTGTGGAGAATAACACAACTAGCTTTATTTTTCTATATCAGTGGTTCTCAGTTACACTTGACCACCTGTCCTGCATGTTTTAGTGTTTTCTCAGCTCTCACCTAATTAGCCAATTTCTTTAATTGAACTAGGTGTGATAGAGCCGAGAAAAACAGTAAATATGAAGGACAGGTGGTCCTCTGGAACTGGACTTGAGAACCATTGGTGTATATAATCTGCACTCTCTGCTGCACTAATGCACTTATCCCAGGATTTCACTTGTGCTTGGACACCATCAAGGTAGAAAGCTTTCTCAGAACACTGTAGACATGTTCGGACTGCCATGATTTGGCCTCCCAGGAACTCCTTTAATAGCCCAAGCATGTGCCAATGGCTTGGAGCGAGGTCAGAATTCTGACGATAACTTCCAGCCGGGTTTTTGTTCAAGTGGTGTGTCTACGGTTCCCACAGAGAACTTGCGTCTTTTCCGCAAGTTGCCAACAAGTTATCGGTGATTTTCAAGGATCAGACATCTCACTCGCTAAATGTTCACGGGAACGTCTGCCGTGGGTGCCGAGTCGGTCATTCACGGGCATACGGCCTTTTATTTAAAAAAAAAAAAAAAAAATATTCAAATGTTTTAGTGCGGCTGAGAGTCTCATCACCGTACTGTGCTTGGTTTTATTGGTTCTACGCCTTCATTTACTAGAAATTTCATCACAAGTTCCGGGTTGACCTAATTATAGTTATAATAACAATACACCCCTCGTATTGTTGTTATAACTGTGTATTTTGATTTTCATCGATTTATAATGATGCTGATCATTTTTCAGAGGAAGATATAATAGCAGGCTTGTGTGATAGCATGAGAAGAATTTTTACTCTGGCATCAGATCTTCTAGTATCCAGAAGAAGTTGTCTCCCCTGGACTGTATAATGACGTCGCGTCATTAACGTTACTCGTTCTAGGCCGAGTGTCCCTAGAACCGTTGTCCGGCTTGGAGAGGGAGCCATCCCTGAATCAGGTGACTTCGAAAGCGAGACGGACTCGGTGCTGCCCTCTACCGAAGACGTCATCAGCAAGACGGAGCAGATTACCAAGAATATCCAGGAGCTGCTACGAGCCGCACAGGAGAACAAACAAGAGAGGTGATCCAAAATATATATATATACACACACACACACACACACACACACACACACACACACACACACACACGGACCTGACCGACTTTCTCTACTTCCTTATCTGAAGTTCCTGTCATGACTATTATTTCAGTCGTACATAAAGCAGAACTGAGAGGAGACCAATGCATGCTTTTGGAAAATCCATTTCTTTGAATGATCTTATGTTTTTCACTTTCGGTCATCTGTGCTCTCTCTCTCTCTCTCTCTCTCTCTCTCTCTCTCTGTGTATGTGTGGTGGGTGGACCCCTCAGCCCGGGTTGTTTCAGTGGTCTGCTGCCCTGCGCTGAGCTCCAGGCTGACTCGTCCTGGTACTGTTTGCTCGGAGGCCACAGCGGCTCCTTTGTCTTGATGCCGAGTGGCGCGAGTGTGTCAGGCGCAGCTGCCATTTATAACCGCATCGCATGTTATCATAATAGTCGCCGTTTGCATTAAGGCGACACCGAGCATGTCTTGATAATAAGTTCTGTAATAAATTTATAAGTTAGTAATGTTTCCACTTAAGGGAGAGGTGACGGCATCGGTCTGTTCTGTCTAGATTTGTGTTGTGTAGAAATATCGATTCACCGACTCACTCAGGGTTCCCCGATCCCTCATGCGTAAAGAGGTCAAGTCATTTAGTTCCTGCTTTTAACACGACTGTGCTTTCTGCTTATGACTTTTTTGTGAACTCTAATTTTATTACTATAATCTGAACATTTGCACTTTGTTCAGCACCTAGGTTCTACTTGATAGTTGTTAGGTGCGATATTAATAAACTTTCAATTCAATTGAACTAAATATTATCCTAATAGCTTCACTGGTGGCAATTATTATTGTCCAAAAATGGCAATGAAAAATCTTGCCTTATAATATAACTACATCGATATTCATCATTAAAGTGTGTTGTGGTACCAAAGTACCTACTCTGCGTGCCTGATTTGACAAATTCCAGAACCGCAGCCTGAGATGCGCAAACAGTTCTAAGATCAGTTTAAAATCACTCAACTGGTTCAATCTAATTGTAGAGCTGTTCTCAGAACTGTTTTTGTTTGTGTGTCTGTGACTCACGTTGAGGAAGTTCTTTTTTTTTTTTTTTTTTCCTTCTTCTTTTGCTCGTGTGGTGTTCAAGTCAAACTGGGACATGGGATGAAACTTCTTGTGAATGACGGCATTAAACTGATTCACATTTACAGAAGACTTCAAGCACAGTGAAGAAAGTCGTATGTCTATGAATAATGCTTAGAGCCCTCTGCAGTTGTTCATTTAAATGTTCAGCGATTGGAACACGTGATCCCTGAAAATCTACAGATTTACACTTGCATATTACAGTCCTGACCTCGCTCCGAGCCATGACCACATAATTGGGCCATTAATGGAGTTCCTGGGAGACCAGTGTTTCAGGCATGAAGCAGGCAGCCTGATTGTTGCTCTATTTTACTGAGACAACTTTCTACCTTGATGGTATCCAATGCATTATGTAGAGAAATAGTTTTTAGAGTTTTTACTCGCATGACTGTGTTCTGTTATTCTGCACAGTCAAAAGTCCTGGTTCAACTTTGCATTGAAAGTTTCGACCTTTATAGAAAATGAATAGGTTCAGCACATCACTTACAGTACTGCCTCAGATGCATTATATGGTTAAGATTTCTGAATGCAGTTTTTTTTAAATATATTTTTTAAATCCTGCATCGTGTGCCGTGTGCCCATGAAATGTTAATTCGTCCACTAAATGACTTTTATTTTTCTCTCTCGTCCAGCTTCGTGCCTTGCTCTGAAAGGATTCATTTAGCTGTGACTGAAATGGCCACTCTCTTTCCCAAGGTGAGTTTGTGCACCGTAGTCCAAATGTTTGTAATCTTATTAGTTTGTTGCATTTGACTCCCCACAAAAGGGTGTGTCTGTGTGTGTAAAACTGGCTGTAATTCCTGAATGGTTAATGCCACACTTTAGTCAAACCTCTTAAATTAGAGCTAAAACTCTTTTGAAATTTAAAATTCAATCCGGCATTGTAAAAGCTTTGTTCCAAGATGTATGGACCTGATTTTGTTTAGATTTCTCATCGAAGCTGTTTAATATGAAGAATATCATATAGACTAAGAGAACTGCTGATTCTGCATCAGCTCTGCTAAAAACATAAATAAATTGGAATCCACGTTTATTTTATTGACCATAAAGTTTTTTTTGTATTTTATTTATTTGGTTGCACTAATATCCGAGCCTGTATTTACTAAGTGTCTCAGGATCACTCCTAGGAATAGCGCTCAAAGTTCATTTAGGACTAAAGATATTCCTTTCTTAGAGTAGGACATAAAAATTATCTAGGAAGCTTCCTACGCTTACTTTCAGCGAGAATTACTGCTCCTAGGAAAGCATGTGGTGTTAAGGTTTACGACACATAGTAGGCGTTTCTTTATATTGGGTGTTTTGTAGTTTTAAAAAGTGGAAAAGCAAAACGGTAAAATAAGCGGCATTGCACCACTTTAAGAATTTTTGGCCACTTAGAAGCGTTTTCCTATTCTGAGACGCTTGGTAAATACCGGCCAGATTTATATTCTTTTACATGTATATTTTCGATTGAAAAATTTATATCAAGCCATGTTTTCCTCCAAAGCTTAAGTTGAAACTGTGGGTTTGGTAACTGACATCACCATCTGCCATCTTTCTATTTTTTTTAGAGGCCGAGTTCGGAGATGGTTCGCGGCTCGCTGCGGCTGCTGACCTCCAGCGCCAGCCGACTTCAGGGTGAGTGCCAGCGAGCAGCCCCGCCCGACTCCTGCCCCGCCGACTCCCAGCTGGTCACGCAGCAGCTCATCCAATGCGCCTATGACATCGCCAAGGCCGCCAAGCAGCTCGTCACCGTCACCACCAAAGAGAGCAACTAAACCGCTCGCCTTTTACCATCCTCTTCATTTCAACACGCCCGCCGTCACTTTTGAAAAAAAAAATGTTTTTTTTTTAACAGCATCAGTATTACGAAATGTATTTTTATTTAAAGGAATTTTATTCTTGTGTGTTAACCAAATTTTAAGTTATAACCTTGACATGGGGACATGTTCAAGCCTTGAGGCTTTTTTTTTTTTTTTTTTTACTGTAGCTCAGTCTGTGCTGCCGTTCTCTGGTAACGTCAATGTCGAATGGTCATGTGACAGTGCAGTCTCTTGTGGTAATAAAACCCAGGCATAATTTGTGAATATTTAGTCCTTTCTGCATAAAAACCACTTCAAACCCTCATCCTGTGACTTTAACACATGTACAGTATCTAATGTATACATGTAATGCTGAAGTCTATACGCTGTAATACCTCAAATATATATAAATATAAACATAGTCGACTGTGCCAGACCTTCGTGTTACCACGTTCCAGAGACCCCAGGAAACCGATTTGTTTTTCTTTTCTGCTTCGTTTGAGTACTTTTGTTTGTTTTTTGCAAAAGCTCTGCTCTTGTTTTCACTTGCATTTATTTGTAATTGTGCTGTGTGCAATTATGAATGGAGATTCATCCAAAGGATGTGTGTGTGTGTGTGTGTGTGTGTGTGTGTGTGTGTGTGTGTGTGTGTGTGTGTGTGTGTGTGTATTCAGTTGCCTTGTGTCTCAAAATTCATCAGCAGTTGCGCTTGTGATTTCCTTTACTTGGTGCTGATAGTGTGTCCTCATATACTTCAGTATATTGTATAATATATAAATGCTGCTACGCTGTCTTCTACATTATGCAACTAATACGGTGGTGTAGGCTCAGTACCAGCTGCGTACAGGAATAACAAAAACCGTGGCGGTTTAGCTTCTGTGAAAACCCTTGCCATTGAATATAATAAACCAGAATTTATAACATGGGCATTGTGCATGTGTAACTTTCGTCTGTTTGAATTCAGGATGAAAATAAGATGTATGTAATTAGTGTTGTCGCAGTCGGAAAAGTAATCGGGAACAGGGTGGTGGTACGTGTAAAGTCAAATTATTTTCCAATTACACTAGTCGTGTTTTTTTTTTTTTTTTTTTTTTAATGATGCATAATAGTTTAAACGGTGCAAAAGCATGCAGATTAGTCTAACTGGAGTTCCCAAATTGCCCGTAGTGTGTGAAAGATCATGTGTGTGCATCCAGAGATGGATGGTCACCCTGTCCAGAGTGTACCCCACCTTTTGCCCTAGGTTTACCGCTGGTTGAGTAATTAGGCAGATTTAGAAATGATAGATAGATTCATAATATAGATAAATCAATAGATACTATATTTACCCTAAAGGAAATTTGAGATATTCAACAGCAAATGTGACAGTAACACAGACAGTTTGTAGATGTGACTGCACACTGTATATCTTACATATAGTAAGTAGAAAAATGGTAAAAAAAAAAAAGGTGCTAGTGTAATGCTCAGAACAAAAAAAAATAGATATATATAAAGAATACAATTAAAGTATATACGTCACAAGTAATAATACTAATTACAAACAGAAAAAAGCATAAATTAATGATACCAATAAGTGAAATGCAGTACATAACTTGAACACACTGTTTAGATAAATGTATCTATATAAATAAAAGAAAGGTTTTATCTGTACATTGAAGTTAAACCTGCGACATGAATTAAATCAGAATGTTGAGTGGAAGTGAAGTTATATGAGTAGTCATGTGCCAGATTATAACCACCCCCCCCACGACAGGGTACTGCGCATGCGTCAAACTGTGGGCGTGTCTTAAATCGACCGCTGGACAGAATTTAAATTAATGAAACTTATGAAGTTTAAGATGTTAAATTAACAATTTATGTGCTGGATTTAATAATCTATCTTAAAATAAACTACTTTCTCAATGAAAACAAACACCGGCACCAATAGATATTAATATGAAAAGCTTTAATATATATATTCTGAAGTGGTATAAATGAATTTTAATGCGCCGGAGTCGTTAATCTTTATTCGATCCACTTTTTCGCTTTCTTGTCTGTGATTCACTCTAAACAATGCTCAATACTCAACCTTACAAACTTTTATTTCGTTGTATTAATAAGTTAGGAACTCTTTTCACGTTGACGACGGATATTAACGACGGCGTAAAATCACAAGTAAAGTACATTGATGCACTTTTGCCAGTGAACACACAAGTCGCTTCTCATCATATTTGCATAAACGATGCCTATTGGTCAATTTTGTTAACCTACCAAATACGGCTCTTCTATTGGTTAGATTACTGCCGACCTACTTAATATTCTACTCAGACTCCGCCCACTACTTCCCTGTTGCTGTACGAAGTGTCACTTCGGCTTGTTCCGGGTTAATTCTGCCCTCTCTCTCCTGGCTTGCTACCTTTACCACCTCCTAATCAAAATTATATATATTTTTAAAATCTTTTTCGTTTTTCGGCATGTCTCTGTTATTAGATAAACAGTTCCCAGAGTTGCCTAATACCAAAGAAATCGCTACAAAGTCGTTTTTGGACTCGGTGTCTCATCTTCCGTCTTTCTTCGGTGAGTAACGTTAGCCCGTGAGTAAGTAAAACGGTAAGTGAGTGGCCTAGTGTTTGATGATTAAAGTGAACCAAAAACGTACAAAAGTTATTGGAACGAGACCCAAGCTCCTCCTCTATATATACAGTGTGGGGGCTCATTAATGTGAGTCTGGAGGTTTTAGGGGCTCTGGGGTTAAAGTTAGCTAACTGAGACGGTAAGATAAAAGACAAGCTGTGTGGAAACAGTTTAACATTTCTTTCTTTCATGTTTTGACACAATGTTACCTTGAGGCTGTTTGAGGAGATAAAGGTTTTTAATAAGTGCTCCCCTGTAAATCCTGGAATGGTGCAGTCTAAAATTGAGACTGGTGAATTATTCATGATCGTGCTGCCCTGAAAGTCTGTTTCGGCTTTCACGTTGGTTAGATTAGATTCAATTCGATTAAATTCAACTTTATATTTTAAGTACATATTCAGAGCCAATGAAATGCACTTAGCATCTAAGCAGGAGTACATGAATGGCCTTTACTCACTCACTCACTTACTCACTCACTCATCCTATTTTAGGGCATGAGGTAGGGTACATACTGGACAGGGTGCCAAATCAATCGCAGGGCACACACACACATACACCCTACTCATTT
Source organism: Clarias gariepinus (assembly GCF_024256425.1). Lineage (NCBI taxonomy): Eukaryota > Metazoa > Chordata > Actinopteri > Siluriformes > Clariidae > Clarias > Clarias gariepinus. Next base: position 6,730,638 of record NC_071116.1, on the reverse strand, counting down.
ACACACTACGGGCAAATTGGGAACGCCAATTAGCCTAATCTGCATGTCTTCAGATTGTGGGAGGAAACCGGAGTACCCAGAGGGAACCCACCAAGCACGTGGAGAACATGGAAACCATGCACATAGAGACGGAGGTGGGAATCGAGTCTGGACCCTGGAGGTTCAAGGGCGACAGTGCTAACCTCTAAGACATCGTGCCACCTGGCCTATTTACAATAAATAATAATAAATGTGGTAAATAAGGGGTGTGTCCCCATATGTACAATAAATACAATTATAATCACCATTGGCCTCCACGGTCCCTAGTTGAACTACAGAGGATGGAAACCTACAATGGATGGAAACCAATCCATTTCTAGACAAATGGAAGGAGATAACACGCACGGTTGTTAAGGTGTTGGGCTGCTGATCATTAGGTCCCCCAATTCGAGCCCTGATACCACTGGAGTGCCACGGTTGATGGTGTTGGACCAAGGCCAAGGATAGTGAAGGACCTCAGCCACCTCAATTTACTGTTCCCTCTGTTGCGGTCAGAAAAGCGCTTCCACTCCCTGAAGGCTAACACAAACAGATGGGGAGGAGCTTCTCAACCCAAACACCACATAGGGCTAAACAATCGGATCTGTTTTCTTTTGTTCTCCCACACAGTAAACACTCACATTGCATTTCTACTAACACACCAAGTCAGGATGTAACACACCACTCATCACGTTGCACATTTGCACATTGCCTACATGGGACCTTGCACATTTCTCTGCTCGTGTTTGCAGATTGCTTATTTGTATGCAAATGAGGTCTAACTGCATTTATACACTTAACAACTCATACACTTCTATTTCAATTCTATTCTATTAGCAACGTTTTACAAATTGTAACTTTTTCACCTTGAAGTTTTGTATCATTTTCTTGTATTTCATGTTCTTATTTCTCTGTTTAAATATTAGATTTTTATATCGTAAATTTATTCTTGCAGAGAGACTCTTCTTTTTAGATTACAGGCGGTTGTATAAGCATTGTATGTGTGTATGTGACCAAAAAATTCGAAATTAGTTAGACCCCAAGTCCAACAAATACAATTGCTCGAATACAATTGGCTGTTGGGCTGGCAGTTCGACCCTGTAAGGAAATACCACAAAAATGACGGATATATCCAGCCTGGAGGGAGTATCCACCCTGTTTAACAAACATTAGTGTGACAATGATGTGACAGTGCAGTCGCTTATTTGTTAACCTTCTATGATCAGTTGTTCAGTGCGCTAACAGCCGCAGGGAGAAAGCTATTTTGCAGTATGTTTGTGCAGACTCTGAGGCACCTGTAGCGCCTGCCAGAGAGAGAAGGGTGAATAGTCCATGATTGCTGTTAGAGAGGTACCTTTGATAGTACCTCTCGCTCTTTTGCAGGCAGCGTTTCTTGTAAATGTCCTCCAGGGTGGGTAGCTGAGTGCCACACTGAGATGCGTTTGTGAGGATAATCTCAGTGGTACAGCGGTAAAAGTTCTCCGGTGTCTCCTGGAGCACAGACGGGACTTTTAAAGTCTCCTCAGAAAATACAGGCCAAAAAAAGTACCGGTGTGTTTGTTCTTAATAACAAGGGAAAAACACACTATTTTGGGGAATGTAATTTTTAGGATCTTGGCACACCCTTGCTTTTTGCGCCTACTGTATGCAATGGCATCCTATATGTACTGTAAGTATGTGGACACGTGACCTTAAAGTTAAAAGCACACATTTATTTTAACATATTTGTGCAATGGAGCTTTACAAGTGAACTAAGAGACTTGAACGTGCTCCTGCATGACTACGAGAGCTTCATGATGACAAAGGTTATCCAAGGTAGAGTTTGTCCTGTCTTTTTGGATGGAGTGCACCTCATGATGAAAAAATCTAGTGGAAAGCCTTCCTGAAGAACTGGAGCTTATTCCAAATGCAAAGGAGTGAGACGTACACTACCACTCAAAAACGTGGGATCACTTTCCAACACCATGGTCGTTCCTGATTTTATTTCTTTCTACACTATAAAACAATACAGAAGGCGTCCAAAATACACAATATTCGCAGTAGTATCCCCTACTCATCCTCTGTAAAGTCTTCTTAACAGCTCTAATCTGACGTGCTGTTTGTTAATTGGTGATTTCTGAGGCTGGTAACTTCATGAGAAGGTCTTCATGAGAGAGTTTCATCATGGTGCTTGATGGTTTTTGCAAAGACTCGACACAATACTGTTCTTGCAAAAGCTATTCCAGAATGGCTGACCTCCGTGTCTTAAAATAACTACTGTTGTTGTTACATAATTACCTAATTCCATTTGTGTTATTTCATCGTTTTTAAATCCCCAGTATTGTTGTAGAATGTAGAAAATAAATCACTAAACGAAAACAAAGAAAATTGCAAGTGATCCCAAGTAGTGTATGCTGCAGCTGTCCATAAACTTTTGGACACTAAAAAAATTATAGTCTTATCTTCAGACTTTGCACAACATTACTGTAAATGGTAAAAAGTATATAGTACATGACATTTATTAATGAGTTTAAATTAATCAGCATATTACTGTATAAGGGGAATAAAACACTCCTGGACATCTTGTTTTTGAAGAAATACCAATCATTTGATGCTTCATTAGTCTGAACCTTCAGGTTTTTTAACAGGATCTCAATTTCTGCTGTATAATTAGTTTAAGGACGTGTGATGTATGTGACTGCTACTTATCTAAATGTATAACGTGTTAACACTTTCTATTTACTCTCAATCTGATTTGCGAATGTTTTTTGTGCTTTGTTTTAACAGACTGTCTCGGTTCCAGAGTTTTTGCGCCCATCAAAGCCGACATAAACGGAAACATCACGGTAAGTGTGACTCTCCTCACCTTAACACTTTTTTTTTTTTTTGCTCTCAATTATTTAGACAGCTCTCTGATCTCAATACTTAGAAAATCCGAGCTGTACATGACTCCGATCCGGCGAAGTACGAGACGCTTCAGATGATCCTGGAAGCTGAGAAGGTCATGTACGGGTCCGAGTGGCCGAAAGCGGGAGCCACGTTAGCGCTCATGTGGTTAAAAAGGTGAGACAGAATCACGTTTGTGTACTGATGCTCGTCAAGACATCTTCGTCAAGTTTACCTAAGAGAGGCGTGTCAGTAAGTGGACAACTGGAGGACGAACGGAAGAATAAAGCTTTACAATTGAGTAATATTATGTACAAAAATATTCTCGCTTCCTAATGTGCTATCACATGACCATGGCTTTGAATCACAGGATAAGCCTTTTACAGCGAGCTGGTCATGTTTTCAGCCTGAACATATTAACAAAAGTCATTCAGTTTCCTCTTGGCTTCCTGTCAGTATGTTTCTGAAATTCAGCTCTCGCTCTTTGTGACCTGTTTCCCCCCAGAGGCCTGCGCTTCATTCAGATCATGCTGCAGAGTTTGGCAGACGGCGAGCGGGACGAGAACAATCCAAACCACATCCGTGTCAATATCACTAAAGCCTACGATGGGGCGCTAAAGAGGTACCACGGCTGGGTAGTGCAGAAGGTCTTTAAGGTAAGGGAAAGAAACCGACAGATCGAGATGGAATATAAATGGCTATATTTAAGGGAAGCAACGTGTCAATCCGCAATAGGGTGTGCAGTATTAAGATTTTACACATCAGAGCCTTGAAATAATATCCCCAATACCCCAAAGTAGAGCGTTATAGGAGGTGAATTGCTTTAGAAATTGAAAAGAAAAAAAAAACAACAGCAATAAAATTTCTTATTGAATTCAGTAGAAACATTCACAAACTAGCTTTTACATCCTATTGCATCAATCAGATTGTTATTAGCATCATGCCTTTTTTTAAGGGGTCTTATTATGCGAAATTTACTTGGTAAATTGTAAGAAGGTTAGTGTGTAGCGGCAAACTGCTAATAGCCATTGTTGCGTGTAACGGGTTGGAGTACTTGGATTACTTTTTTGATGTAACGAGTAATCTAACGCCTTAGGTCCGCCATTTAAGTACTCAGTTATTTAGTTATATTTAAAAAAATGTAATCGGTTATTTAATTCAATTCAATTCAATTTTATTTGTATAGCGCTTTTAACAATTGGCATTGTCCCAAAGCAGCTTTATTCAGACAATTTATGTAATCCGTGAGCCAGACAGCAGTCATTCCGTTAGTGAGTGCGTGAAAGTCATCCTACAAGCCCCGCCCCCGTGCCCCAACCCCCGTTATACCCCTATCTCACCTATGCGGTTTGACTAGTTGAGCACCATGAGCGTACCGTGAAATTCTGCAAGGTCAGCGAGGACTGTCGCGTGGAAAGATGAAAATCTAATCACAGCGCCAAAACTCACAGTGAATCCTGATGAACCGTACTTACGGCCACCGCGTGAAACCACGTAGGTGAGATAGGGGTGTTAGTAGTTAACAGATTATGGGCCAAACTTGGCTGAGTGATGATGGTAGAATAATTATAAAGGTCTTGATTAAAACAACATGCATGAGGAATCACAAAGGAGTTTTTATTTTCTGAAATGGAAAAGTACTCGAACTAGTTACTTTTATCAGAAAGTATCGCTGTAATGTAACTGATCACTTTTTAAAGACCGTAATTTTGTCACGTAATTAGTTACTTTAAAAAGTGACGTCCCCCAACACTGTTAATAGCTAACCTAGCCTTTTTTAGTACTCAGCTTATATAAGATTTTAGTAGGAACAGATCCATTGTGTGCCTGTGTGTGTTTGGATAGTGGTTGTCACTCGGAATGCAAGTACAGTGTAAAAAAGTTCACCTGAGACTCATTTAATCCTTTTACATATGTAACTCTTTTCTTTCACTGGAACGAGCCATATGTCTACTGGATATAATGGACATGGGATGCAATCAAAAGTATAAACCAGAGAATCTGAGAAAGGCTATACTGCGTCCATTTACAGCTGGCATATAACCCGCCAAGTTCGACCTCAGGCTAGGGAAACAAACCTCGTAATTCCTATTCCTTGGCATGTGACAACGAAATCGACACGGATGCTCACAGCATGAAGAGTAAACACAGGGGCACTTCTTTCTTTACATCTTCTATACAATATAAATGCCTTTAATAAAATGATTAGGTAAAACTTTTACACTGACTCTACAGTCCACTGATTTGAGGAGGCAAATACAAATCACACACTACACTTAGCTGGCTTTTTTTTATTTCTTTTTATCCTCGAAAACGTCAACTAATGATGTTAAATAACATTTTGCTGTAATGCAAATTCTTATTTTAATGTAAGATTTATGGTAAAGAGTGCCATGTTGGGGATAAGATAGGTGAAAGAGTCCTAGACATCACCCTAGAGTCCAGTCTTTGCATATAAAGTGTCAGGTTTAAATGAAATCAGTTTGGTCGTTTATCTTGAGTTATCCGATCATGACGTCGCGGTGAATCCGAAGCATCTTTCTTTTTTGGAAGTTTGATGCAGGGATACACTCTGACTGAGACACTGATCTATCTCAATACACAATTCACACACTCATTCACATCTAGGGGCAAAGAAAAGTCACAAATTAACTTCCAGGCAGTATTTGAGAGTTGAGGAATCCCAGGAGAAACCCATGCAGGCACGGAGACATGTGAAATTCCACACTTAAAAGAATCAGGAATCCTGGAGCTGCCAAAATACTAGATTAAAAAGCCGAATAGACGGAAATATACAGCGTGATAGAAGTGTGCAGAGATATAAACCAGAAAGAATCGTGATAAATATTTAAAGCAAGGGCGTTACAGATCTGGCACGCAGGGATCCTGAGCTCCGGTTACTGTCTTGTGTGAAGTTGCATCTGTTCTCTACGGGTTAGTGCAGTTTCTTTGGCAGCCAAGCAAACTGAGCAACCGGGTAAATAAAAACAAACCCTACTTCCTATTGAATTTTGGAAAACAGCTCTTTGCATAGCGGCACGGTGGTGTAGTGGTTAGCACTGTTTCCTTGCACCTCCAGGGTCCGGGTTTGATTCCCGTCTCTGTGTGCATGGAGTTTACCTGTTGCGCTTTGTAGAAATCTGACGGGTTTCGTCCGAAACCGCCGTCGCTGTCTAGTACATTTAGTCATCACCACCTGTTCGTTAACGTAAATGTGTAAGTAACTGCATGTGTATGTACACGCATGTAAAAAGTCCAGTACGCAACTTTAACACACACTAGTTTATGTTTATGTTTGTGTAAGTTCATCATTGGACAAAATATCATCATAAACAAAGCTGATGTCAAATCAAGGAGACGAGCACACAGACAATTACATCATCGACACAAGGTGATGTTACAACAAGCCAGAATCTTCGTTTCCCCCAAAAGCTTCATTTTCAACGACCAAAACGTTGTTTGCGTGTGGAATAAAGGTGAAAACCACATAGAGAAATCAAAATTTTTTAAAATACCCGACTACGTGTGGACAAGACCTTAAAGTGTGCAACTTTTGTTGTTGTTTCGGCCAGACACTGTATATTTGCAATTTAGGTATTAAAATGTTGCCATTCCTCTATAATCCTGCAGGTGGTGCACTCCAAAACACTAAGGTTGTTTTGGAAAAAAAAGTTTCCATCAGGTCGCTTATCCCCAGTCAAGGGCAATCTTAATGCTTCAGCGTATCAAGACATCTTGGACAACGCTATGCTTCCTACTTTGTGGCAACAGTTTGGAGAAGGCTCATTTATATATATATATATATATATATATATATATATATATATATATATATATATATATATATATATATAATTGGGATGGTTATAAAAGTTTGATATGTTAACTACAGTTAAGTACTTCTCGTTCCGAATCCTTGCTGCAGTCGAGGCATGAGGTGGCTGATGATACAAGGAATTTTAATAGCTGAATTAATTAGCGTGCCCGGGTGACAAAAAAGAAAGGAAAAGAGCAGGTGTGAAAACGCTGAAGAAGATGAAGACAGTAAGCAGACTAAGTGTGAAATGAAGATCGAACACTGTTCCTCTATATCTAAAAGCTAAAACATTCACTGACGTTTTCACACAAAGACACAAACATTTTATATGCTACATCACTTTTTTTTTCTTTGGAGAGGACAGCCACAAGTTGTCTCATTTTTTTAATTTCATATACTGTACACACATTAACTTTCCCCTTATTTCCCTTATTGTGTGTTAATCCATGTAACTGTTTGTCTAGTTGGCCTTGTATTATTAAATTACCTAAACTTTCTTAACTTTACCTTAACTTAATTTCACGTGTTTAATTACATTTAGTCTTCTACACATGACTGGGAAGCACACTGGAGCATCCACTTCCCCTGTAGACGAACGAGTTAATGAATTTATCAATCAAAGAAGATTCAATTATTTGCCACATGAACCTTAAAGCCCAATAAAATTATTATTTTTTTGGATATCCCAGTTAAGAAGCTGGGGTCAGAGTGCAGCCAGGATACAGTGCAGATGGGGTTAAGGGCTTTGCTCAAGGGTTCAACAGTGGCAGCTTGATAGTGCTGGGGCTCAAACCACCAATTAAACTAAGTTAACCAGAGCCGTAACTGTGTGAGTCACCCATGCAACATCAACAAAACTTTATAGTGTATTGTAAACTGTAACTTGATCCTGGATTATATGCACAGCACATTGCATGAAATCATCTAGATACAGGTCAAGATCTTCAGTTACAGTATGTTACATCAGAAACATATAGGGGGAAATTACATGATTGTTAGTACCAAAAATGCTGATCTCACACTCTGTAGAATAAAAAAACAAAAACAAGGAAAGTTTTGTTGAAAGAAATCTAAGGTGAATGGCCAGAATGCCTAATTTGAACCGACATTGACTCAAATAACCCCAGTTTACAACCGTGACAAACTGAAAAGCATCTCCAAACGTATGAAAACTGTGAGAGTTTCACACCTAATCTCCTGTCGGTCAGGCATGTTAAGGAAATCTGAGGCTACAGTATACACTTAGGTCCATACAAACAACCCTGAACTGTCAAATATTAAAAAAATAAATAAAAAAAAGGGTTATAGTATCTCATGAAAGTTAGTACACTCCTCACATTTCAGCAACCACTTTATTATATGTTCTTAAGGGACATTACTATAGAAATAAAAACTGTATATACTGTACCGTAGAAGATTCAAATTACTGTCCACTAACAATAACTCAGATGCATGCAGAGTTTATTGTCTAAATAACTGGCAATGTAAATGAGTACACCCGAACAGTGTCAAAAACTGTCAATATTTTGTGTGAGCACTATTGTTATCTAGCACGCTTTAATCATCCTGGGCCTGAAATTCACCAGAGCTGCTTATGTGGTTCCTCCATAATGATATCACGGAGCTGCTGGTTGTTAGACACACAGCGATTCACCACCTTACTCTCGAGAACGCCCCACAGGTGCTCAAGAGGGTTCAGGTCTGGAGACGTACTCAGTCACTGACAAACACATGAATAGGACATGTGACTCTGCATGGTTAAAGATATACAGCTGTTATCACTTCGGGTGTACTCACTTTTTTTTTTTTTTGTTGCCAGCTATTTTGACATTGACTACTCGAAAATATATCCAAGTTTCATTTTTATAGTATTGTCCTTTGAGAAGCTGTACTAAAATGTATGCTGAAATTCGAGGGCTGTACTCACTTTTGAAACCTGTCTCTGCTTTAGGCTGCACTTCTGGCTGCGCCGTACAGGTCGGATTTCCTGAAGTCTCTTTCGAAAGGTCAGGTGGTGAAGGAGGAAGACTGCCTGGCGAACATTCAGCAGTTCTTGGTGAACTATACCGTCACCGTGGACGCCATTTACGAGATGTACACGGTGATGAACGCTGAGCTGGACTACACGGTGTGACCGGTTGTGGCGCCGATGCCTTTCTCAGGTCAGACAGCATTCCGCTGGAAATCATCAGTCCTCGAAACCAATGCAACTCTAACTCTAACTGTTATTATCCGTATGTTTTGTTGTTTTGTTTCTGAAAGAATTTTTTTTTGTCTTGACGTGAACCTAAAGTGCATTTACATCGTGTCTGGCGTGTCTGAGCGGAGAGATGCTGAACTACCTGTGATGAACCACTAGATCACACAAGGTGTTATAGTTGTGAGAAGAAGTTCTCACTGGTTTGAGGGAAACTTGTACAGTTTTTTTTTTTTTTTTTGTTTTGTTTTTTTAAATGAAAGCTTGCTTCTGGAAATCTTGAAAAAATCCCAAACGCTGGAGTCTGGTAGAAGGTCTAGGTAGCCACAGAACTCGGAAGAAGCCGATAGAGAAATACGTAGTTTTAACATTTGTTTCATGGCTGATACGAGATTCACAATGCAAGACAAATAGCAAGAATACCTGATACGTCTTTATGATAAGTTTTCTCAATAATAATTGCTTACAATTGAAAAAAAAACAACTTTTAAATCATAGTGTTTGGGACAGACTGGAGATCCAGATTTACTGAAGCATTAGAATAATTAGGGCCAGTGATGATGATGATAACGAAGAACCATTTACATAGCACATTTCTTACAAAGAAAATAAGCTGAGACAAACAGAAGACGACTGAACCGGATAAATTATAACAAGAAGGTGTACTTTCAGGTGCTATATATATATATATATATATATATATATATATATATATATATATATATATATATATATATTTAAGTATCAGAAATTAGTAAGGAGTTCCAAAGATTGGAAGATAAAAGGATCCTTAATACCGGACAGAAATCTGTCCTGGAGGAGATGATCTTCAACAATGATTTCTGGGACTTATATGTCACATTATTTAAAACTTTGAAACAAAATAATTTTAAGATATAGTTTGTTTAAAAAAATGTTTAAAAAAGTCCTTGAAGGTTTTTTTTCCCGCAATTAAGTGTTCGTTAGATAGCAACATTTCAATTTTGTCCTCGTTCCTGTTTTTAACAATAGAAATACACAATGAAGTGCCTCACAACAATCGGTAACCATTTATTAATATGCAAAGATGATAGTGTATATATGCACTACACACACACACATCTAGATGACTGACTCATTAACTGATAATATCATACATTTCCGATTATATGTACTGACACTCTGGGATTTGCTGCACAAAACTCCTGACTTATAAGTTGCTGACAGCAGTTTGATTATTCGCGAGTGTGTTATTTACACTCTCAGGGAATACAGATTATTAAAGTGCATACTGTTCTGTATATTAAATGAAAATAATAAATGATAACTGTTACATCTGTAAGCGTGGCAGGTTTTGCCAGACGATGTGCTTACTTTTCGTCTGCATCATAAATGTGAAACTGTTTTAAATGAATGCAGAACGGCGGACGGGTTACAGTGCTTGTGTTACAAACTATCAACTGAAGTTTATTTATAATGTAAGTGTGTGTATATGTATGTATGTATGTATGTGTGTGTGTGTGTGTGTGTGTGTGTGCGTTTCTGATTGAGATACAATGCAGAATTGATGTTTTCTCATATTGGTAAAAAAATAAATAATTGGTCTGAAATAAACAGTGCCTTTCTTGCACCAATAAAGATTTTTTTTTGAAGCTGCTAATTTCTGTTTGTTTGTTTAATATTTTATTAAGGGTTTTTTTTATTTTTTAATACTGATATTCTGACAAGGTATAATTTTTAAATTGTGCCACCAGGGGGCAGCACAAAGCTACATATTCAGCTCAATGGAATGAATTTACATCAGTTGGTGTTACTCTATATACTATATATATATATATATATATATATATATATAAAATTACATTTTTGATTACTATTGGATATTTATTTAAACGTTTTAGACCTGATTGTTTTCTAGGCACAAGAATTACACAAATTAAAAAAAGCATCAATAATTAACAGAATGTTCATGCATTCGTTCAGAATTTTCTCTCTACTAAATGTAACGTTCATTAGAACAAAAGCTCAATTTTGATCGGTTACTCAATAAGGCCGTGACAACCAATCAGTTCTTAACTTAATTTGAATAAAGTGGAACCCTATTGTTATAATTGATCCATCCGTCCATCTAGGAACCTCTGAGGCCAGTGGTGACTATTGTATGTATTCCCATTTTACGACCGTGGTAGGACCTCCAGTCAACATTCACTCACACATTCACACACTATGGGTAATTTGGGAACGGCAATTAACTTAATCTGCATGTCTTTGGACTGTGGGAGGAAATACACCAAGCACAGGGGGAACATGCAAACTCCATGCTTACAGACCTGAGGCGGGAATCGAACCCGAACCCGAATTCTGGAAGTACAAGACGACAAGGCTAATTTACATATTATAATTGATGCAGTGTATTAAGCATTTAGCCTGACTGGGAAACTGTATTAAGTAAAAATTTGATATTATAAATTAGGGATAAATAGTTTTGCATTGTTCTGTGGGATTCTGGATGTCAACGAAAGGTTGTTGAGAGGAGAGAGAGAGTCACCAATAGGAGTCAATAGGAAACTTTTCAGATTCATCATTTTTGTTTTCTACAAACCTGGCTAGAATCACTAATCTTTTCCTTTTAATTGTTTAATTAAATCACATTGCATTGTAATTAACAGTATAACATTATATTTTGTTGTGAACTCCATATAACCTAATGAACATAGATTTATCCATCATCCTACATATTGTATTGAGACAATTTAAAAAGGTTGTATAATCATATTATTGTACACGCTACATACATTTTCACAAGAGCATTTTGTGATTTTAAGCATTTTACTGTGTATATAAGCATTTCACTGCATATCGTACTGTGTATGACTGTGTATGTGACAAAGAAAATTTGAATTTGAAAACACGCCAGTTTTTCAGGAAAAGATTTAAATGTGAACACATTTATTATAGGTCAGTTCTACTGTAGGCCTTATAAGAACTTATAGGCCTTTAAACATGGCGGCGAGGTAGCGTAGTGGTTAGCACTGAGGCCTCGCACCTCCAGGATTGCATTCGATTCCCTTTTTGTGGTCTGTGTGCATGGGTTTCCTTCATGTACACCAATTTCCTCCTACAGTCTAAAGACTTGCAGATTAATAAAACTAATTGGCGTTCCCGAAATCCCCGTAGTGTGTGAATGCGCATGTGAATGTTGACAGGAGGTCCTACCACGGTCATACAAATGGGAATAAATACAATGGTCACTACTCGCCTTCACGCTCCCTAGTTGGACTGCAGAGGTTCCTAGATGGATGGAATATCTAAAGAGACTCGCAAGGCTCGCCTAAAAGAACCGAATCAGTGAGTCGACTCACCCGAAAAATGACTCCTTACTAAGGGAAGTGAAGCCCACAAAGTGTGGATGTTTTAATAAAAATTTTATATTAAAATTGTTTTATTATATTTCAGTTCAAGTCTACTTTAACATTGTTAAAAAAAAAAAAAAATCATAACTAAAATAAATCCCAGCGGTTTACATCATAATGGAAGTGTGTCACTGGAATAGCAGGTTAGCTAGTAGTGTAATTAGCAGTTTGTACTGTTTGTTTATTATACTGTACAGTAACATTCCACTTGTAAACACACTTGGGCTAAGAACGTTTCTCACTCTTAAAGCTTTTCTTCTTTTTTTTCCAAAAACAAAAAAAGGATTTTGCCCATTTTTAGAATTTTTTAAATTAAAAGTTGTCCAGAAAAACCGTGAAACGTTATGATGATTCATCCTGCACTCATCAACTTTTCATCCAATCGAATGTCCTTCAGAGCGACTTGTTCCCGCCCTTTTGATCAGACTGAGTGAGACGAATAGTTAGCATCGAACGTGAAGCGTTTTTGCAGCTCCCTGCATTTTATCCTTTAATCTCAACAGACTAGAGGTGAAGTTCAATTTGTTAAATTTCCCAGATGGCTGACCTTCAGTACCTAGACATGAATGCTAGCTGTTACGGACACAGTGCTAATCTATAGAGGGCTACATTAGCAAACAGCAGGCTGGTCTTGTTATTGAGCTGCTTCTGAGCAGGTCATGGCCTCCGGTATTCAAACTAAAATGAAGCCTGTTTAGTAGTTAATGGTTTCCGCTTTCTCCTCAGCAACACGGCTCTGTGTGTGTGTGTGTGTGTGTGTGTGAGCGCACGTGTGAGTGTGTCCTGCTGCCTGAGGACAATGTGGAGCTTGTGGCTCCTCTCAGCGGAGACCGAATTCCCTTTCTGCATTAGCAGGACCGGTAATCCCACAGTTTTAAGAAGCACAGCTGCCGCTGAGGGGAAATGAGGCCGTAAAGTAGCTCGCCATATAAAGATGAAGAACTCTTAAGTCTAACACTTAACAATGAAGAGCATTCAGCTGGGTTTTTTTTTTTCCTACCATTTACCACAAAAAACATTACGTTTGCTGAGCGGTAAAGCCCAAATGCCTATTTCCCATATAACAGGCTGCGCGGGGAAATACAGAATGTCTGTTCCACCCCGTGGTGCGCTTTATACCCAACAGGGAGGCATCGAGGAGGAGGAGGAGGAGGAGGCCTGTGGTGCTGAGTTTGAAAATTGAACACGTTGCAATTACTTAACCAAAAGCACTCGATTACTTTGAAATATTTCATCCTACTTTAGACTAATAATTTGGTGAGATTATATGGGTCTGCCTGTTCAAGGTATTCTTTGAAAGCTTTCAGCGTTCAAGTCAAACCGGGACTTTTGATTGTGCCGAATAACTGAGAACAGTTATTAAAAAAAAAAAAAAAAAAATTCCTGTATTTCCTCTATATAATCCTGTGCTACACTAATGCACTCATCCGATCATTTCACTAGTGCGTGGATACCATCAGGGTAGAAAGTGTTCTCAGTACACCCGAGCCATTATCGGAAATCCTGGCCTTCCGTGTCAAAACATTCATTTAACTCACTGAAGATTAGCCGGTCGAGGGCAGAGAGCTGTCCCGGAAATGCAGGTGCTGGTGAGTGATTGTGTGTACGGTTCCTGTAGACAGATGCGTCTCTTCCGCAAGTTGGCCACAAGTTATCCGTCAGTTGTCAAGGATCAGGCGTTCCACTCGCTGAATGTTCACGGCTGCAGTGGGCTCCGAGCCGCCTCGGCTAAGATCTAAGGAGGACGTACAGTCTTCTTAAAAATGTATGCATCATTCAGATGATCATCATTCTTCTGTAAATGTCAGTCAGTTTTCCTTTCTTCCTTTTTTTTTTTTTTGCTTATGACCCAGTTTGACATGAACGACCCAACATATTTGGGAATCTTTATGCTTATATGAGAAAGTTTCCATAAATATATTCCATTATTATTATTATTATTATTATTATTATTATTATTATTATTATTGTTATAACTATAGCCACAGTAATGGACTAGAAAAAGTGCCTAAGTACGTACTGTATAAGCCTGTAATTTGCCTTGTTGCCATGACGACTGTCAGATTTAAGAATTTAACAGTGCTGTGGTATAATGAATAGAATTAAGCATATATTTTTAAGAGTACAGTAACACCTTTGTTGTATTTAGGCCTCCATGTATACATGCGTATTTTTCAAAAAGAAAAAGGTTTTCTGTGCCTTTTCTGTGCAAACCCTGCTGTAGGTCAACAGGACTTTTTGAAAATTGCCTCCAAGAGTAAAAAACAATGATTTCGTGCTTGTTAGAGCACGCGCCACCTTCACTGGATCTCCTGCACTTTACATTAAAGTGTGCTGTATTCGGTGGCTTTTGATTGGCCAACATGGGCTTATATTTGGGCTGTTTATATTGCCACCAGTTAGCCTGTTCGGCATCGCACATCCATGTTTAAACAGCGTGCTTTGGAATTATTTTTTTTTAATAAGGAGGAAAAACGCTGTTTTTAAATATAACTTTTAGAGATAATTATAACTTTTACAGTTTCATATCACGGTTACTACAGTATGTGTGGCAATTTATGCATCCCCATACTGACTCCAAAAGAAATTTTTTAAATACATTTTTAGTTTAGTTTTCAAATTTCGAATTTGTGTAGGAATTCGTATACAAATACGTATCCACTGTTACAGATGTGAATTTTTTCAGGAATAATCTAAATAGATTGAATGCAAGGCAATGTAGGTATGGTGGGGTGACTTTTTTAACCTGAAAAAATGCATAAAATCCATAAACGCACTTAGCTTGGCTTTTCACTGACGCGAACAAGTTTTGAACGGCTCCTGGCTGTACATGCAACTTAGCCGGCCTACATTTCGGTTCATTCGATTCATTGCCAAAATTCTTCGTATGCCAATTCAAATTGCTTGGAAAATTTTAATTCTAAAAGCGAAAATTCAAAAGAGAGGCCAGTAGTATTTCAAGATACCGCTGTATATGTTTGCATTTGAGTTGGTAAAAATGTTGCTGTTCCTCTATAATCCTACAGGGGGTGCTCTCTAAACTATTCATACAGCACAGAATCCTGTGTTGTATACACAAATTATACAAGTTTGTTTAGAATTGGAACAAAATCTAAATAAAATAAAAAAACTAGGATATTTGTAAAATCATCATACTAACAGGATTGAATACAAATCGAATCGGCACCTAGGTTTCGTGATAATATCGTTTTAGGAGACCCTGTTGATTAGCATCCCTATTGCCCTTGTATAGTACGTGTAGACAAACGTTAAATCTGTCCACCAGGAAATACTGAATATTTTGACAAGCTCTGACCACCTTAATAACAAAAACTGAGACTTGTAAACGTTCCCTTAGGCTTTTCTTTAACTTTAATTTGTGAAATTATTAACATTGATATGTGCAGGATCTTTAATATCAGTGCATATATCAACATATTAATGATATGTGAGTATTTTATAGTCTTTGATATTATTAGGTTTTGTTTATGACGTCAGCGCTTGGGTTTTTATCAACTCATAAAATCACAAAAGTAGGAGATTTTATGAGGCGCCCTTGCCTGGATGCAGCATGAAACAATCACCGTGCTTATGCATGTTCGATTTCGATTGCCTTGTTTACTAGAACAAGAGCTTCTGGAATTGCAATAAATGGTTCTGGGCCAGAAACATGGGGGGAAACCCCTTAAGCAATTTGCATATCTAGGAGGAAAAAAGGAAGAAAAAAAAATCAAGATAAGTGGGCCGCTGCATTGTGCCGTGCCGTCTAGTCCACCATAAGCGCCCGATACGCTTTATTAAAAGTAATATATTCTGAGACATTTAACCTGAGAGGACTGCACATTTTTCATACACAAATGCAACACTGCAGGGGAAGAAAAAGAAGGACCTTTATAGAGTCCTATTTCCATATATATGACTTTCTCAAGAGGGGTGCAGGATAAAACCCCATGCGTCTCCAGCACTCAATAGTCTGGAGATTAAAAAAAAAAGCAAACACGTAGATAAGAAGCTTGTATTTTTAATAATGAAATCTACAAGGTGAGCACATACACACATGTACACATGCAAAAGTTTGGAGAAGCCTGCAGGTTTCTTTTTTCTTCTTCTTTTTTTTACAGAGCTAATCAAGTTATAAACTCTATAAAATAACACATATGGAATATTGCAGCGGACAAAAAACAAAACAAAAATATATATTTGAATTTATTATCCATAAAAACGATAAGGGTGACACACTGGTGTAGTGGTTAGCACTGTGGCCTCGTACCTCCAGGTTAATTCCCGCCTCGGGGTCTGTGTGTGTGGAGTTTGCATGTTCTCCCCGTGCTTGGTGGGTTTCCTCCGGGTACTCCGGTTTCCTCCCACAGTCCAAAGACATGCAGATCAGGTTAATTGGTGTTTCCAAATTGCTCATAGTGTGTGAACGTGTGTGTGATTGGATAGACTGGCGCCCTGTCCTGGGTGTACCTCACATTGTACATGAAGTTTCCTGGGATACGGTTAAGGCTTCCTGCGACTGAATGATAAATGAAAGATTTTATTTTTGAATTTTTGGTTAAAATTACTTATTTAAATATTTAAATTTAGAAACGCATAAAAACATTGATCTTACTATTTACGAGCTGTTGCCTTATAAGCGATTTTCAAACATGAGCTATAAATGTCCAGTACTGTGCAAAAGTCTTAGCCACAAGTCTTAACCCCCCCCCCAACCCCCACCCCGCACCCTTTAATTCTTCATATTTTGCTTCCAAAGAGCCAGACTTCCAGACTTTCTTGTATTTTTAATGTAGTCTTGAAGAATAGCTCTCCAGGCTTCCTGACAGACCTTTTCCGGCTCTTATTCCCAGTCCTGTCCCTGTACCTGAGCAGATTCAGAAGAATATATATTTTTTTATTTGTTACGTCGTCCAGTGATATATGAAAGATATTCATATCTTAAGGCATGAACCGGTGGGAATCAGGTGCAGATGATGACGGATGATCAGGCCGGTGATTAGTATACTGGTGATGCTTCGTGCTGAGAGGTTGGAACAGACGAGAGGGGAAATGAGGTCGCTGCTGAGGCTGTTGCAGAAACAAGCGGTTTTATAAAATAGTGTCTTTAGGCACTTTGCAGCCTGTCACAGTAAAGAATCTGTTCCCGTTTCTTTAATTTAATCTACATTATTTAATTTAATACGAAGAAATGTGCAGTGTCTCAAGAGATTTGCGCAGTACTGTGTGTGTGTGTGTGTGTGTGTCTAATATTTTGGCTGGTAGAGAAGATTTTACATTTTCTTTCTTTCTAAATTGGAACACTTGGCATTAGGTATTAGATAATCTCCTTAATTTATGCAGGATGTGACCCAAAACTTAATGCAAATGCCAAATGTTCTTTCTGTGTGTGTGTATTCAGTGTGTATATATATATATATATATATATATATATATATATATAGAATTAGCACTATCATCTTACACCACCAGGGTTGAGGGTTTGAATCTCGCCCCTGTTCTTCTCCTTGTGCTTTGTGGGTTTCCTCCAGTTCCCAGACTTTGCATTGTAAGCTCTTTCCAGATTGTCTGCAGTGTGTGTGTTTGTGTGTGCGTGTGTGGGGTTTGTAGGTTGTAAGAGTTTGTGTCCTCATCAACGTAACATCATTTCAGCCAAACTTCAGTTAAAGACGATGATGATCTGCGCTGGATAGACACATCCACTAACGTTCAGTTATGCAAGCTATCCAAGAAACTAAAGCACGAAATATTTCATTCGGACGCGCTGTGTACTGTAATACATTTGATTGTCAATTCATTAGGAATCCACATTTATTTCTACGAGCTCTTGTAAGTCATTTATCATCAAGTGCATAAGCTTATAGAACTGTTTTTAAACACGTATTAAAAAGACAGCCTTTTTTCCCCGTCAATTAATTGCTTGTGCAGGTTTTATTAGGACTAAATATAGTACATAATAATAATAAAAAAAAGGCTTTTAAATTAATGACCTTGCATCCTTGCCTAATCCACCTCCTTTCTGACATCACGCCTATTATGCGGTTTTAATCACATGACTACTGTTCACGTCTGTCGCTCTCACGGAGTCTTTACTCTCGTTAGTCTTTAATATGTTTAACAGCTAAAGGAATTGCCCGTTTATTAAATACCCTTTTGAAAAGCCAGAGACATAAACGATAACCCAAGGCTCGGGTCCAGTTTACGGTTCATATTAGACTCGTGCAGGAAATCTAGCTCTAAGGGATAAGCACTGAAAGTTCAGGGCAGTGCCAGTAATTATACCTGGTAATAAGATCTGCGTGGTGTGCGTGCGACTCGAATGCCATGCAGGCCTGCCATTGTTCGGTCTAGCACTCTGTTTCTGGAACTAATGGCAGCCTCCTGGCCTGTTTTCCATCAGCACCTTGCTCTCTCTCTCTCTCTCTCTCTCTCTCTTTCTGTTGGTTTGTTCTCGATGCCCTTGAAGAGCTGATAAAAGAGGCAGAGGAGATGTGTGTGAGCTCAGGTCACACTGAAAGCTGATTAGCCCCTGTCCCCGGGGTGGATAAAGCCAGAGCGACGTCAATGCCCTGCCCTCAGAGGGTATCGCTGCTCTGCTGCTTCCCTGCCAAAAGGCCCCGACTGGCACTCGGATGACAGACCTGGAAGCCGAACTCGACGCGAAATCCCCCTCCGAACCCCCTTCCTCCATCACCGCGCTTTGTGACAAATATTTGAAAGCGACGTCGTTGTGTAATTTTGTTTGCGCGTTATAAATGACTCGTCTCATGTACTCATTACGCCAAGATAAGCGTTACGCCTGCCTTGACTTTATAGCTAGTTCAGAATTTATGATTAATGTCTGCGGTGTTTAGTGCCATCGTTCATTTAAAAAAAAAAAAAGACACACAAGCAAACAAGCAGATTTAAAAAACATCCCTAAATTAGATTTTATTTGACAATCTTAATCGTGGAGAGGGTTTCCAGACAGTCATACATACAGTAGTAAATAATCAGTGAAGCATAACACAGGGAGAGAGGGCTAATCTGCCAACATTATAATTGCACTTTTTAAAACATCTAGCCCACCGTGTGCCATTTTACCCCCGAGCTCGTCCATTTTGATGGATGAAAGAAAAACAAAATCATACGAGTTGATTTTTTTTTTTCCTCTTTTTTTTTCTTTCTCCCACTTCTCAAACTCCGATACCCTGGTCGTATCTTCTAACGATGGTCCAGAAAATCAAATGTCAATAAATAAAGAATAAAAATACGTAGAACACTGACGCTGAAATCCAGTTGAAACTCTTAAGACTTAGTCACAGTAACTCGTGTGGCTTCACATCTGGTCGCTGATGGAGCCAGCTCAGTAGTGTATGCTTCCCAGTCGGTTTGTCATATTCATAAAAATAATAATAACAATAATTATAATAATAAAAAATAAAAATAAAAAACACTGAACTGGCTACAGTAGACAACAGTTAACTAGATCAATTTGCCAGAAACAGGTGGATAAAACCAAACCGTTATAACATAAAAAAAAAAAAAAAGATAAGGAAAAACAAAAAAAATCATTGGTCACATAAGAGATAAAACAACTTGAATAAAGAATTTTATAAATATGCTCGTCTACTATTCGACACAAACATAATACAGAAACAAAAAAAAAATATTCAAGTTTTCCATTTAAATGAAATGTTCTCCAAACCAACCCATGCCGGAGTCATTTTAATAAGTTTTTCTTTTTTCTTTTTTTTTTAATAACAGTGCAATTGGAAAAAAAATCATAACTATTATGATTTAGTACTAGCAGGGCTATACAAATTTCTGCCAACAAGAGTTCACTAAACATGTACGTCAGTTTAGTTATGGTTTTTGGAGTAAACAGACCTGAAGAGTCCTGCAATAGTGGGCAGTTTGCTTCCCGTTGAGAATTTGGCAGCCAACCTCAAACGGTTCCGTTCGGACCATCCGGATCAGAAGTAATGGTGCGATGCCATGAAATCCCTGTTGCTGCGAAATATTTGAGTACGAGTACGTTTTGTAATACACAGTCAGTCCAGCTAACGTGAGTTGGGGTGCAACTCCGAACTTCTGCGAGGACTGAGAATCACTGGTACCATTTTAAGCTTTGTAAAAACCCACTGAGCCCTTTACGAAAGGCGTGTACGATAACAGACCTGCGCCTCGTCTTCTAATCCCAACAGTCCGCTCTTGAACCGGTTGTCTTTTGCGCCCTATCTGAACACGGGCAGCTGAATGTGCGTGGGCTGAACGGCCTCGTACCCGCGGCCCAGCATGCGCTCCTTGATGCAGGGCGGGTGGATTTCGCTGATCAGGCACTCCAGAGACTGCAGGCTGCTGCTGAGCAGGGACGCCTGACACAGGCTCCGGCCGGGCAGCCTGCAACACAGGCCGAGACCCGGGTACTGCTGCGGGACACAGTGGGCTTGGTGCGGAGGCCGGCCGTGGCTGTGGCCGAGCCCCACCGAGCCCGGAGGCAGCTCTTGCGTGTTGTAACAGTCGCTATCAGGCGTGGCGAGTGTGCTGTTCCAGTGAGGTGCGAAGAACTGGCCGGTGGAGAAGTCACCGTGAGTGGCGGCACAGTTCAAAGGGGATGAGCCTACCCGGTCCAGCGTGACACCCGTTATGCAGGTGCCCGTGCTGAGCGCATGAGCCCTATATGGGATCTGAGTGGGCAAGCATACATCTGGAGATCTGCTAATGGTAGCTCTGCTGCTGCTGTTGGCACTGTACCTGTGTAACGGACCCTGCTGATAGTGCTGCTGCTTCTGCTGCTGCTGCTGTTGTTGTTGTTGTCTCTGCTGCTTGGACTGCCATATTGCGTATTCCATGGTGTCCATGTAGCCTGTAGTCTTGGCCATGTCCATGCTGAAACTGGAATCCAGGCAGGCTGTGGCTGCTTGATGAGATGGGCTGGAATGATCTTCTAACGATGCCTGGAGCCCTTGGGCATGGGATGTCCTAGCCATTTGTCTCATTATGCCAAGGGATGCATGGTCTGAGTGGGAAGCCAGCGCCAAGCTCTGCACACTTGAGAGAGATGTAGCAGAAGCTGGGACCAAGACATTGGGTGGCACAGAGATGTTGTGCATCTCAGGAGGTTTGCAAAGCTCTAAGCTGTACGGCCTCTGCCTGTGCCTGTGCGCCAAGTTGTTGCCGCTGGGCGGTGCATAAGGTGCCACCGCCATCTGGATTGGTGACAGTCTAGTCCTCTTGCCATCAGAACTCTTTACAATGCCTTTGGTCACAGTGGGTGCTTTGACGATGGCCAGCAAGCCCTGGTAGCCACTGGAGTAGGGCTGGGAGTAAGGGCTGAAGCGTTGGCCAGTCGTGTCCAAGCCATTGACAGTCCGGCCAATTTGTTTGTGCTGTGGGACCCTGATATTGGATGGGAAGATCTTGATGGACAACGGGCTGTCCGCCGTCTTCTGTGCGTAGGCGTCCAGCTCAGCAGCGGAGGGGTACCGTGGAGACCGCATCGAGCTCAGATCACCTGCAAGCAGACATAGTATTAGTTACATAACAGAAAAAAAGGGAGAGAGAGTAAGAGAGAGAGACAAAGTGAACATGAAATATAAATAACATCATCTATTTCAAAGTAAAATATCTATAAACTGGAAGCAAATTCGTAAGCTGTGCTCAAGAGGTCATCTGATAAATATGCCGGGGAAATAAGGCTGAATATACGGTATGCTCCTGTTACAGCCTAGTTGATGATGCTCAAACTTGCACAAGGAATATGAACAAAAAACAAATATCCCCAATTGAGGGTTTCGCTGTCTGACAAAGCAGATTGTTCTGCGCTCTTCAGCATAAACACAAGAAAGTGATAAATACTGGATGAGTAAAAACGATCAAGGAGCAGACACGAGACAAGAAAAATCGTCCAATAAAAATGGAGATACCGGAGTGTCTGCTCTATCCCATTTTTTACCCCCCACACTCACTTCCTCTGCCTCATTTCCTCTTGTGGATGTTCATCCTTAGACATCTGCATCTTTCTAAAAACTCATTTTGTGGAGGGAGACACCCCGGGCAATGTTTGATCAGTGCATTATGAAATTAATTTGGTCTTTCTTCAGGACAAAATTGGATTACCCTGGGAAATCAAGGAAGAGATGACGAGAAGGAGGGGGGGAGAGAGCTAATTTTGTTTCAGTGACTTGAGTGGAATTCATTTCATGGCATTTGGCTATGCAACCCACTTAAACGTAAGCACAAGTCAGTGCCGGAGATCAGAGGGAGAAAGAAAGCGCTATAGTCAATCACCTTTGAATGAAATGGAGCCTGACGATTTCCGCAAACAACGATGACTTGTGTGAGATCTTCACAATGAAAGAGGCAGCAGACAGCAGATTATTATGGGCAGTCAGGGAAGAGGGAGTGAATTGCCAATTGCTGTAGATAACAGAAGGCCCATGGTATGGATTGCATTTGGTGATCATTAGAGATGGGCGAAAAAAATGTATTCCATTAGGCATCGTGATTCTTTTGGGTGGCGATTCACGCATCACCACACTGACTCCAAAATCAATTTTTCCACAAATTATTTTTGATATTATAATTTTTATTCTTATGATAGAGGCGAACCGGGTGATCGGCCAGTGACCAGGTTTTCAGTGTGACTGGCCGTGACCGTTCAGCCCAAGATATCAACAATTCTATACTGAGTGGCACAACAGAGCCGCATTTTTATGACGTTACATTATCAAAAACCATGCATGTTAATGGCCTCAGATTTGCCGTTTTCTCCTAACTTCGTAACCAAATTAGTCTCAAACGCACGCTTACACCGGTCACAAAACACTGCGAGTACTAATAAGTCGAAAACTGTGTGCGTTAGAATCAACCCGCATGTCCGTGTTTGAAACTGTGCGTCTGCGCGGTAACAGACACTCAACCCGCGTGCTTACCGCCAAGGCGGTAAAACATCAGCGTTTCCTTATTAATCCTACAGATGGCGCTATCTGAACTATTTATACATTTTCATCCCATGTGGAAGTAATGAATTATTTGCCATGTTTGTTTATTATAATGGGTGACACAAATACGTGCTGCTAAGTTAAATGTTAAACTCTTGTACTTGGAGTTATTGTGTATTGTTTAAACACTGCGCTGGTTTTTAAATGAAGAAACTAATGTTATAAGGAACGGGCCAGATTTAATCAATTAATTAATTGATTTTTTTTGAAGGTTTAAAATTGTAACAAATCATGGAAAACTGTAATATCGGATCAGTACATTTATAAAATTACGATCCTTTTAAAATCTTTTGAAAAAAGGTATCGTGATGATATCGTATCGGGTGCTACTGGTGATTCCCATCCCAAGTAATGATTCATCGTTCTGAAATTCATCTTTGAAAATCATCTCTGATGTCCACAGTTTATGAAGCGTACCTTACACGGTTACAGGAACATCTGAGTGAGCAGAGAGCCTAACCTGAAGTCTAGTAATGGAAAAATCTCCAGGCAGGTTGGGGGTGGGGGTGGGGGGACAGAGACACGTACGTTCAGCGGCGTAAGAGAAAGCTGGTGGGACAAACCAAAATTGGATTTAAAGACCATTATTCGAGCAATTTCATGGCTGTTTAAACTGCCGCAACTACGGGAAGAAAAAGTGCTCGACTTCTAAACTATGGCTCTGCTGACGAAAATTATGGCCACTCTTGAGAATGACACTTTTATGGTGTTTCTGTCATGAAAAAGAAAGTGCGAGAATTCAACCACGTTGCTCGGTAGTCAGCGAAAGCCACTGGAGTCCCCTTTAGAGGAGGCCGTAGAAGGGGGTTTTGTCGGGGTGGAGGAGCCGGGTGGGGAAACCATCCTAAATAAGACGATTCGGCTCCTATTTCGATAAGAGAAGCCATTATAAGTGATTGCTTCGGGAATGCGATGGCGATCTCGCTTGTTGTTCCTGTTCAGGATTGATTTGGGACTTCATTTCATTTTCGGGGCCCACGACGAGCCTCCGACTGTGAAAATGATTCAATCTACAAGATCCAGCTCATAAAGGAAATAAATTGGGTGTTTAAATGGAGGAAGGAGGAGAAGGAAAGAGTGCTAGCGATGCATCTTGCTGCAAAACACACTGCCTGCAGTCACACAGCGCTTACAGGGGGTCATTCATCACGACGAAGGCCCAGAAATAGACATACAGGTGGGCAGGAATTTATGTCGTTGTTAAGGATCTTGAGAAAAACCGCAGAACGTGACAGCATAGCCTTAAAAAGAGTGCTGCTTTGATCTGGCCTGGTTCCAGAGGCTGTTTTGGGAAAAGACCTGAAACTTAAATCTTGATGTAGGACAAGCGACCAGACGTCTTCTCGAAACCGATATAAAAAAAAAAAAAAATCCAAAATTCACATACACTGCACCACTTCCCGTCGAGATTACTTTGCTCGCCCTGGAAGTCTGGCAGCATAATGTAATGGAAATATTGGTGGATTCAGTATGCATAATGAATTGCGGTGTAGTTTGGGAAGTGGCTAAGTTGTTGCCAAAGCTGTGGGTTGTTAGCCACAGAGCGTGACAGAGGGAAACGATTAGCATTCTGACCCTAAGCACTTAATCACATAGAGCGGACCAACTGCTAACCTCTCTGACTGCAACGCTGTCAAGGTCCACTCCAAGACTACGGACGAATTTAGTAGCCCATCTGCTCGAAAACCACTCAAGCAGACACGCCGCTAAATCCGAACCGTTATTTGCCGAGTCCGCTCTACCCAGGGGCTTCTCGGAGTGCTCACCAATTTACACTCTGTAAGTCTTTTAAGTGGCTTTCCTCCCTCTCTAGCGTCAGGATTGCCCGAGGTGGGACACATGGGATTCGAACGCGAGTGCTCTTACGCATGCAAGGCCATTACCTGGAGCTCCCAGAGCTACAGCTGAAAGAAGGGGAATCAAACACATGCTGCTTCACTGCGCAGCTCAGAGAGGCAAGGTCAACCCTTCGATCAAACAAAGCTCTCAAAAGTGACTTCTATTACATTAGGTCAGCCCTGAAGGGATGAGAGGAGGAGAGAGAGCGGCTCTGAAATCTCAATTAACACTCGGCTAATTAACTTCACACGCCATTTGATACAGAACAAACTCTTTAAAGTAGGACAATGACAAGCCTGGTAACCCAGGAATGAGAACGCGGTACACGTTGGAACGGAAACGAAATGAATGAAGGTAGGAAACGTTCCCTTTAAAAAAATAAATAAATAAAAAAATTAAGCGTATGAAGAATGCACAAACGGCTTTCGGGTCTTTTAAGCCTCCCGATCCTCACACACTCATTGTTTTGTAGCGGTCTGAGTTAATCACTGATTAACTGGGAAAACAGCTGAGGCTAAAAAAAGAGCAGCACTCTGCCCCATGCATTTCCACAGGGCTCGCTCGCTGAAACACACGCCTAATGATCAAAAGACAGCCACACAATTGGTGGCTTTGCTTTAGGATAAGACTGATGATAGAAAGGATTTGTTAAAGTCTACAGTCTCATGAGGTTTAAAAGGAAAAGAAAAAAAAAAAAACAATTTGCAAAGAAACATGAGAATGTAGTTATGTAGTTAGTTGTGTGTTTCTGAACTTTACCCTGGAAATCTGCGGTACTGTGCTAAAGTCGCAAAGGCATGCTAGTAAGCACTGCCTATCACAACAAAAGTTGCGCAAAAGTTACAGAAAACTATTTGTATGCCAGGAGGCGGCACATTAAATAAGCGACTTCTTTTTAGACAAAACAATAAAATGAAAATGAATCAGGTTTTGCATGCAAAAATGAAGAATGGTGCGACAGTCAAAGTCTTCAGAAGAACTGTGACGGGTTGTGCAGGGTGCTTAGTAAAACTTGGTAGCTAATTTCCTTATAAATCTGCAAAAATCGTACGTCCTCTAAAAAAAGGGTCCTCTAAGTGTCAATACTCACCGTTTCATTAATTATTATTTACTCAGCATTACAGTTTGTTTTATATTTAAAGGTGTCTTGTGCTGCAGCATTTATTTGCATGTGCCTAAATTTTTCTTTTACTCTGGCGTTCTCCATACACACAATAAATCTACATGATTATCTCTCTGGTGCACCATATATCCAGTACATTTGTTTATCATAATAAATATTAACTATAGTGCCGTGCTGTCCGTAGCGGAAGGCGTGGCACGGAATAAAGTCCTTATTCATTAATCTATATCTACTGTAAAACTCTGTCCTCTTTTACCTGACCAATGATTGACAAAATATTGCCATGTAACTAACGTAACACGATTTGCATTAATTTGCTTACATTTCTAGATATTAACAGAGGTATTATATAAATGGGATCTACAACAAGTAGAGCTGGGAATCATACAGTTTGTAGACTGTCGATTTGAATCAATAGCATTAGTGTTTGCAATCTGATTTATCTCATGCTTTATCACTTACAGGCTTTAAAGTACAGCAAGTTCCCAAAATATGAACGAGTATCGTTCCGATTGCTTGTTCGTAAGTCCAATTTGTTCGTAAGTCCAACAAACACAATTGGCCATACACAGTATACTACAGTACGGTGGTCTTTAGAATCACACAGATGGTTAAACAATTCATGTTAAAAGAACGGGCGAGGTCTGCCCTCTTTTGTCTCCATTGTTATTGCTTGATGCGTCTTAGCAGTACCAACTTTATCGCCGCTGCTTTTAACCCTAGGAAGCATTCTGAACGCAGGTGAGTATGTATGCCGGACATGTCATCCAACTTCAGGAATTAAACATGCAAGAATTCTTGATCCAATCTTCGAAAGTTTGTAACTCGAATGTTTGTATGTAGGGTACCAACTGTATTAAAAACTAGTAAAAGCATCACTTTGCTGTTATCAAAATGCTGTGGAACTTTGTTTGTGTTCATTGTTTAAATTGTTATGCCTCAGACAATCTTCTGCTCCACACTTCAGTACAGAAGGTGGCAGTATTGCCCAACTGACCATAAATTCAAAAGCTAAAGAAGCAATATTCTCCCAAAACATGAGTATTTGTGCAAGATAAAAGGGGTTTGTATTTTCTTTAAAAGCGTTGTCATATTATCTTTTTAAAAAATGTGAATCAATTTCTTATCGAAAACTGATTCATTGATTCAATTAGCTAAATCAATTAAATTGGACAGCTCTAGTAACGAGCACTATTAGAGACACGCGAAGGATCCATGCTGACCCATGCTTGTGAATACTTTCAGGTAAGGAGGATTAACAGGCAGGAGGGAAGGCTGGCGTTCCCGCGCTCTCACATCAATCATGGCGACACTAGGTGGCCGTCTGTAAGCTCAGGCAAGCAGAACGGGAGGATAACGCTTTTCCAGAGTGTGTTACGGCATCGCAAACCATCCGTAAGCAGCAGTTTGACAAGATGCTGTCGGATGGCATCATGTGTCTCGGAAAACCGTCTGCATCCTGACTGGTTGGTGGGTGTGGTAGAGTGGGCTAATGAAGTGGCTGTGAAGAAATCCAACCCGAAAACAAAACAGTGTAGCTGTACAAGTTGTACAGAATCAATTCCAGGGTAAGATATAATATAAATAAAGATTTGGTTGGAGATTTTCGTAAAACCCCATAACCCTGGTTAATGAAGCGACCTCTTCTCACGTATGTACTGTGTGATGGCGGTGTGGGTGTATCAAACTCTCTAAAGAGCGTCTTTAAAGCCAGTCAAAACAAGCTGCTGGACTGTTTGATCGATGACCATGTTGTTGAGTTTCAACTTCCAATTACGGCATTATGCTAAAAATTCAGTAGCCAGTAGCCCATGACGCAAGTCAAGTGCGATAGAATGTCGACTTTATTTCATTTTATCGCTATAGTGATTTTATTACAAACAAGAAGCAGTTTACCTAGCCATTTAATCCTAAACCCATGCTATAATCATCTTGCCGGTCTTAACAACTCCAGAAAAGCTGCGTAACTGCAGTAAGAAGTCAAAGCCAGAAGAAAAAGTTTCTGCTTCTCTCTCTCAGTGCCTTCGCCGAGCGATTGATTCAGCAGCACTCCATTAGTAACACAAAGGCTCGGCTGAGTGGTTAAAACGCTCCAGTTAAATCAGGTGAGTAGGAGGTAATCATCCTCTTTAAGAGAATTACAACAGTTAAAACATGGCAGCCTAAAACGCGCGATGTCAATTTCGAGTGCGCGCCGGATCGAAGGGGACGTTTTTAACAGGGATGCCTCACCGATGCTACGCTTTCACCGACGCCAAACGCAGTTACCGAGGCATGGTGAGCTCGCGAGGCCACGAACCGACTCCCTCGGGGGAGTCGCGCCCTTGCGAACGGTCCAAAGCTTGCGCGGGATAAAAGCTCCCGTTATTAATATTAAGAGACATTAATACTAACTGACATGAATCGGAAAGCAGGCGTCCATGTGTGGAGGTGTCACAGTATAATAGCAGGGTGCTGGGAACTCGAGCATTGTTCCCGGGCTAATATGCGGCATACAACCTGATGAAACCGGTCTTGAAGTTCTACAAAGCCAAAGAAACCTGCTGATGAAGTTCATTTGATTGGACGTGTCCGTGTCAAGACAGACAAACGCACCCCGTTCACCTCATCAGCGTCTCTCTCGTTCTCTTTCCCTCATGGGAGGCTCGGCGAGGACAGAATAACCGGAGGGGCCAGCGCTTATTTATCTCTGCTTGAAAAGTCAGGCATGGACGAGCCGGGCACTTTACATGAGTGTTACTTTTCATTTGGCTCAGCACTGTGGGAAAAAAAACACTGCAGCTAAACAGCCTACCCGGAGACACAGCACTTCCCACAGCGTTCCTCACATTACTGCATGAAGAGAATAGCCATAAAGCACTCTTGAAGTCACAGTCACCTCTGTAGAAGTCATGACCGAAATGTCTCATCTAGGTCAACGTCATGATACCAAAATTTTTATGAATAAATAAATAAATAATTACTGATCAGAAGGTCCCAGGTTCAAACCCCTTGAGCAAGTCCTTTAACCTTCAACTGCTCAGATGTATAATGAGATAATGTACGTCGCTCTGGCTAAGGGTGTTTGCCGAATACTGTTAAAGTTAAAACGAAGGGAAACTGTCAGTCAACGGACAGAAGTGAAAATCTAAACAGTTTTAAAGCCAAAACACTCATGATCTCTGAAAGTCAAATTGCGGTGATGAGACCAGACAGGAGATGTTGTTAAACAGCAAATCCTTCATACTTCACTTTATACGAGACGACCGCGATGGTGCGATCACATTCAATCGACAGGACTGCAAATCAATTGCGTTTCCATTAACTTCCATTAACGGAGGCCATTAAAGCATCAACCTGTGCACAAGCTTCCCATGTCAGGAGATGAAAAGAAAGACAAAAAAAAAAAAAAAAACACAACCAACAACTAAAAAACGATCCTCGTTATCAGGCAGGTGTCCGGTCATGATGCAAGACAATATCTAATGCTCGTGGAAAAAACGATGACAGAAAAGAAGCAACAGGTCTGTGATTAAACCTCTTTAATTCTACCAGAACCTTTATATTAGGTTTAGTTTCGTTTTTTAGCACCATGAGATGACTTGTCATTTTATTTGATTTCATTCTAATTGCTTGCTACAACCATACCTAGTATTTGATTATCTTTTTGTTTTGTTTTTTTTATTTTTAAATCACATACATATTGCAAACACCTCAAGCAAACCGAAAACCTTTTTAGCGATATTAAAGTTTCTGTTAAAATGTTGTTGTAGCCGGCGTTCGGAGCATTATTTAATTAAATAACGTGTATAACGACGCTTGGTTAGGAAGCCTGCCTGTCTGTCTTCTCAGCGTTAACTATAGAAAATGAAATCTCTGTATTAATTTGCTGCTTCGGATCACTGTTCGGTTACGTTATCCAAAGCAGTGCTTTAGTTGTCCAGGAACAAAAACAGGCAAATTCAATATATGACAATTAAGCTTGGATAAAATAATATATAATACCGATAATAATAATAATAATAATAATGGTGACGGGTCTGAAGGCAAAGCCCGGAGCTCTGCCTGGCAGATGTGGTGCTAACAGTCACAACATGTTGCCAGGAATGTGGCTGACTGATAAATCCTCAGGGCTAAACACGGTCCACGAGTTGCTGAGGCAGACATATGCACTGTATATTCCCTACAGCCCCACCGTGGGCTCGTTTCCAGAATAACAGATATGACACATGCCTCCAGGCAATTGCAACTCCAACGATTCATCAGCCACGTTTCACGTCAACCATTAAACCTCCGGAGATCCGATGAGGGGAGGAGAAGGATAGATGGTACACCGAGTCAGGAAGGAAGGATCCAAAACCCGAGTTGGGTGGAAAGGACGAGCTTAACGTGCTCGGGGTGAGACGTGTCGGATCCAGGGTGTGTGTGTGCTCGTGAGTGGCATGGGCTGGGACTGTCAGAGCACATCAGGCTCTGGATGCAGAGAAACAGAACAGTGTGGGGGTGTGAGTGTTGTGTGCATGTGAGTGCATGAGAGAGAGAGAGAGAGAGAGAGAGAGAGAGAGAGAGATGCCTGAGGCTGTGCCTGTGGCAAACCAGGGCCGTTCTGTTCCAGCGTTTAGCAGACAAGCGCTCCACTGATTCCAAATTAATATTTAATAACATGGCAGACAATGAGGTTTTTACCCCAGCTGGATGGGGAAGTGGGAGGGTAAGGGGGCATGGAGATTTGCTCCGGTTGTTAAAAAAAAAAAAAAATTATCAAAAAGGCTTTCGCACGGCGCGCGTGGAAAAGACAATACAGATCGCTTATCGATAAAACTCTCATTGTTAGCCGGCAGGCTCGATTAGAATTCTTTACCGCCTACAGTCTCTCTATCTCATGATCTCAAAATTGTTTCTCTCGAACCTAAGGACTCGAGATAGTAGAAATGACTTGGTTTATCTCTTCCCTGATCGAACTGAATAAAATTCAATCCTAACATGAGACGATGCATAGATCAATTAGGCGAACGCTGGGGAGGCTCTCCTCGCGCAAATAATCAGCGAGTAATAATCAACGTCCTTCGGTCCTGACGGGCCGCCACAAAATGCACTCTCGTTAATTGTGAGCGTAATGCATGCTGACAGTAATGATAATTAACCGACTCTGAAAGCCGTGTTTATGAAAATCACTTCGAACCGCTTTTATAAACCGAGACGCTACGGATTTAATATCACGCAGGAGTCTATAGGGGGAAAAGCTCTGGTGGTGTAGGGTTACTCTGCCTCGGCGTGGTCGAGAAATTAGATCGATAGCGTATGATGTGTGGACTCGTGAAGGTCCGAGTTGCCCTTAGCGACCGTGCGAAACTCTCAATTAGAGAAAGGTCAGTGGATTCTATAACATTTCGAAACTCGATGCTCCAGCGCTCCCTTTCGTGGACATCCCGCTACACAGGACGGGAGCTGAGAATAGGATCTGAATACACAAACAAGAGATACGCAAAACGGTAGCTTTCAACAACGATGTTAAACAGCAGGTGCTTAGCTACGGTTAGGTTTTGTTTTAGCCGCTATTGCTAGCGCAGCTATGCAATCCCTGATGTCAGCTTATGGTTCGTCTCCAGTTTGCTCCACTCCACATCTCTTCACTTTGCTTTAGCTGTGATTGGCTGAATGAGTTCAGTCAGTAAGTTTACATGACCTTGTGTTACCCGACTAAAACTGGATGTAAACAAAAAAACTTGTAAACACGCCCATATAATATGGTGCATGTGTACCTCAGTCAGGCTCAGAAACCTAGGCCTAGGCGCTGTGCACATGCTCCACAGTTCCTGCATGTGACGAAACCGTACAATACGGCGATGTCGTCTGACAAACACCATAACCACAAATTTCATTTGTACACAAAGTGAATCGCCCAGCACGTAAGAAATGTACAGTGCTATGCAGTAGTCGCGTTTTTACCGCTCGACATGCTACCACTTGCCTGCTAGCTAACGTGATGTAAAAGCTTAATCGAGAATCCGATACTAACGAGCTGAAAGGTTGCATATCGCCCTCTATCTTAGCAGAGTTGGACCATACTCCGGTCATTAAATCGATTCCCCTGCAGTGCTCGTATAACGGGACAAGCAGCGGCTCAATTAAACGACCTAGCCCAGCTATAACCGTAACTCGACTTAACTGCGCATGTAAAAGTACTGCATGACTTTTAAAAGTGTCGACTTTTCTTGGGGGGTGAAGAAATAAAGCTCGGATATATTCATATTCCGACGCTTGCTCCGTGAGCCTCTTCTTCACGGTTTGATCAGAGTAATGCACGCTGATCTGCAATGCAGACGCAGCAGATCTAATCAGCCCTCGGTCCTCAAACACAGTTTTAGACTTTGTGTCACTTCAAAGTGACCGGCGCTGTTCTTCCGACATCATCTCCTCTGGGGAACAAAACCACCGTCTGCGATGACAGCCGCCCTTGCAGAGGGAAAGCGTGTCAGCCTGCGCGGCGCTCGTCAATGCCCTCATGAATTAAATTAAAGACGGCGCGATTGCTGTCACCGATAAGGAACGCGGTCTGATCTGCACCGGCGATAAACCTGGAACTCTGGGAGTCAGTAGAGACCAAGGTGAACTTCCCTCCCCTCCCCTTCATCTCTCCCTCTCTCTCTCTCTCTTTCTCTCTCTTATCTAACCTCCCACTTTAGTCTGCTATTCTTCTAGCAGAACTGGAGAGGCCTAATTAAGGCAAATTAATTCCAGCAAATAGCCTAATTCATTAAGTCACGTTTTGCATCAGAGAGCCCTCATTTTTTTTTTTTTTTTTTTGCATTAAAGTAACCCCATAAGCGTAGGAGGCACTGCCTGGATACGAGACAAGAGCCAGACACATGGATGTTTTAGGGATGAAGGTGCACAAGTCTAAATCTATAGTCAAAAATGTATTTAAAACAAGAACATTAAACATATCATAATGTAACGCAGAGCTGATTTTCTCCTTTAGTGCAATGATTCGATAGACAACTGACGTCACATGACCCTAAAAGAAAAGAAATGGTTTTTCATCAATTCCCAATATTCTGTGTGTTAAATATCAAATTTCACGAAAAGAACCAAGCCTATGGATTCAGACTTTCCACCCACACTGTATAAAATAGATATAAGGGTTGGTCCAAGTTTTCATTTCAACTACAGACGAGCAGAATGAAAACGTATCCACCGCTCTCGGTCTTAATAGATAAAAATCCATTGTCTGGACAGAGGATCCATCATCCACTCAATATGGTTAAACCATGAAAATCAAAGGTTAGGTTACCTTAGAAAATTGAATTTACCATAAGATTTTTTTTTCAGCCCTTTACTCCAATAAGCCTTTCTTTTCTTTTTTTTTCCGAGCTCCATCTCTCTACACCTTGTTCATAA
Source organism: Clarias gariepinus (assembly GCF_024256425.1). Classification (NCBI taxonomy): domain Eukaryota; kingdom Metazoa; phylum Chordata; class Actinopteri; order Siluriformes; family Clariidae; genus Clarias; species Clarias gariepinus. Next base: position 6,697,022 of record NC_071116.1, on the reverse strand, counting down.
AAGCACCCGCTGCAACAGAGGCTTTTCTCAGCAGTGCGGCCGGATCTGGCGAAACGGTTCCAATGCCTCTGGTTAAAGAGCTAAGCTCTACTTCAAATCACGTGTTATTGCAGCCAGAGGGGCCTTTTTGCTCTTCCAGATGTAGTGAAGATGGAAGAGGCTTTTAACTTTTCCACATCAGACACCTTTACTGAGCCGCACAACCGGAGTCAGAACAAAAGGGAAGGGCCTTGCGGTTTTTATTCTTTTTTTTGTTTGTTTTTATATAAATACACGGTTCTGTCTGGGAATGAAATATGGATTTTTATTATTAAAAATGGAATCTGAAACGGCCATGATGGTGAAGTCTGATATCCAGGTGTGCGTATGGCTCGTTTTTAAAGCAAATTGCAATAAGAAACAAATCACTGTACTGCTATAACTTTGGGGGTGGGGGGTGGGGGGGTGTCTATGGGATGACTATCGTACCACTGAACAGAACTAAACCCAAATGATATACTGTTGGCTCAGGGTCACGTCTTCAGACTGGACCATCAATATCATCTCGTGTTATATTTTTAAAAACCCTCCTGAAGCCAAATAGTGATTCTTGACCCCTTTTTTACTACTAAAACACTACAACTTGCTTGCTCGAGTTCTAAAGATGTTAGAGCATGTACACGTTTTATAGTTAACACGCTGTGCATTTAGCGCAACAAAGTGATGACACATCCCATAATAACCTGAAATGCTTTAAACCGCTCTACTATACAACCTTATGAGCATCCGCACTATATATACAGCCCTCTGACTGATCTGTCCATCTTCGATCCTTAGAGCGTAGTGATCTAATAAAGCCGAACAAAACCACTTGCTTACTTTTCATGCTGACGGGAGCGTCCAGGACCTTGGCAGCACACGCCGGGTGCTGTGCGGGTTGGTTCTGTCTTCTCGGCAGGCACGCCAGCATGATGCAGCTTTTAGGCTCTACGGCTGCGAGACGCCTCGAGGAATCTGCAGGAAGAAAGCAGAGTCACTTCTGAGTTTCCTGAGAATTCTAAAGCGGACCGGACTAATCCGTACGCTTCCTCTTCCTGTTATTTATATATTTATACACAGTACTTATAATGAAAGAAAATTAAGAAAAACCCTAAGGCACTTGGAGTGTGTGTGTGTGTGTGTGTGTGTGTGTGTGTCAAACAGACTGTATGAAATGTCTTCCCCTTTAGGTGCACGGAAACAAAGACGACGGTAATGACTCAGCAAGCGCTTGTCTTTTTGGTGGGATTTGGTGGGCCTGAGGTGCATGCTGAGCACTCGACGGCTCTAATCAATCTCCCAGCAGGCCATAAATCTCACCTCCCTCTGTTCTCGGCTGCTAAGCTATATAAAGACGTACATCCACAGGCAACCCTGACAGGGATAACAACACAATGCCACTATAGGATTAACATCCCAGGCAAAAGCAGGCCAGGCTGGCTTTATCTTTCCAAGGCTCTACAAATGAAAAGCATCTATCTAGATGTCCCTTCTAATCCAATTTTCATCTTTTTTTTCTCCTTTTTTTTTTTTTAGGGGGTAATCCTTTAATTTAGTCATTTGACAGGTGGTCCCGGTGACTTGAATGTAAATTATCAAGAGCGAGCCAAAGGGATCAAAAGGATTTCGAAAAAAATATATATAAAATTTAAGATAGTGTAAGAATTTTAACCGAAAAGACGTACAGTATGATTTAACTCGGGCTTGAGTGTCTAATTTTCATTTTTACATTTTCAAGACAAGTTTGTATTGAGCGAACAGCACTGGTAATAAAGTGATCGATATTTGTCTTTTTTTTTTTTTTTTTTGGGAACCTTGTATAGATCTATTGAGGGGGAAAAAAAGAAGTTGCTGCTTTAATAGTTTGTGTTGTTACTCTCTGACATTTACCTTTGGCCCGATCATTCTATATTCAATTACTTTTTATATTAACAAATTAATCTGCCGTCCTCATGAGATCCCATGGCAGTAGCTGGCCTAGTTCTTAGTCTTTAGGCTAATGAC